>NC_080764.1:15222729-15525587 GCF_020826845.1 Diceros bicornis minor
TTAAATTTGAAAGTCATCTGACACTATATTTCTTTCATTAGTTCATGGTTGCTGAATTTCCACTTACTTTTCCAGTCCGTAGTTATACAGCGAATATGCATGGGTTAGAAAGTCCGGATCAGTTTTGCTGAGTAACCCCAGGGTGAAGGGTGGAAACACTGGTTTGATTGGTGTTCTCACCAGGCTGCTGGTCAGAACTCAGGGGTGTAGAGTCTTAAATAGCTCTACCAGTTCACAAGGCTTCCAGTGTTCATATGGGGGACAAGAAGCCACAGGGAAAAAACCTGGGCAAGAAGGTAAAATGGGAGTCAGAGCATCTTAGAAAATAAAAACAATGAAAATAAGTAATATTTATTGAACGGGATAATCATCTAGGAAGTTAATGGGAATGGGGCTGTTGGAGTTGTGCAAAATGGTAGACTCATATATGTGCCAACAACTGTACTAAACACCTTACACAAATTCTCTCAATTAATTCTCACAACAAACCTTTGTATAAACAATACGATTGTGTGCAATTTCCAATGAGGAAAGTGAGGATCAGAGAGATTAAGCATCTTTCCCAAAGTCACACAGCTACTACATGAAGGAAGCATTTTACTGACTGTTATGAAAATCAGCAAGAAGAGAGAGAAGTCCTGGGCCTTGGTGAAGTGCACTGAGCTTTAGGACACTTGGGTTTTAGTCCTGAGTCTACTTCTTGCCAAATATGTATTCATGGGCTAATCCTTTCCCTGCTCTGATCCTCAGTTTACTTATCTGTAAAATGAGGAGATCGGACCATATCGGCCTATTATATGGGGTTTTGCTGCCTATGGAAAGTTGGTGTTTGGAAAAACGGAAGAGAGGAATCTAGTGTAGACTAAAGCAGATGCAAGACATAGGGGGGTCCTGGGAGATAATGTTTGACCTGGGATTTAAAAGATAAGTAAGAGTTTGCTGGACCAGATCAAAAGGGGGATTGGAACTTCAGGTACTGGGAACAGCATTTTCTAAGGGATGGAGCTAGTGAGCATAATGATTAAGAACACTGGTGGCTCTAAGGTCAGAAGGCTGAGACATAAATCCAGCTTCTCACTTCCTGGCTAGGTATTAAATTTACTAGTTGTCTTGGTTCCCCCATCTGTAAAAAGGGAAAATAGTAGAACCCGCTTTGTGGGTGTTGAGAAGATTGTATGAGATGATCCATATAGTTTCTGGTCTAATACAAGCACTCAAATTAGTGAGCTTATTTTACTATTACCTCTATTATTGTTATTAAAGCCTTGAGACAATGATATGGTCATAGAAGGGCAAGTGGATTGGTGTGGCTATCCATTCACCCATTCAGCAAATACTTATTGATAGCACATGTGTATCAAACATGTCCTAAATTTATAGGAAGAGGTGGAGATGGACGGCAGGGACAGTTAGAGAAAATAAAGAACTTGGGTGGGGAAGATCATGGAGAGCCTACTGTGCTAAACAAGGGACATCAGCATTATTTTGAAATCTATGGTGAAGTCTAGAAGGATTTTAAGCAAGGGAATCACATGACCACACTTGCAGATAGTCAGGCTGGAGGCAGAAGACCAGTTAGGATGTGGTAGATGATCAGGGGAAGGGAGACGCTGCCCTTCCTGGGGCTGGGGCCTGTAGGTGGAAGCAGTGATGATGGAGGTAAGACAGTAGGTGCCAAAGATATTAAAGAGGTGAAAACTACCATACAGAACTTGGTAATTGGTGGGATGTAGAAGGAGAGGGAAAGGAAAGAATTTAGGAGATGAATGGATGGTTGGACAGGTGGGTGGATGAATGGATGGATGGATGGATGGATGGATGGATGGATGGATGGATGGTAAGTGTGGATGTAAAGCAGCTCAGCTCTGTTTTAGACAAAATATAATTCATATTTTTTCCTCACATTCCATGGAGAAGCATTATGTCAGCTCTTCAATATTCTCCCAAGCAAGTGACCCCAAATTTGTATCCAAGGATCTTTGCAGTATGCATATTCTAAAATACTTTCAGCTTCAGAATTATGTTTAAATTATTTCCTGTGTTGGCCTCTGGAAACCTTTTTGGGTTACATTATGAATGGAGGAAGATCCACTGCACTGGGAGATGGGAAACTTCCATCTCTGCATCTTATTATTTGAAAGGAGGGGTCTTTGGTAGATCACGTCTCTTCTCTGCCTCCCCACTTTTTTTTGTTTTAATCTATGAAATGAAGTAATTGAGTTAGATGCTCTGGGACTGTCTATCCAGCTCTAACATTTCCTATTTGGAATTGTCTCCATGATATTATCTGGAACACCAGAAACTGTGTTTTATTAAATATATTTACAGTGATGAATAGGTCCACCATTTCCCTAAGTGTGTTATCTAATTGCAATAACTTTCCTCCTAATCTCAACATCTTATTTCAGTTACTAGATTGCCTGGATTCAGATCCAGCCCTACCAAGTACTAGCTGTGGAACCTTGGGCCAGTAACATAGCCTCACTCTGTGAATCTACTATTTTTCAGAAGATATTTGAGAGAATAAACAAATGCGTCTCTCTTAAAGAAGATAAAACAGGAAATAGTTACTGGGTTAGACGAGTTCTTTTCAACTCTCTTTCTTCAACCTGCTTTCCCGCTCCTGAAGACTTTGGTCTTCAGTTACGTTACTGGAACAAGATAAAAAGACACTAACGTTCCACCTGGAAACCTGGAGTTGGTTTGGTAGATGCTCAAGACTCAGCAGGCACTCTCCCTTCCGACCTCACTGTGCCTACAGCTGGACTCCAGAAACCTTGGAGTGTTAATCTATCATAACCTGAAACCATGATCACTACTGATTTTACAAACATCACGTTTACATTTTCAAATTTGACTCACTAAAACAACGTTCAATCACCATAGATGACAGAGCCCAATGTTCAACCTTTTTTTATTAACTACAAATCAAGTAACTATAATATCTTCTTGACCTGTCATTCCACCTGAAAGTCCACTACAAACAGTATTTTAATCAAGTCTTACTATAAAACTAAAACCTTAAGTTTTTACCAGCTAATGCCAGACCACTTTCCAAATCCACAAGAATGATAGACAGACAAAAGAATGAACCTTGATATGAACGGATCGAGTACAGGAGAGAGAGACAACAAAAGATAATTCCTATAACACAATTTTCCCAGGGGCTCAGACCAGGCTAAGGAGTACAGAGAATTAGGGGTTCTGCTCCTCAGACCTTATAAGAATGCAAAGAAAATACCAAATGAACTCAATAATTAACATATAAAAAGGTCCAAAGACCTTTTGGTGGAATCAACTCTGTGAATCAGTCCTTTTTCGTTTGTTACCTTACGGTTTCCAAAGTGTTACCATGGCAATAACAATAGCCAAAATACAGCATATATAGTGTCGGGGGTTAAACACTTCTACTGGTGTTAAATATATGTACCAAATGCACTGACAGAGCAGCAAACAGAAGCTCTTCCTCATCACCTTCTCCAAATTTAAATTCAACAGACTACAAAACAAAGACCAGTTTGTTTTCAACAACCCACTTAAGCTGTGGTGTTAACGCTTTGTGTTCTGGAAGCTAGTGAGGCACACAGCAGTCTTCCAAAGCACAGGGATGGTGGGTTGGCCAGGAACACTAGCTTGTCTAGGGTTAATCATCAACATCAGAAATAATATTTATCTCCCAGTGTGGGGCAAATTAAATTTGAGATGGCTCTAGAGGGCCATGTCTCTTCAAAAAGCCCCAGTACATACTGCCTACAAAAAGGAATGTTCTGCCTCATACCTAGAAGAATATTGAGTTTTATCTGAACAGTTTATTACTTTGGAGTTTGGGGATGGGAAGCGTTTGAAAGACCCAGGACTCTGATTTTTCAAGATTTGATGCTGTTAGTGGGAAATTTTGACTACATTTCTGCGACTGCAACCTGATGAGTCATTTGATACATGCTTTCCTCTGACTCAGACATTTCCTCAACCTTCACACCCTCCTCTCCAAGTCTGGTTCCATGTGAAACCCAATAGCAAGTCCACGCAGAGCTACTGCTAGAGAGGTTGACAAAAATGCTTATTCCAATTGGCATAAACTGAAACTTAAGAGGAAAAATCACGTAGTCATCAGAAGCACCTGCTTTGTGGACACAGTAGCAATATGATCTTGGCCAGATTACTTGACCTTTCAGGAACTTGTTTTCCTCATCTGTAGAATGGAAATTAGAATATTAACCCTGATGATCCAGCTATCCCACTACTGAGTATTTATCCAAAGAACATGAAATCAACAATGCAAAGAGATTTATGCACCTCTATGTTCATTGCTGCATTATTCACAATAGCAAAGACGTGGAAGCAACCCAAGTGCCCATCAACAGATGAATGGATAAAGAAGATGTGGTATATATATACAACAGAATACTGTTCAGTCATAAAAGAGACAAAATTGTCCCATTTGCAACAACATGGATGGACCTTGAGGGTATTATGTTAAGCAAAATAAGCCAGACAGAGAAAGACAAACACCGTATGATTTCACTCATATGTGGAAGATAAACACATGGATAAGGAGAACAGATTAGTGGTTACCAGAGGGGAAGGGGGTGGGGGAGGGCAAAAGTGGTAAAGGGACACATATGTATGGTGACGGATAAAAACTAGACTAGTGGTGGTGAACATGATGCAGTCTATACAGAAGCTGGTATATAATAATGTACACCTGAAATTTACACAATGTTATAAGCCAATATGACCTCAATAAAATAATTTTTTGAAAAAAGAATATTAACCCTGAAGGGTGAGCAAATACCCTGATGTCTGGAAGACACTCAGCACGGTGCCTGGCAGGTAATAAGCGAGCAATGAATGGAAGGTGCTATTGTAAGTGAACAATGAGGAACAGAAACAGAAAAAGTTGTACGCAGGAAATGTGCACACCACCAGCCCTGTGGGTCCTCCAGACTTATCATAAGCTGTGAACACTCCACCAAAGTGAAGGATGAAGTGCGAGTGGCTTTCTATCGGAACTTCCATGAGCTTGAGAACAAGGACCCCCATCTTCTTATCTCTGTACTGTTAATGCTGGTAGCACAGACCTTGGCACATGGAAGATGCCCAATGAATATCTGAATGAATCAGTCCAAAATCAACAAAATTAAAACCATAATAACAATAATATCAAAAACTTCTATAGTATTTACTAAATGCCAGGTACACATAGTAAATACTTTAAATAGACTAACTCATTTAATCCTCACATCAACTCTACAAGGAATATCCTATTATGATGCTTATCTTAGAGATGATGAAACTAAGATACAGAGGAGGTACCAATTACCCCAATTTCACACAGCTAATAAGTAGCAGAACTGGAATTTAAACCCAGGCAGCCTGGTTTTTGATTTTGTGCACTTAAATCTAAATGCATTACACACCTCAAGAAAGAAATATGCTAATTTTTTTAAAATAAACAATTTATGCTTATTTTGGGAAAATCGGAATGCAGAGAAGATTAGTCTTATGGTTTACTTCCTTCTAGGCTTTTTTCTATCCTTATTTAAGCAGATTATGACCACAGCTTACATACAAATTTATAGCTTGTTTTAAAGGGACTGGTTACATAATTAACTCTGCTACAAATGTGCTTGTAACAAATTTTGCAAAGTGAAAATAAAAAACATATTTATTACTTGCAGGTAATGGTGCCTAAACCAAAAAGGTGTCCTTCCCAGCCCTTTGATCATAGGGACTCTGACAGAGCTTTCCTCCCAGAATTTGAATCTGGAATGTGGAAGCTGATGATGCTTAATTGGTGCCCATACCCTGACTTTATATGTTCAAGAACATTCCACTGCTTCCCATCTCTAGCATTATTGTTCCCCCCACAATCACTCAATACCTTTTTCCCTCTATCCTTCCACATCTCCCAGTTGGGTGTCTATTTGGACCACTGCTTTTCCCTCTATCCTTCCACATCTCCCAGTTGGGTGTCTATTTGGACCACTGCTATTGCACATAGTAGGGGACAGTAAGTACTTGTTTTTTCCTTTGAGTTCTTGTTAATTTAGTCCTCTGGGGCTTGTGAGTTACAATCTGCAGAACGTAGAGTTTGTGTTTTTCAAAAGTGTTACAGCTAGATCTTGTGCATCCTCTGCCCACTGCCACTATCCAAACACAGCATTTATTAAGCCTTCTTACATGTTGAAAAGAATATACCAGATGCAAGAGTTGGAAGCCTTAATTTCCCCAATATTGATCTATAATATCTAAGTAAGTCCTCTTATGTCTCAACTCACTTCACCTAGGAATATATGGGCCACACAGTGATTCTATAATTGGCTGATTGGTAGTATCAACTGGGCACTGTAGTTTAAATACAAATTCCTGAACTTTCCCTATCCCTCCTAGATTGAAATTTCCAAGGGTAGGACCCAAGATGTTCTGGTTTTAAAAGGCGTCCCAAAATATATCTGATGGTCAGTCATGTTGAGAATCACTAAACTAAGTCAAGGTGTACTCAAAGATACTGGGTAAATGCATTTCAACTGAAATTCTGCTTTTCACGCAGTAAATATTAATCAAGATACAACTCAATAATAAAAAGACAAATAATCCAATTAAAAATGGGCAAAGGATCTGAATAGACATTTCTCCAAAGAAGATATACAAACGGACCCAGTGAACACATGAAAAAGTCTCAACAGTATTAGCAATCAGAGAATTGCAAATTAAAACCACAGTAAGATACCACTTCATAGCCATTAGGATGACTATAATCAAGAAGACAGATAATAACAAGTGTTGGTGAGGATGTGGAGAATGGAGCCCTCAGACACTGCTGGTGGGATGAAAGATGGTGCAGCCACGGCGAAAACAGTCTGGCAGTTCTTCAAAAAGTTAAACACAGAGTTACAATATGACCGAACAATTCCTCTCCCAGATATGTACACAAAAGAAATGAAAGCATGTGTACACACAAAAATAAGTACACAAATGGTCACGGCAGCATTAATCAGAATAGCCAAAAAGTGGAAATCATCCAAATATCCATCATCCAATGAATGAATAAATAAAATGTAGTATACCCATATCATGAAATATTATTTGGTAATAAAAAGAAATTCAGTACTGATAGATGCTACAACATGGATGAACCTTGGAAACATTATGCTAAGTGAAAGAAGTCAGTCACAAACGATCACATATTGTTTGATTCCATTTATATGATATCTCCATAACAGGCAAATCTATAGAAAGTAGATCAATTGTTGCCAAGGGCTGGGGGAAGGGAGTGATGGGAAGTTGGGTATGACTGCTAATAGGTACCAGGTTTCTTTGAGGTGCTATAAAAATATTCTAAAATTGATTTGATGATGGGTATACAACTCTGAATACACTAAAACCTCTTGAATTGTACACTTTAAAAAGATGAATTGTATGGTATGTGAACTGTATGTCAACAAAGCTGTTTTTAACAAAGTCAATCAAGACAATCAACTAGCTCAGACATTTGTGACCCAGTCTTTTCCTTTGACTAGAAACGCTAACCATCCCCAAAACACAGTGTCTTATAATGGCAAGTATGTATTTAGTTCATAAACCTGTGGGTCCACTGGGTGGTGCAGCTGGACTGGGCTGTGTACTTGGCTGATCTTGGCTGGTCTCACTCATATGTCTGTAGTCAGCTGGTCAGTTGGCTGGGGGTTGGCTAGTTTAGGATGGTCTCAGCTGGAGTGATTCATCTCCACCTCACCTGATCTCTCCTTCTCCAATGGGTTGGCACAGCTGTGTTCACGTGGCGATAGTGGGGTTCTAAGAGAATAAGTGGAAGCCTGCCAGGCCTCTTGAGCCCTAGGCTGAAATTGGAAATTGGCACACAGTCTCTTCCACCATATTCAATTGAAGCCAGCTGAGATTCAAGGGGGTGGGAGTGTGTCACTGAAAAATCACATTACGAAGGGCACGCATACAGGAAGCATAAAGAATTGAGGCAATTTTTATAATCAATCTATCCCATAGTCTTTGGGGCAATAAGTCTAGCTTTTAATTTCATATTATCCACTCATCTTGCAGGTAGCTTTGGGCACATTTATTGCTTCTTCTTGCAAAACAGATAAGGCACACTTGATCTGCAATCAGATTTCTTAGTTGAAATTAGATTTAAAACTTCTTTAGGCCACTTATTTCAAAAAAAAAATTTTAAGGTTAAATACAAAGAAAGTGTTCCATACTTACTAGCAGCAAGTGTCTTATAATCCATGGATATAAATAAAGCAGAGTTCAAACTACCACATACTGGAGAGACCTGATATTTCTGGGAATCAAAAAACTATTTAGGTAATACCTTCTTTGGAGTGAAAGCAGAGTACAGGAAATTCTTACATATCCAGTGTGATTCACCCATTCTAATACATTCAATTTATCATGACCTTGGGTAAGACACTAGGGATACAAGAATGAATAAGATCCTATCCATTCCTTCCAGGAGTAGGTTGAGGTGAGACTAGAAAAAGAGACGCTACATCCTAGAATCCAGAGTATGAGAGAATTTCAAGAAGGATGGATAGACAGCAGCAGGAAATGCATCTGAGAAGACTTTTAGAGTGACAACGAAGAGGACCCATTGGATTCGGCAGAGCTCATTCATTCTATAAACGTTAGTTGAGAAGTGACTATATGCTAGGCCCTCTGTTAAATGCTGGAACACAGAATTATAAGTCTTTTTGATCTCTAAAAACAGTCTAATGGGACAAAATAGACATAAAACAATAACAATACAGTGTGGGGCTGGCCCGGTGGCATAGTGGTGACGTTCACGAGCTCCACTTCAGCAGCCCAGGGTTCACAGGTTAGGATGCTGGGTGCGGACATACCCACCGCTTATCAAGCCATGCTGTAGCAGGCATTCCACATATAAAGTAGAGGAAGATGGGCATAGACGTTAGCCCAGGGCCAATTTTCCTCAACAAAAAGGAAGGATTGGACACAGATGTTAGCTCAGGGCTTATCTTCCTTACCAAAGAAAAAAAAATAACAATAAAGTGTGAAAAAAATGTTTTGATAGAGGTTATTGGTCTCCTTACAAGTATGCTTTCAGTGGAAAGAGAAAGCGAAAACACAATTTCTGCCATTTGGATAATGAGTGAAAGATAAAGACTAATAATAGTAATTGAAGAGAAGAAGAAATCAGGGAGTGACTTGCGGGAAAGTTTGAGTTCTGGAAATTTTTTGGTTTGTTTTGTCTTTGTTTTCATTTTTGTATGGAGACCGCCAAAGTATGTTTGAAGGCTACTGGAAGAAGCCAGTAGTAAAGAAGAGCTTGAAAATAGAACAGAGGGTGAGGAATAGCCTTTCCTTCTACAAGGAAGCTGGATCCAGGACACAAGATTCAGGATTTATTTTGGAAAGGAGTGGGGACCACTTCTTCCTCTAAGCAGGAAGGAAAGCAATAATCTTGAACTAGTGCCCACATTTTTTAACCAAATATCTGAACACAGAGCAATTTGTGTCACTTGGGGTCAAAGAGAGACAATCTAGGGAGATTTACTTTGGGTTCAAAAATATTGACATTGCCAGGTATATTTCTAAGGTTTACTGGAAAACAAGACAGAATAATTGAAATTGAGAGTCTCCAGGAAAGCTATGACATGCATTTGCTTAGGTATGTTTTTTGGAGACGGATGTGAAGGAAGTTGAGAGAAATCATGGCAGCAAGTCTCCATTTTCTTGGTGGGGTTGGAATAAGGTCATCTGTTGAGAACAGCAGGGTGGAGTGCAACATTGACTTTACGGAGAGAGGCAATGACTTGGACCAACTGACATAAAGATGGGAAAGGGTGCCAAGCAGGAGTCATCTCCCAAATTATTGAGAACTACTGCAGAGAGATTTATATATTCTGGAAGAAATGCTGAAGAGGTCATGCTGGTTTATGGGAAGCCTAATTAGGAAACTTAATCAGATGCAAAATTATCCCAATGAATTCCATGCATTCCAGAGCTAGAGAGTTATGATTTGAGGATTGCCTACTGTTTTGGATAGGATGTGCTGCCAATTCTCCTCTATTACTGCAGATAATTGTGTCAGCTCCATAGAGTGTCTATATATAAATGTGCAGGGCGTGTCACACTTTTCCTGGGTGCCACTTGTCTCTAGGCCAGCGCATTGCCTTTAAAACAGTAATACTTGTGGTTGTGCCTGGAAGAAGGACACTGCAGCCAGACACGAAGGCAACCAAGCCTTTGATAGTGTGTGAGTGATATGTGTACCATCCTAATTCCTGAAAATACATTCTCTCCATCCCCAAAAGTCAGCTCCAATACCTCTTATTAAAATATGCTTTCTTACTTGCTAGGAGCACAAATGGTTGAGGTTGACGCTTTCATATTTTTCTTTCTTAAAAGTAAAATTTAAAGTAACTACATTGAAAAAAATTGCTGACTACTTTTAATCATAAACTTGATGTAGTAAAAAAAAAAAAATCCCAGCACAGGTTTTGGAGTCAGATAGTTCTAGACTAGAAAATGAGCTCTGTTATCTGGGGTCTGTTAAGTTTGCTGAGGCTTTGTTTTGTTCTCTGTATTATTGAGCTAACTATATGTACACAAATATGTATAAAGAGTGTATAGACAGACAATAGAAAGATAGATGATTGATAAAGACAGACAGATAAATAATAAAGGGAGACAACAGATAGATAGACAGACAGACAGACAGACAGACAGACAGACAGACAGATAGATAGATAGATAGATAGATAGATAGATAGACATAGATAGATAGATAGAGAAGGAGAGAGGCAAGAAGAAAAATGTACGTGTTATTCAAGGTATACTAGTTAACAGCACAGACTCTGGAGTTAGATTGCTTAAATTAAATCCTAGATGCTTCAGTTACTAGCTATAGGCACTTGGGGAATGTCTGTCTCATAGGAGAGTTGTGGGGATTAAACTCTATAATCCTATAAAATTTTTGGCACATAGCTATATTAACAACCAATAGTTATTGCATGCCTACTCCATATCAGCAACCAAGCTAAGCACTTAATGCACGGTAACCTACTTAACTGTCCCAATGTCGCCATGAGGAAGATATTGTCCCCATTTTCAGATGAAAGGAGGAAAGGGTTGGCCATCGTCTACAGCCAGGAGGTCTATGCATTGCCCAACCCTGTGGCTGCCATCCACAAGGACTAGACGGGGCTGGGGCTTTAGGGAAATCAAGTAACTTGCCCAAGGTTATATGGGAAGCAAATGTTAGGTCAATAACTTAAACCCAGGTATGCCTGACATCTAGATAGATGTGTTTTTAACCCCTAAACACATTCTAACATAAGTACTTATTATTATGTTACCCAAATCAGGCTGGTTGAAAAATCAGTTTAGTGTTCAGATGGGTAGAAAAGGAAAAAAACTGTTGAAATGATTATCTTGACATGTCTCCATTTCTTCTCTGACCCTCCGTCTCGGGCACTGCACAAATTCCATTAGCAAGCCTACAAAGCCAGCTTACACTGGATTTAAAATCCTTTTGCACTTAAGCTCTGGTTGTTTCCTACTCGCGATTAACTGGCTATGGCTTGTCCTTTGCTAATCCAACTGCAAACTCCCCTTATTTCCCAACCAGTAGCTATTGGCCACTCTTGCCTCTCTGTTCATTAGTGTTTGTTGAGGAAACAAAAGCCAATTTAAATTGTAGCCCTAGGAAATCTTAATTAGAAAGTCGGTGTGCTCTGTTCTCTTCCTCCCTGCTCTGACAAATTCCACAGCTGAAAGACCAGCCTCAGCACAGCCAGGAGAGTGGAGACACTCATCAGCATTTAGATGGTCCAGCCTGGAATAGACACGGAAGGCAACAGTATGCAGATTCCAGCTCACTCAGGAGTTGTCAGCATTTCACTCTAGACTACTCTTCCATCAGTGACTTCAGCCCACTTTTTTCCTCCTTGATATCACCCCCGGATTGGGCTCAAATCCAGGGTTTAAGAGCAGCAGGACTATAACGTTTGAGGAACACCTCTGTCCGTGGTTCTGAAAAATCAAAGCCATGGAAGCATCTTCCTTCCTTTCTTATAATACCGTTGACTCCTGTCCAATCTCTGTGAGAAATGCAGAACCAAGTGCTTTGCTTTGCCCGTCTTGTAAACATTTCTGATAAGAGGAAAGCACAGTGTTGGAAGTGCAATATTTTTTCCCATGCATAACAATTTTGCATAAAAATGTAAAATATCCAGTTTTTAAAAATAAATCATTCTTTCATATTTTTAACATATGAATGCAAGATTCTAATTGCTAGATCTCAATGGATACATTGAAATCACAATGCAGCAGTTTTATTTTGAAATGTCAATATTTGTGATTCACAGAAGCCCACCATGGAAGGCAAGCCCACAAGCACGGAGTCTCCATGTGACAATAAGAATTTCTCTTCAAAGCACAGGGACTACCTATCACCTTCATCTCCTTCCTCTGGCTCTCTCTTCTATGTCCCTAGTCTGCTAGATGTTGCTCTGTGAGCAGGAAAGTTTCAAGAAGAAGGCAGTGGTTAACAGAGTTTCTTTCACTCGTACACTAATTAAAACATATTTATCAATAACTTTTATTCTAAGCACGTTCTAAGTGGTGAGGAAGGCTTCACTGGGAAAGAGACATTTCAACTGAGACTAAAATGCTTCCAAGGAGCTAGTGATGGAAAGTCCAGGAAAAAGCATTCCATGCACAGTGGACAGCAAGAACAAAGTTCCTAATGCCTACTTCATTTCAGTATCTCTGACTAAGAGAAGGAAGACCAGCATGGCCAAAGCACAGTGACTGAAAGAGAAGGAGGTATGAAAATAGGTTAGACACGTAGGAAGGCACAAGATCATGCAATGCCATTGATTCTAAGTATTAAAAGAAGCCATTTAAGGTTTTCTTTTAGGGGATAAAACCCTCTGATTCACACTTTTAAAAGATCATTCTGATGCCCACTTGAAGAATATATAATAAAGACTTTAAGTAACTACAATAGGTTACACACACACACACCTGTTTTCTCTCCCTCTTGAAACTCCACTAAACTTATAGTTAAGATATTTTGTTCTAAGGTATCCACTCAAAATAATTGGAAGAACAAGGGAGTAAACATTTTTGAAAGCTGGACACATGAAGTGACAAATGACTTACCATATCTGAGAAACCAAATCATCTGCTAGAAGTAAGGAAATCTGAGAGCCAACCTGACTTGGATAACAAAATCCTCGGAAGTTTCAGTTTGTGGCATTAGATACTTTACACGTGAGACACAAGGAAATCAAAGTAAGAAAGATTGTGAAAAATCCACTTAATTTTTCAGATGTACAGATCACATTCCCCTCTCCACACAGTTGAGTGATTGCTTTCCACCTCAAAGAGGACAAAAGGTTTGTTTCTCTAGAGAGGGTAAAATAGAGTGTTTCTGGTCTTGGAAACATCAGGTGCATCTGAGGGCAGGGTTACCAAACTAACCATTAGAAAATTAAGTGAACATATGCATTTTAGATGGTGAAAATCCCAGGCATCTTCCCTGTCTCTAATTCCAGAATGCCGGCATATATATATCTTCTAGAAGAATCTTTTCAGAGGAAATTAGGAAAGAAAAGTGCAAAAATGTTTAAGTATCAGTCCTGAAGCCCCACATTCAGATAATACAGGTTGTGGGAAAAGAGAACAAAGAAAATTAAGGGGATTCATCAAAAAATAATTCAAGAAAATAAAAAAATAACATGATTTTCCAGATTTGAAAATTTACTGAGTACTCAGCGCAATGGGTGAAAATAAATCCAAATCTAGTGACATAAAAAAAAAAAGAAAGGATAAGGGCCAGCCCAGTGGCGCAAGTGGTTAGGTGCACGCACTCCGCTGCGGAGGCCCGGGGTTCACCGGTTTGGATCCCGGCTGCGCACTGACGCACTGCTTGGCAAGCCATGCTGCGGCGGCGTCCCATATAAAGTAGAGGAGGATGGGCACGGATGTTAGCCCAGGGCCAGTCTTCCTCAGCAAAAAAAAGAGGAGGATTGGCAGATGTTAGCACAGGGCTGATCTTCTCCTCCAAAAAAAATGGATAAACAATCAAAAAGGTTTCAGGTTTCTTAATAGAAACACAGGATACTAGAAGGCAGTGGGGGAAAAGCACCTTTAAAATTCATAAGGAAATTTATTTCCAAGCTATATTTCTATACCTAAATAAACTCTCAATCAAAAGTCAGTGTAGAATTAATCATTTTTCAGATATGCAAAGTCTTTTTTTAAAAAAGTCCTTCTAGAGCCAACCCTGATTGCCTAGTGGTTAAAGTTCAGTGCTCATGCTTTGGCAGCCTGGGTTCATTTTCCAGTCATGGAACCACACCACTCATCTGTCAGTAGCCATGCTGTGGCAGCGGCTCACGTAGAAGAACTAGAAGAACTTACAACTAGGATATACAACCATGCACTGGGGCTTTGGGGAGAAAAAAAAAGTCCTTCTATGACTTCTTTCTCAGGAAGTTACTGGGGAATATGAACCACAAAATAGATGGAGTAATCCAACAAAGACGATATGGGATGTTAGAAACAGGAGATAGACCCCAGGAGAGAGGTGAAATGAATCTCCAGTATGACTGACAAGGAAGATTCCTGGATGAGAGGTTTGCCCCAGGCATAAAAGGGCTAGGTGTCCAAGGTGGATCAAGCCTTAAGGATCAGAGTATTCTTTACAAAGATTAAATAAATAGAAAATACCTAAAACATCTGTACATCTTGAAAAAAGAGAAGATTTGGACAAATGAGAAAGACTCAGGGTTAAATTACAGGTAAGAATGTAGATAGCTAAGCAAATGGAAAAACAAAATAAGTAGTAGCTCTGAGGAAAATAAAAGTTGTACAGAAAAGGAAAAGCACTCATAATTTACTACATTGCTCAGATGTGAATGGCATTTATGTAGTATGATAATGTAAACACAGACTATTGATCTAACCAAAATTGTGATGGTTAGGAGGATCAGGAGGATAGAAGGATGGCAAGAATATGCATATGTGGTGAAACCAAGGGGAATTCTTAGATAATGTCTAAAACTGGAAAAAATCAACATGTTGCAATACAAGCTAGTTATTTAGAAACAGAGAAATAAACATCAAAATCATGAACTAAAAGAAATTAAAATTATTGCTTCTAGGGAAAGGAAAGCTGAACAAGAGAGACAGAGAGCTGATGTTTTATGTAAAAATTTTGTACAACTATTGTACCCTTTAAACAGTTTGCATGAATAATATTTTATTATAGCTAAATGTAAGGTATTCTTAGGCTGAGCCATGTATTGTCCTAAGCATGCATTATACTCATTTAATTTTCACAGAAACTCTAGAAGATTTGCCCTATTATTACTTCCATTTTACTTCTGAGACAACTGAGGCTCAAAGAGGTTAAATAATTACGGTATTATTACAGGGTTCATAAGCAGCAGAGCTGGGATATAATTCAAGAAAACTGGTTCAAGAGTGAGCACTCTCAAATGCTATACCAAGGGTTCTTAGACTTGTCTAAGCCATTGACCTCTTGGCATTCTGGTGAAGACTAGGGACCTCCTCATTTTAAATGTTCCAGGCAGAAGCAACAGCATGTGCAAAGATGCAGAGATACGAGAGCTGCAGCAATGTGTTCACAGGACCATGGTTGTTCAATATTGTTAGACACATCTTCCCTTCTCCTGATGTGTTCCACAAGGCCTCTTTCCACTCCATTACCCACTCCATTCCAGGGGATGTGGAGTGATTTATTTGATTGATAAATTTGGAAAGAATAAAATAGAGCTCCCTTTATCCTCTTATGAGCAAATTACGTGCAAAGAGCAGAAGTTCTATGCATCTTCATGTCGTGCATTTTACACTTGCTGGTTTAAGACTCCCTGAGTCAGGATTTCCTGTGGTTGGATGGGTAGCTTGCCTGCTTCAAGGAAACCAGCTAGCAGGCCCATACCGCTCACACAAGCTGTGTCATCTAAACTGGCTCTTATCAGAGTGAGAGGTGATGTTTTGGAATTCTGATTCCTTTGGGGATTTTTTCTCAACTTGTTCAAAACCCAGAAGAGGAAGAATAATACTATACCCCTCAGAGACTCCAAAACCCACAGCTAGATCTTAGATCACAAGTAGGGGGTGCAGGCAGGTATCAAACTGGGATGGGAAGCAGGGGAGAGACTGACCAGGGAGAGTGCTGTGTCCCCTGCCTTGGAGTTCTGGCTTTATCCTGAGGGCAAAAGGAAGCCACCAAAGGATTTAAAGTAGGGGAGTAACATAGCCTGATTTGCATTTCAGAGAAAATTATCTCACAGAAGAATGTATTGGAGCAAGGGCAAGACCAGAAAAGGGAGACGAGTTGGAAGGCTGCGGCAACCTGTCCAGAAGTCAGGTTGTAGAAGTGGAAATGGAGAAATAGGTATGATTCTAGAAATCCTGGAGGAATTTCTTTATGTGACTTCTACCAACTCTCCCATTTTGCCCCAACTCCAGGCTAGAAATAGTCTCTTTCTTCTCAGAATGCCACTTTCTTTAATTCATAACTCTCTTGTGGTCTTTACCCATTTTCACCATTCATTATCTATCTGCCACGTTTACCTACCCAACCAAGTTGTTGCGTCACGATGACTGGGACTTTGACGGATTCATCTTTATTTCTCTGCACTGACCCTGATCAGAGTTAGCCATATATAAATTAATACACAGAATGGATTAAGCTTTATAAGTTAGGAAAGAAAGATGCTGGCAAAATCGATAAAATGTAAACCTGAAAAGAGGGCTGTAGCAGTTAGCTATTGCTACATAATAAACCATTCCCAAAACTTAGTAACTTAAAATAGCAACCATTTTTTAGTGCTCACAAATTTACAGGTCAGATGAGTGGTTCTGCTGATCTGGGCCAGGCGTATCCTGTATCGGCTGGCCTCACTCATGTGTCTGTGGTCATGTGGCTGAGGACTGACAAAGTGAGGCTGGTTGTCAGCTGGGGTGATGAGGACTTCTGGACCTTATGTCTCTCATCATCCAGCATGCTAGCCCTGACTTATCATGGTGGCAAGGCAAGTTTCCAAGAAAGTAAAGAGAAACATGCAAGGCCACTTGAAGTCTAAGCTCAGAACTGGAACAAGATCACTTCTTCTGCATTCTATTGGCCAAAGCAAGTCACAAAACCAGAGAAGGAAATAGAGATGCGAGGAGCTGAAAAGTCACACTCTTGAGGGCATAGAAATAGGGAGGGATGGAGAATTGGGGCATTTCTGCAATCAATCTACTATAGGGAATTTTCAGACACAGCACTGGCTGGGGCAAGATAATCCCCTTACCAGCAGTGACCGAGAGAGAGATTTGCTTGACGATTACGGATGACGATGAGGAGGAAGAAGAAGAGGAGGAGGAGGATAACGATAACACTTGCCACACGTGATCTTCATAACAAATCTATGAGGTAGATACTGTTGTAATCCCCATTTTACAGATACTAAAATTTAGTCTTCAAGCAGGGAGGTACTTTATTTAAGGTTATCTAGCTACTAAGGCAATAAGTAGCAAATCTAGAAACACACATAAAGGGTCACCATATAGAATGCTGGACAGCTGGCTTGGGTTCCAGCTGAAGGGAAATTTCGCCAGAGGTTTCCCTACTTGGCTGGGAGCTGCAGGAGACTTCTTTTCATCTAGGTCTCTTTTTCCTATTGCTTCTTTCTCTTTTCATCCCTTTTGATTGTCCCTATTCCTGTTAAGTCTATTTTTCTGATTTAGTTCATAATGTTTTATAATAAAAGACATTTTCACTGCTTTATAGAGACATGGAGAGGATTAACAGTTAATTTAATGTTTGTTTGCAAAACGCCTTGAGCACTTTGGAATTAAATATGTCGTGTGCATATAAATAAATAAAGGCTTTAGAGTATAAAGACATGGTCTTCTCTGAATCACATGCTCTGAGTGTCTAAATGCATGCATGCACACAGTGAGCAGAAAATCTGCTGATGCCATAAGCAACCCTAGAATTTGCTCTTTCACATGTGGTATTGGAAGGAAGAGATGCAAGCCAAAATCTCATCAGTCACCACATTTTCTACCTCTATATGGAGATGAAAATCAATAAAAATGCTTTCCTTAGTGTTTGATAACCCAAGTGTGCACACACGCACGCACACACACACACTCCCCTTTCCTACCCTTTCCATCCCCTCCTCTCCCTGTTCCCACCCTCTCCTCGAAACTCTGCTTCACCAGGATTCAACCAGCTGGCGGGTGACTGAACAATGAGGGCAAAGAGGAGGATCTTCTTTAAAATAGGGCAAGAGAGAGAAAAAGAAGTTTGAAGCTTATTTGGAGATAATCTCTAGTTTCTTAACACAGTTTTATATTGATAAGCAGTTAGTGGCACTACCTCCTCTGGCTACTGCAGACAGGACCTCCACCTATGGAACCCAGTCTTGGCTTCTTGAATCTCAGCTAAGTATCCCCTGAAAACTCGGCATTCACGGAAGCCTGGGATTCAGGGAACGTCTGGAACTCATAATTTCGCTGAAATTACGTGTGGTTTTAATATGTCTTTGTGGGTTCCCCTGAAACCGTTTAAAACATCTTCTCTTTGGAAAATCCATTTCAAGTCCTAAACAATTGAGACGTGAACATATTTTCAGAGTAAAACTTATAGTTGTCAAGTATATGGATGTATAATCAGATAAAGAAAATCAGACAAGAAAGAGTCTCCAACTTCTAGGCCCACTCCTCCAACCTCATGGTGCATTTCTTTAATAGGCTTTTTTTTTAGAGCAGGTTCACAGCAAAATTAAGAGGAAGGTACAGAGATTTCCCAAGAGCTCTCTGCCCTCACACATGCATAGCCTCACCCACTATGAACATCACTCACCAGAATGAAACATTTGTTACAATCAACGAACCTACATTGATACATTATCACCCAAAGCCCATAGTTTACACCGGGGTTCACTCTTGGTGTTGAACATTCTGTTGGTTTAGAAAATTGATAATGATGTGTATTCACCATTATAGTATCACACAGAGTAGTTTCACTGCCCTAAATCATTTTGCATTTTGATGAATGATTTTCCTTCCAAGGCTGCTCTTGGTTTTCCCTTTGACCAGTTTAGAGGAACATGGAGAATGACACATCCTGTGAGTGGTCCTAACCTCCAATAACTTTAGAAGAAATGAGGGATGGAACATGAACAAAGAAACGAATTTGTCCTGGGCGTCTCTAGACATTGGCTAGTTTTGTTTCTCTGCGTTGTCTCATTTAATCCCCATACCCTTCAGATGTGGATGTTATTACCTACATTTTGCTTATGAAGTCAATGCGGTTAAGTAGCTTACCCTGGGTCCCTCACACAGCTCTTAAAAGGACTGTGAACTCCTTGAGCAGAGGGCAGTATCTTACTCATCTTCTGTCTCCTGGTACCTAGCACAGGACCTGGCAGAAAATAAACATTCAGTACATATAACTGAATAAAAATCAAGAAAATGGCAGAGGTGGAATTGAAATCCATTCCTGCCAGTCTCCAAAATCTGTGCATGTTTCTCCAGAACCAACCTCTTTGTGTGTGAGACCACAGAATATTCATCCTGGCATAGGAAATGCCCCAAACTGGAAATCTGGTAAGCTATTTGTTCCTCCCTTCCCTCCTGAAAGGGAAGTATCATTGGAATGCATCTTCTTTGACAGTACAGATATTTTTCACTCCTCTTATACACTTGTATTCTCATTGCCTTTTCCTACTTCCAGAGATGCACCCCAAGCTGGAGCAACTCCTAATAGATTCATCCATGTCTCTTGCGGAAAGACACTTGAATAAGACCCTTGAATTCCTGGCAAACTACCTACTTAAATTTGAGAACTATATACACATGGGAAATTCCCGTTTTCTTGCTAATTGGAGCTTTGGACCCACACCCCTACACCTGGACGTGACCTTGCCCTGAGGCAGCCCTTGGCCCCAATTTCCTCAATCACTGGGCTCCCGTCACAATGGCCTCCTGGCTGCTCCTTGGACAAAACCACTGTCCTCAGGGCCTTTGCACTTGCTGTTCCCTCTGCCTGGATCTCTCTTCCTGTAGAAACTACACTTCTCACTTCCTCACTTCCTTCAGGTCACTGCTTAAATGTCACCTTATCAAGATGCCATTCCTGACGACCTGACCTCAGACACACTCCTCTACCCCATCGTTCTCTGTGCCCTTAACCTATTTGTTTTCTTCACAATCTCAACACCCCCTGACATATTACAGCTGGATTTGTTCATGGTCTCCATCTCTCTCTCCTGCTGGGATGTAAGTTCTTTATTTGCTCACAGCTCTATCTTCAGTGCCTAGAACAATGCCTGGAACTTCACAGGAACTCAATATTTTCGGAATGAATGGAATCCTCATGTCATGGATGGCAAACACACGTGCCTTCACTCCTCTCTCCCGTGTCCATTTCAGATCTCATTAACTGACCATAGTAATCATTCCTGCTAAACCAAGACAGCGCCTGAATCCTTCCCACACAGCACTCCAGGCAGCAGCTACCAACCTATTGAAGGCAACACTTGCACAGAAACTTTTATGTGCCCTCCTGAGGCCAATGTGGTTGTCTACCCTGGTGAACTAAGCTGGACACAGATCAGGCAGGAGGACCCTAATTTGTCCCTCTGGCTTAAGGCCAAGACTAGACCCCAGCCAAGTGGCTTATTCCTATGTGTCTTTATTTTCACTGGGTCTACAACCTGATCCTCTGGCTTGGCCCAGACACTGGGGAGCCATCCAAGCCAGCTCCAGTACACCTCTGGTCAAAGTTCTCAAACTTATGTAGGCAGTTTGCCAGGAATTCAAGGGTCTTAGTCAAGTGTCTTTCCATAAGAGACATTGATGGACCTACTGGGAGTTGTTCCAGCTCGGGGTACATCTCTGAAGTAGGAAAAGGCAATGAGAATACAAGTGTATAAGAGGAATGAAAAATATCTGTACTGTCAAAGAAGATGCATTCCATGATACTTCATTTTCAATTGAAATCCGTTCCTACCAGCCTCCAAAATCTGTGCGTGTTTCTACAGAACCAAACTCTGTGCGTGTGTGAGACCACAGAATTTTTGTCCCGGCATAGGAAATGCCCCAAACTGAAAATCTGGTAAGCTATTTGTTCCTCCCTTCCCTCCTGAAAATGAATGTACGCATCTCTTCCCAAGTCTGTGTACAGTGACCATTTGGTAGCTTAAAATCAGCCGTGGTGGAAATATTTATACCGCAGAAATTAGCAAGTGCTACACATCAGGGCTTTTTTTTTTTTTTTTGAGAGGTAGTTGTTAAACCAGCACACCACTTCCTAGACCCTCTAAGTGCCAGTAATGAGGGGAAATGTGGGAAACAAGTCCAAAGGGAATGTTTCTTTCCCCACCTAGAGCAGAAGTGGCCTAAGTCGCTCACGGGAGGCTTCCATCCCAGGGCTCTTGTCTGGTTTCTATTTATGACGGTCTAAGAGAAGGGAAGAGACCCCCCCCCCCAGACGGGCAGCAGTCTGGGTACAGGAGAGATGGAGAGGACAGCAGCTTGCCAAGTGGAAGAAAGGGGCTTTCGCCTCTTTGTTCCTTCCACGGAAAGCTCCGCTCCATCCTCATAGGCGGCTGAGAACATTATAAGAGCCCCTCCTTCCACATGGGAAAGTGAGGATTGAGTCGGGGAAGGGACCTGGAGGGACTCTGAAGAGCAGCGTTTGTCCAAGGGCAGTTTTTATACTACCTGCCTCAGAATCCCCCGAGATGCTTGTTAAAATTCTCATTACTGTGGCACCACCCCACATGTGCTGATCAAACTCAGCAAATACGATTTAGAAAAATGCATTTCAATGAGCACAACAAAAGGACTCTTATGAGCACAAGTGATTATTAGGCTTGCTAAAATGAATCAGACTCACTTAGGGAGGTCATTTAAAATGCACCTGTCTGGGATGTCTGGGCCACACATCAGGAGATTCTGATTCAGTGGGTCGAGGGTAAGGTCCTAAAATCTGTGGTTTGATAAAGCTTTCTAGGTGATTTTGATACTAGTCCAAGTTAGATTTTATAATACATACAGATTTTCCTTTTTCTTTTCCACAAGATGAGCTTTTTTGAATTTATTACTTCTTTGCAAGAAAATCTGAGTACTTTCATCAGATAAACACTGCTAAACACATATGGAACACTTAATATGAGCAGGCATTGTGCTAAGCCCTTTGCATGGATTATTTCATTTAATCCACAGAACAAGCCCATGAGGTGGAAACTTTTATTGCAGAGGTAGAGGCTATTATTGCTCCCATTTGACAGATGAAGAAACTGAGGCTTGGAGAAGCGAAGTCATTTGTGCAAGACCAAAAGCTAATGAGGCAAAGCCGGGATTTACACCCAAGCTGTTTGATATGAAAATCTATACCCTTAGTTATTAAGCTTACTGTCTCCCAAGGACTTTCAGAAATAAAAAGATAAAAAATCTAATTTAAAAACTTCACTGACTGAGCAAAAGGATTTTTTTAAAAACTAATCCAGAACATTCCACCAAAATGTCGAATTCCATTTTTCTGCGTTTTCCTCGTATAGAAGTCTGAACTGGTTAAAATAGATTTATACGGGTGAAAAGCAATCAGAATAATTGGTTTGAGTCAAGCAGACTAACCAATAAATTAGCTTGAACATGACCTTTCAGAAGCGGCATTCTATTTTGTTCCTACTCTCTGGCCCTGAATTGTCGCTCTTTAATTGGTAGTTCGTTCTCTAGCGGGACTGCCTGTTTCTGACACTGGGTAATGCATTATGAGATAATCTACTTTTTGTGACTTCACACAGTTCCCATGGCAACCATCAATGCCATTTCCTGCAGAACGGCTGCTTCGTTTAGTCCAAATGTGTTGCAGGAATGTAAACATCTTTGATAAAAACATGCAGTAAAATGCCAGTCCAAGCAAAGAATGACATTTGTATAATTACAGAAGAGAAACAATCTATAATTATCCCAACTTCCTTCCCCAAATTAAAAAAAGGAAGAGTAGGGTGTTTTTTGGTTGTGTTTTGCTTTCATTTTTTGTTTAGGGGAAAAATTAAGGAAAAGGTTTGCTTAACAAGACTTAATTCAAGAGACACAACACTTCTGTGAAAAGACCTTCTTCATTAAAGCTTTAGTTCATTAGAGCTCAGGTGACAACATTTTTGGAAGGAAACAACCATATCCATCAACCCAACCACCACAAATATAAAGCAAGTACTCACTGGGAGCATTGCCTGCAATGATCTAGACACCCAAGCATTCAAAACTAATAATACAAGATGCTCTTGGTCAATAGAGAGAGCTCTTTATTTTCAATTCTTACTGGCTAGCTATCTGTGTCCTCAAAGTGAGCTCCTGAGGAAATTTCTCCAATCAAAACTTCAAGATACAATCCCAAAGTAGCTGAGGTATAATTGATATACAAAAATCTGCACATATTTAATATATACAATTTGATGAGCTTTGACAGAGCATCTGCATCTTGATAGCATCTATTCAATGCTCTCTCTTCTTTGCACATGCTATTCCTTCTGCCTTGCATTGTCTTCCCAACATTCTAGGTCAGTTCATTCCACTTGTCTTTTGGAACTAACTTCAAGTGTCACCTCCTCTAGCAAGCTGGAGATAGCAGAATTCTAAGATGGCCCCCAAGATTCCCACACCCTGGTGTATACACCCTGAATAATCTCCTCCCTTTGAATGTGGGTGGTACCTATAAATACATGGAATTTCTCTCCTCAGATTAGGTTAATCAAAAGGGAGTTTATCCTGAGTGGGCCTGATCTAATCAGGTGAGCTCTTAAAAGAAGTTAATATGGGGCTATCAGTTTTAGCTTGGACATGAAAAGATCTTGGAAATTGTCATTTCCATCCCTACATCAATGAAAAATTGGACAACTTGAAAAATCAATGAATTTTTTTGAACCCATGAGATAATTGAATATGTAAGAGAAACTGCCAGTGTAAGATCTGGAGAGATAGTCTTGTCCAGAGAGACATGGCTGAGATCTGCTTACCTGGAGCAAAATCATCTGGGGTCATAAACTGGCAAGAAGACTCAAATGGTAATTTTGACAAATTGCTGGAGGCTCAGTGTGGTCTAGCTTGTAAGTGATAAACTCCCGGGGGCCACAGTCTTAGGAGGACCCCCAAAATTTTGTGAACTTTACCTCTAGGAACCTACCTGGTTTATGTAGTGAAGATCCAAAAAAGATCCCTCTGTGGCTCTGGAAGCAGGAGGGGAAGAGTAATCTCTTGGAAATATACCAACAGCCGTCTCCACTCCAAAGGCCTACTCTTCAGAAAGAGAACTTTGCCAGAGCTATCCAGCTTGAGGGAAGGGAATTCTTCCCACTCCAGCCCTCTTCAACATTCCTGTCTCACCTAAAGGGAGGAAAAATGCTCAACATGGGTATAGGCTTTAAGAAAACAGAGAGGAAACACTGCAGCCATGGAAGGGAGTAGGAGACAGGGCAAAAAAAAAAAAAAAACTATATCACTGGAGAAATAGTGGTGAAGGTTACAGGCCCCAGACACAAGCCCAGCAAAAGACTGAGATTTAATTGGAAGGTTATAGAGTATTCCCCCTGCCTCATACCTTACCATCACATGAACAAGGATACAGAGAGATAACAGTGGATTCCAGCTAAAGAGCTACAAGACGAAGACTCTCTCTAAGGAGGAATACTTAGGGAAGCCCAAAGTCAAGAAGAGAGACTTGAACAAGGATGTTAAGGAATTTGAAGCCTCTGACACCTACAGCTACAGCAAACATTAAACACAATTCAACTTGTAGCCAAATTAACATAAATCCTTACACAAAAGTCCAATTCACTAGCTACTATCTGACACTATCTGACACAACATGCTTGGCTTTCAACAAAAAATTACAAGGTAGGCCAAAATGCAAGAAAAAAACAGTCTGAAGAGACAAAGCAATCATCAGAACCAGACTCAGATATGACACAGATGTCAGAATGATGACAGAGAATTTTAAATAACTATGATTAATATATTAAAGGATCTAATGGAAAATGTAGACAACATTCAAGAACAGATGGGTAGTGTAAGCAGAGAGGTGGAAACTCTAAGAAACAATCATATGAATGCTAAAAGTCAAAGCATAGGAACAGAAATGAAGGATGCCTTCAATGAGTTCATCAATAGGCTTGATACAGCCAAGGAAAGATTCAGCGAACTTGAAGATAGGTCAATAGAAATGTCCCAAAACGAAACACAAAGAGAAAAAAAAGAATGAAAAAAAGACAGAATAGAGCACCCAAGAATTGTGAGGCAACATCAAAAGCCGTAACATACATGTAATGGAAATTATGAGAAGAGAAAGTGGATCAAAAGAAACTTGGAAGTAATAATGGCTCAGAACTTTCCAAAATTAATGACAGCACCAAACCACAGACCCAGAGAACAACGAGGATAAATAAAAACGAAAACAAAAATATTGAGCCGTTCATATTCAGACTGCAAAAAATCAAAAACAAAGAGAAAATATTGAAGAAGCCAGAAGAAAAATATACCTTACTTGTAGAAGAACAAGAATAATAATCACAAGGGATTCACGTTAAATGAAACCTGGCAAGAGGGAAGACAGTGGAGTGGAACAGTTAAAGTGTTGAAAGAAAAAATTCACCATATCTGGTGAAAAAATTCACCAAATCTGGCAAAATTATTCTTCAAAAGTGAAGGACAAATAGAGACTTCTCAGACAAACAAAATTGGAGGAATCTTATTGCCAACAGACCTGCCCTGAAATAAGTGTTACAAGAAGTTCTTCAGGCAGAAGGAAAATTATATGGGTCAGAAAGTTGGAAGAAAGGAAGAAAGAACATGGGAGAAGAGATAAATGAAGTTAAAGTAAAATCTTTTATTTTTCTAATTCTTAATTGATCAAAAATATAACTCATTTAAAGCAATAACAGTAACAATATACTGGGTGATTATATCATATGGAAAAGTGAAATAAATAACAGTACTGTCACAATGGATGGGAGGGGGGAATTGGGAATACTCTTGTATGAGGTACTTGCACAATCTGTGTTGTGGTATAGTATTATTTGAAAGCAAACTTAGATTATTTGTAAATGCATATTGCAAACTATAGATGGAATGTGGTGTCATGAATAGGATTCTGGAACAGAAAAGGATATTAGGAAAAACATGAGGAAATCTGAATAAAATATGGATTTTAGTTAACAAAAATGTACTGATATTGGTTCATTAATTGTGACAAATGTAGCATACTAATGTAAAATATTGATGATAAGAGAAGTAGGTGTGAGATATATGGGAACTCTCTGGGCTATCTGGTGACTTTTTCCTACATCTGAAACTATACCAAAGCTAAAGAAAAAGAGGTGATGCTCAGAGAGATTATCCTGCTAGTGTCAAGAAAGAAAACAAACAAAGTTCCCTCTGGAGAAGGTTGGTATCTAGGAGCTGAGGACCTCAGTCCTACAACCACAAGTAACCACATTCTTCCAACAACCAAAATGAGCTTGGAAGAGGACCCCAGGCTCCAGCTGAGAACCACAGCGTGGCCAAAACCTTGATTGCAGCCTGGCGAG
Organism: Diceros bicornis minor; assembly: GCF_020826845.1. NCBI lineage: Eukaryota > Metazoa > Chordata > Mammalia > Perissodactyla > Rhinocerotidae > Diceros > Diceros bicornis. Next base: position 15,249,333 of record NC_080764.1, read on the forward strand.
ACCTGAGCAGGGGATCCATCTGAGCAGTGCCTGACAAAAACTGTGTCAGAACCCAGTTCAGGCATCAATTCTTCTGGGAAGCATCCCCTGACCACTCAGCCTTGGGTGCTCCCCCTCTTTTCCCTGAGCATCTGGGCACCACCCACTTAGCATGGCGTGCTCTGTGGCATAAGTGTCCATATACTCCCTTGCCCCACAAAAGCAGGAGCTCCTTGGGGAAAAAATGGTACTTCAAAACTCTCTCTTCCCAACTGGAATATGTTCAGCACACAAGAAAGATTTGCTGCATGAGCACGTGGAGTAAGAATGTAAGAATGATTCAACATCAGAGCCACTGCTCCTCAGCACACAGCCCAAATGCGAGGAATAAACAAAGAACTCTGAAACACGGAAGCAAATGCCTTTAAAGGCAGGCGGTGAAGGTCGCGCTCTCTACTGCAAGATGGGACACCCTTGGCCCAAATGAGAGCTAGTTCACTTCAAACACAATTTTAAGGAATTCAATTTATCTGGTTTCTTAGCCCAGAACAGATTAGATGAAATTTACAGGAGTTGCCACCCTAACAATGAGCACAGAGCAGAAAAAAAAAAAAAAGGCACCTGACTGTTGATATTGGGGCATCCTGCTGCAAAAATGCACCGAGTAGGTATTTCATATCCAGTCTGTAGCAACATGATGATTGCAGATTTAAACACAAGGCAGTTATAATAATGGACATCTGCACTGTACTGTCTCTATACAAGGTTCACTCAATATTCTTAGCAAACATATGAGAAATTAAGAAGCTTGCTTGCAAGGAATGAAAAATTTTAAATTCAGGAGGTAATAGGGGATGAGGGATGGCACAAAGTACAGAAGGAGAGGAATATGAGATGGAAGAGAACTCACAGGGGTCTTCAGAGGTATTGGTGATGGTCTGGGAGGTAGTACAAGGGTGTTTGCTTATGATTCTTTATAACCATATTCTACATTTTTATTTGCATGTAGGAATTTATCAAAATTTTAAGACACAGCTTGTTTGCCCAGGGTTTCAGAATTAGTCAGTGGCAGAGCTGGCTGGCACTTCAACTCAGACTTTGTGATTCTAAATCTGGTGCCACTCCCACAACTCTTTGGTATCACTGTTGCATAGCAAGTATCACCACGAGCTATGTCATGATGCATCCAAACCAGCATCTGTGTGTGACAGGGGTATCTAGGAAGAAGACACCAGCATCTTCCTTGGTTAATACTGCCAAGTTTAATAATGAGTATGCCATTGTTATTATTACTCTCATAGGCTTTGCAATGCATGGATGTCCGTTGCTTTATGCTATGTCTGATTTTATATGTAGAAAATCACTCAATCACATCACAACTGCCCTGCAAGATGAGTTGTATTGTTCTCATTAAACAGAAAAAGAGACTCAGCTGAAGTAACTCATACACTAGACAGGATTGCATTCGTTTCTGCCTGATTCCCAAATGCCATCCTAGCCACTAGTCTCTTCTTGTAAGGCAAGTCCCCACTCTCTATCTTTTAATCATGTTTCTTAGCAGTAAAGTATGAAGCATGCAGGATCACTCAGACTCTGACCTGGCAACAACTCCTCATTGCTTACGCAGAAAACGACTACAGAACGGTTGTCAAGGCTTCACTTCAGCCGAGCTTCCCATGAGCCGAATTCATCGCTGTGGAGTTCAGGTAAGATGCTGAGCATGTGGCTCAGATGTGAGGTCTAAGTAGCCTACTGCCTTCTGATGCTGGGGGGGAAGATGTTCAAGCAGGAATGCAGCAAGAGAGAAAGACAGACAGACAGAGAGAACTGAGTCTTCAAGAAGGCCCCTGAGCCCACCTATCCATACTGTCACCTAGATAAGGGGGTGGGGAAATTGGGGTCCATGCCTTTCTAGTCTCAGTGACCTTGCTTTCTAGAAGAGCAGAGCCCAGTGGATGTCCTGGACCTCAAACAATGAGAGGACTAACTCCGTATCATTTTCCCTTCCTTATGGCAATTCAGTGCCTGAAACATGCTGCTGGAAATAGAGGAGGCGTTTCTTCAAGACTTTGCAAAAGCAAAAAGCAAATGGTGCTTTCTGTCTTGCTTCCAACACTAGCCTTAATGAGCCCAGCCACCACCCTGGCCTTCCTGTCTTCTGCAGCACATCAAGCTGATATCTTCATCCAGCAGTTCTCAGCGAGTTCAAGGTCCAGGTCTGGGTCATGAAGGAAAGTGAGGAACCCATCTTCCCTCCCTTCTCTGCCTGTCACGTGGGCTGGTTACCCTCTGGCATCATACTAGGCACAGTCTCATGTGAGCATCCCACTTATGCCCTCTCACTTGGACCCCCACGACCTCCCTGTGGGTACCCCTTTGCCTTGCCACATCACTAACTGGAAAAGCTTAGGATCATTTGCATCCTTAGAGATGCTACTGTGAAAGGCAATTGTGAAAATATTTAAAACTCCAAGATTGCCCATAAATCCTGCTCTTTAAGTGTCTTCCTCATGAGAAGGGTAACTGTCATCAGTTCCTGAACATTAAGCCAGTTTCCAGTCTATGGAATATTCTCTCTTACCCACCCCATTCCATGAGTAGTTTTTTAAGTATACACACTACCATGTGGAATAAGTCTCAGCACTTGTCAACCCCATCCTCCTTCTATTTGTCTTCACTTGTTAAGATCTTCCTTTTACATATTCTATTATTTACTCATATGTTTTGTTAATAGTTTCCCTCCTCCTTCCTGCACTAAAATATTAGCTCCATATTTTAGCTAATATGCCAGGGCACCTGAGGCTGCCCGGCTCTGCAGGTAAGTGATGCAGATGCACACAGTGACCAACTGTTGTGGACATGCCTGCAGCTCAGCACACACCCTGCTGGCAGGCTGGACATTCCCACAGTGGCTCCTGCCTGCTAATCCCTACAGGCAGCGGTGGTGGCTTGGACTTGAATCACAAAATCTTCTGCTAATTGAGATTATGGCCTTTTTGGCAGCTTCTGAAAGGACAAGGAGTACTGCTTGATATAAGAAGAGCTCTTACTGAAACGGATTGTAGCAACTTTGAGTTATAGTAAGCTGAGTCCTGGTGATACACGGGAATGTGGCTTCCTGGTGGTAGAAAGTCATGGAGCACTGCTGGGGATAAAAACCAGAAGAATCTTGTTAACTATCAAGGAAGGAAGAGCATCACTGTGTTCATTCCCTACTAAAGTGGACTAAACATACAGCCATGGATAAAGGTTCTGGAGTCTGAACTGAGTATAAGCCAAATAGCAGGGGCAATGGTTCATCCAGACCTAAATTCCTGTATGACCTGTATGACCATCTAGGTCATACAGACCTAAATTCAAATGCAAGAGCCAACATGAGTTGCATGATATTAGACAAGTTACCAACTACAGCAGAGATGCTGTGAGATCAGTTTCCACCGTGCTTAGCACGGAGGAGCTAAGGGTAGCTCCACAGATGGCCACTTCCACTTTCCCTTGCTCCTGACACCCTCCAGCAGTGACCAACTCTTCCATGCCACCTGTCTGCCTCCTCCTGACCCAAGACTTCTCAGTATCTGCTTTATACCCAACTCTTTCTGCATCCTCCCAACATGCTTATTAATAGCCACAAAGAAGAATTATTCAGGGGCCGGCCTGGTGGTATAGTGGTTAAGTTCGTGAGCTCCACTTCAGCGGCGCGAGTTTCACGGGTTTGCATCCCGGGCGCAGACCTACACACTGCTCATCAAGCCATGCTCTGGCAGCATCCCACATACAAAAATAGAGGAAGATGGTCACAGATGTTAGCTCAGGGCTAATCTTCCTCAAGCAAAAAGAGGAAGGTTGGCAATGGATATTAGCTCAGGGCCAATCGTTCTTGCCAAAAAAAAAGAAGAAGAATTATTCAGGGTTAGACTACAGCAGAGAGTGAAATCATAAAACAGTGACCAGATATAATGCCCTGAAAATACCCAACAAAGTCCAAAGGAAAAAAAATTAAGAGAGTGGAAAAGAAAGAGAGAAACCAATCCAGAAGAGTCTATTTCTAACTCTTACCCTAATCAATACATAGCCTTATGTAAGTCATACAAGATGCCTGGTCCTCAGTTTTCTTGACTGTAAAATGGGGACACAGGAACTAGTCAGTTCTCTAAGTATTTAAAGCTATAAATTTCCCTCTGAGCATTCGTTTAGCTGCATCACACAGATTATGTTATGTTTTCTTTTTCATTTAACTCAAAATATTGTCTAATTTCTCTTATTTCTTCTTCAACCCATGGGTTATTGAGAAGTGTGTTTTGTACTTTTCACACACTTTGGAATATCCCAGATATCTTCATGTTATTGATTTCTTGCTTAATTCCTGGTGATCAGAGAATATATTGAGACTTGATTTATGCCTTTCTTGGTGACTGTTCCATGTGCACGTGAAAAGAATGTGTATTTTGCTATTGATAAGTAGAATATTCTATAAATGCCCATGAGGTCAGGTTGAGTGACAGTGTTGTTCAGGTTTTCTATAAACTTAATGATTTTCTGTCTACTGGTTCTATCAATTACTGACAAAGGAGTGCTGGAATCTCTAATTATAATTGTGGATTTGTCTATTTCTCTTTCCAGTTTCAAGTTTTGCTTAACGAATTTTACACTATTCATGTATTTAAACAATAAGGATTGTTATGTCTTCTTGATGTTGACTCTCTTGCCATTATGACATGTGCCTCTATATTCTTTTTTTCCAACTTTATTGAGGTATAATTGACAATCAAAAAATTGTGTATATTTAAAATGTACAACCTGATGACTTGATACACATTGTGAAATATTCACCACGACCAAGCCAATCAACATATACATCATCTCATAACTTTACTATTTTCCTTTTTTCTTTTTTGTGGTGAGAGCAGCCAAGATCTGTCTTCTCTGGAGAACTGATGTGACAGCAATGTGACTCTATTTGACAATATTGTATTGTGTGCCTCTATATTCTTTGATAACATTCTTCCTTCTAAAGTCTACTTGGTGTGATGTTAATACAGCCTCTCCGGCTTTCTCATACTTAGTGTTTGTACGGCACATCATTTTTCTTCTGTTCACTCTTAACCTATCTCTGAAAATATATTTAAAGTGAGTTTCTTGTAGACAGCATAGAGTTCAGTCTTGCTCTTTTTATCCATTCTGACAATCTCTGCCTTTTGATTAACCATTTATATTTAGGCTATTTATGTTTAATGAAATTACCAATACACTTGGTTTTTTATTTATCATCTTGCTATTTGTTTTCTATTGTTTTTTTTTTAATTTTTTGTTTATTGCAGTAAAATTGGTTTATAACATTGTAAAAATTTCAGGTGTACATCATTATACTTCTATTTCTGCGTAGATTACATCATGTTCACCACCCAAATACTAATTACAACCCATCACCACACACATGTACCGAATTATCCCTTTCACCCTCCTCCTTCCCCGCTTCTCCTCTGGTAACCACCAATCCAATCTCTGTCTCTATGTGTTTGTTTATTGTTGTTATTATCTACTACTTAATGAAGGAAATCATACGGTATTTCGTATATTTTTTTCTGCCTTCTTTTGATTATTTTGTAGTATTCCACCTTATTTCCACTGTTGGCTGATTGGACACAATTTCTTTGTTTTATTTTTTCCGTGGTTTCTGTAGGCTTTACAACATGAATCTTTAATCTGTTACAATCTATCTTCAAAGATTATTATACTACTTCACATGTAATAAAGAATCTTCCATTTCTTCCATCCTTTGTACTACAGCTGTCAAACATTTTACTTCTACATAAATTATAAACCCCAGAATAAAAAAGTTTTTGCTTGAAATAGTCAATTCTCTCTCTTTTTATTTCAGTGTCTCGTCTTTATTTCATTTTTTGTTTGTTTGTTTATCGCAGTAACATTGGTTTATAACATTGCATAAATTTCAGGTGTACATCATTATACTTCTAGTTCTGCATAGATTACATCATGTTCACCACCCAAAATTCTAATTACAACCCATCACCACACACCTGTGCTGAATTATTCCTTTTGCCCTCCTCCCTCCCCACTTCCCCTCTGGTAACCATCAATCCAATCTCTGTCTCTATGTGTTTGTTTGTTGTTATTATTTTCTACTACTTAATAAGGGAAATCGTACGGTATTTGACCTTCTCCCTCTAACTTATTTCACTTTGCATAATACCATCAATGTCCATCCATGTTGTCACATTGGATTTCATCGTTTCTTATGGGTAAGTAGTATTCCATTGTGTATATATACCACATCTTCTTTATCCATTCGTCCCTTGATGGGCACTTAGGTTGCTTCCAAGTCTTGGCTATTGTGAATAACGCTGCAATGAACACAGGGGTGCACGTATCTTTACGTGTTGGTGTTTTCAAGTTCTTTGGATAAATACCCAGCAGTGGAATAGCTGGATCATATGGTAGTTCTATCCTTAATTTTTTGAGGAATCTCCATCCTGTTTCCCATAGTGGCTGCACCAGTTTGCATTCCCACCAGCAGTGTATGAGAGTTGCCTTCTCCCCACATCCTCTCCAACACATGTTGTTTCCTGTCTTGTTAATTATAGCCATCCTGATGGGCGTGAGGTGGTATCTCATTGTAGTTTTGATTTGCATTTCCCTGATAGTTAATGATTTTGAACATCTTTTCATGCGTCTGTTGGACATCTGTACATCTTTGGAGAAATGTCTGTTCAGGTCTTTTGCCCATTTTTTAATTAGGTTGGTAGTTTTTTTGTTGTTGAGATGCATGAGTTCTTTATATATTTTGGAGATTAACCCCTTATTGGATGTATGGTTTGCAAATATCTTCTCCCAATTGTTAGGTTGTCTTTTCGTTTTGTTGATGGTTTCCTTTGCTGTGCAGAAGATTTTTAGTTTGATGTAGTCCCATTTGTTTGTTTTTTCTATTGTTTCTCTTGCCCGGTCAGACGTGGTGCTTGAAAATATGTTGCTAAGACCGATGTCGAAGAGCGTACTGCCTATGTTTTCTTCTAGAAGTTTCACAGTTTCAGGTCTTACATTCAAGTCTTTAATCCATTTGGAGTTAATTATTGTCTGTGGTGTAAGGAAAGGGTCTACTTTCATTTTTTTTTTGCATGTGGCTATCCAGTTTTCCCAACACCATTTGTTGAAGAGACTTTCTTTTTTCCATTGTATGTTCTTGGCTCCTTTGTCAAAGATTAGCTGTCCATAGATGTGTGGGTTTATTTCTGGGCTTTCAATTCTATTCCATTCATCTGTGTGTTTTTGTGCCAGTACCATGCTGTTTTTGTTACTACAGCTTTGTAGTATATTTTGAAATCAGGGGGTGTGATACCTCCAGCTTTGTTCTTTTTTCTCAGGATTCCTTTAGCTATTTGGGGTCTTTTGTTGTTCCATATAAATTTTAGAATTCTTTGTTCTATTTCTGTGAAAAATGTTGTTGAAACTTTGATAGGGATTGCATTGAATCTATAGATTGCTTTAGGAAGTATGGACATCTTGACTATGTTAATTCTTCCAATCCAAGAGCAGGGAATATCTTTCCATTTCTTTGTGTCTTCTTCTTCAATTTCTTTCAGCAATGTTTTATAGTTTTCGGTGTACAGATCTTTCACCTCTTTGGTTAAGTTTATTCCTAGGTATTTTATTCTTTTTGTTGCAATTGTAAATGGGATTGTATTCTTAATTTCTCTTTCTGCTACTTCGTTGTTAGTGTATAGAAATGCAACTGTTTTTTTTATGTTGATTTTGTATCCTGCAACTTTACCATATTCGTTTATTACTTCTAAAAGTTTTCTGGTGGATTCTTTAGGGTTTTCTATATATAAAATCATGTCATTTGCAAATAGTGAGAGTTTCACTTCTTCCTTTCCAATTTGGATCCCTTTTATTTCTTTTTCTTGCCTGATTTCTCTGGCTAGGACTTCCAGTACTATGTTAAATAGGAGTGGTGACAGTGGGCATCCTTGTCTGGTTCCTGTTCTTAGAGGGATAGCTTTCAGTCTTTCACCATTGAGGATAATATTAGCTGTAGGTTTGTCATAGATGGCCTTTATTATGTTGAGTTATTTTCCTTCTATACCCATTTTATTCAGAGCTTTTATCATAAATGGATGCTGTATCTTGTCAAATGCTTTCTCTGCATCTATTGAGATGATCATGTGATTTTTATTCTTCATTTTATTAATGTGGTGTGTTACGTTGATTGATTTGCGAATGTTGAACCATCCCTGCATACCTGAAATAAATCCCACTTGATCATGGCGTATAATATTTTTAACATATTGTTGTATGCGATTTGCTAGTATTTTGTTGAGGATTTTTGCATCGATGTTCATCAGTGATATTGGCCTCTAATTTTTTTTGTGTGTGTGTTGTCCTTTCCTGGTTTTGGTATCAGGGTAATGTTGTCTTTGTAGAATGAGTTAGGGAGCTTCCCCCTCTCCTCAATTTTTGGAAGAGTTTGAGAAGGATAGGTATTAAGTCTTCTTTGAATGTTTGGTAGAATTCAGCAGGGAAGCCATCTGGTCCTGGACTTTTATTTTGGGGGAGGTTTTTGATTACTGTTTCGATCTCCTTACTGGTGATTGGTCTATTCAAATTCTCTACTTCTTCTTGATCCAGTTTTGGAAGGTTGTATGAGTCTAAGAATTTATCCATTTCTTCCAGATTGTCGAATTGGTTGGCATATAGCTTTTCATAGTATTCTCTTATAATCTTTTGTATTTCTGAGGTGTCTGTTGTAATTTCTCCTCTTTCATTTCCGATTTTACTTATTTGTGCCTTCTCTCTTTTTTTCTTGGTGAGTCTAGCTAAAGGTTTGTCAATTTTGTTAATCTTTTCAAAGAACCAGCTCTTGGTTTTATTAATTTTTTCTATTGCTTTTTAAGTCTCTATTTCATTTATTTCTGCTCTGATTTTTATGATTTCCCTTCTTCTACTGATTTTGGGGTTTGTTTGTTCTTCTTTTTCCAGTTCCTTTAGGTGCATTGTTAGATTGTTTATTTGAGATTTTCCTTGTTTGTTGAGATAAGCCTGTATTGCTATAAACTTCCCTCTTAGAACTGCTTTTGTTGTATCCCATAAATTCTGGCATGTCATATTTTCATTTTCATTTGTCTCCAGGTATTTTTTGATTTCTCCTTTGATTTCTTCATTGACCCAACATTGTTCAGTAGCATTTTGTTTAATCTCCACGTATTTGTGGCTTTTCTGATTTTCTTCCTATAGTTGATTTCTAGTTTCATACCGTTGCGGTCAGAAAAGACGCTTGGTATTATTTAAATCTTCTTAAATTTATGGAGACTTGTTTTGTGGCCTAATACGTGATCAATGATGGAGAATGTTCCATGTACATTTGAAAAGAACGTGTATTCTTCGGTTTTTGGATGGGATGCTCTGTATATATCTACTAGGTCCATCTGTTCTAGTGTGTCATTTAAAGCCAATGTTTCCTTATTGATCTTCTGTTTGGATGATCTATCCATTGGTGTAAGTGGAGTGTTAAAGTCCCCTACTATTATTGTGTTACTGTCTATTTCTCTTTTTATGTCTGTTAGCAATTGCTTTATATATTTAGGTGCACCTACATTGGGTGCGTAGATATTTACAAGTGTTATATCTTCTTGTTGGATTGTTCCCTTGATCATTATGTAATGTGCTTCTTTGTCTCTTTTTACAGTTTTGTTTTAAAGTCTATTTTGTCTGATATGAGTACTGCTACCCCAGCTTTCTTTTCATCGCCATTTGCACGAAGCATCTTTTCCATCCCTTCACTTTCAGTTTGTGAGTGTCTTTAGGTCTGAAGTGTGTCTCTTGTATGCAGAATATATATGGGTCCTGTTCTTTATCCAATCAGCCACCCTATGCCTTTTAATTGGAGCATTTAGTCCATTGATGTTTAAAGGAGCTATTGATAAGTATGTACTTACTGCCATTTTTTAACTTTTTTTTTCTCAGTGTTTTAGTAGTCCTTCTCTGTTTCTGTCTCCTATACAGAATTCATGGTTTCTTTAGTTTGACCTCTGTCTGAAAGCTCTACTCTTTAACTCCCCTCCTCCCTCCTTGTATGTTTTTGATATCATATCTAACCTCTTTTTTGTGCATTTGTATCCATTACCCTCTTATCATGGAAATAGATAATTTTTCCTATTTGCGGTCTTCTTTTTTCCCCTTAAATCAGTCCCTTTAACATTTCTTGTAGCACTGGTTTCTTGGTGACAAACTCCTTTAATTTTTGCTTGTCTGGGAAATTTTTGATCTCTCCTTCCTGTTTGAATGATAACCTTGCTGAGTAGAGTATTCTTGGCTGTAAGTTTTTTCCTTTTAGCACTTAAATATGTCATGCCACTCTCTTCTAGCCTGTAAGGTTTCTGCTGAGAAGTCAGCTGATAACATTATAGGGCTTCCTTTGTATGTAACTTGTCTTTCTCTTGCAGCTTTTAGGATTCTCTCTTTATCTTTAATTCTGGACATTTTGATTATGATGTGTCTTGGTGTGGGCCTCTTTGGGTTTATCTTGTTTGGGGCTCTCTGTGCTCCCTGTACCTGGATGTCTGTTTCCTTCCTTAGGCTAGGGAAGTTTTCATCTATTATTTCTTGAAATAGATTCTCTGCCCTTTTGTCTCACTCTTCTCCTTCCGGGACACCTATGACACGGATGTTAGTGCGCTTTATGGTGTCCCAGAGGTCCCTTAGACTGTCCTCACTCTTTTTAATTCTTTTCTCTTTTACCTGTTCAGCTTAGGTAATTTGTTCTAGTCTTTCGTCCAGCTTGCAGATCTGTTCTTCTGTATCCTCTACTCTGCTTTTGAGTCCTTCTAGTGAATTTTTCATTTCCAGTATTGTATTCTTCATTTCTGATTGGTTCTTTTTTATATCTTCCATTTCTTTGTTGACATTCTCACTGAGTTCATCTATTCTTCTCCCCACATCAGTGAGCATCCTTAACACCCTTAGTTTGAACTCTCTGTCAGGTAGGTTGCTCATTTCTGTTTCACTTCGTTCCTTTTCTGGGGTTTTGTCCTGTTCCCTTACTTGGAATGTATTCCTTTGCCTCCTCATTTTGCCTCTTTCCCTGTGCTTGTGACTACGTAGTAGGTAGGTAAGCTACGTCTCCTGCTCTTGGATAGGTGACCTTATGTAGGTGATGCCTTAGGAGGTCTGCCGTGTGCTTCCCTCAGTTCTCATTGTTCCAGGGGTGACCCCTATGTGGGCTACGTGTGTCCTTCTGTTGTGGCCTGTTTGCTCTCCCTGTAGGCGCCCAGGGAGGCCGAGTTATGCTCCTGGCCAGCTGTTGTAATGCTCAGCTGCTTGTAGTTGTTGTGGGCCCTTCAGTCTCTTTATCAGGTGTGGGGAGCCCCAGCACAGTTGGCTGCAAGTTCTAATACCACATTTGTGTTGCAGTATTTCTTTTAAGTGAGTAGGCCCCCAGCGGGACAGGTTGTTAGGCTCAGGGGCTTATAATTGCTGTAGGTCTCCAGCTGTTACTCTCTTGTCAGCTCTCTGAGGATTACAGCTGGGTGGGCCTGGCCTCAGGCATGGGAGGACCCCATTGTTTCAGGCTTTGGAAGGTGGGTCAAACCCCCTATGTGGGTCTTTGAGAAGCACAAGTCTTCTGCAGCTGACAAGCCCTGCCACCCACAGGTCCACACACACAGTCAACACAGTCCTGCCCCGTGTGGGCGCCCCGACCTCCTGAAATGGACCCAGTCTCTCCACAGCGGGAGCCCCACACACTCCACCACCACCCCACACTCTCCACCTGCTCCTTGTGCACGCCCTGCCCCACTGAAGTGGGCTCAGTTGCCAGGCTGCAGAGAATCCAGTCACCAATCTATGCAGGCCCACAAATTGTCTGAGGGCTTATTGTTGGGTGGGGCCAGTCTCTAGGGTTGGCTGTCTGCCCTGGTTGAGCTGGATTAAATCAGTGCTCTAGTGGGTGGGGCAGACCTGGGCTAGCAGGCCCCAGGGAGAACTCCAATGGCGTCTGTGTCAGCACGCCCACACCAGGCCACAACAACAGCCGCCGCCAATGTCCCAGTCCCTGGAGAGGTCTCACCTCTCACTGCAATGCACTCAGCACCTATCAGGTGAGCCTCTGTTCGCCAAAGCACTGTGCACCTTTCTTTCTGGTGATTTTAGGTTGCTTTCTGAAGCAGGTGAGTTTGCGTGTGGGCCCTTTAAGAGCCGGTTTTAATTTCTTTGTGAACCAGCTTTTCTGGGGGTACTCCCCAATGTTTTAGTAGCAGGCAAAGTCAGATATTATGCCACTCGTCTCAATTGTGCTGGGTCCACAAAATGCCCATAGCGGGGCCACTCCCCAGCTCAGGGCCCCGCTCCTCCAGGGAGGGCTGCATACCTTTGGGTTGCTTCCAGGCAGCCGTGAGGCGCTGCGGCTTGTGAAGGTGGCGTTTTTTCTCTCCAGCAGGGAGTTTCTGCCTCTTCCACCTCAATTAGGATTGTCCTTTGTTGCAGGAGTTCCTCTTATCCAGCTTTCAGTTCTGTCTCAGGGGTAATTTTTCCACGAGTAGTTGTAAATTGGCTGTGTCCGCGGGAGGAGGTGAGTTCAGAGTCTGCTTATGCCACCAGCTTGACTTCTCCCAGTCAATTCTCTCTTAAAGACAATTTTTAAGAGAAGGAAGGAAGTCTTCTATATTTACCCACATACTTACTGTTTCTGGAGCTATTTATTCCTTTGTGTAGATTTCTTCTGGCATTGTTTCTCTTCAGCCTGAATAACTTACTTTAATAAATCTTGTAGTACAGGTTTACTGGTGATAAATTCTCTCAGCTTTTGTGTAAAAATGTCTTTATTTTGTTTTCATATTTGAAGGATATTTTCACTGAGTATGGGATATATATTGACAGTTTTTGAGTTTGGGTAGGTATATTAGCCTGCTTGGGCTCCCATAACAAAATACCGTAGACTGCGTGGATTAAACAACAAAAATTTATTTTCTCATGGTTCTGGAGGCTAGAAGTCCCAGATAAAGGTTCAGCAGGACCAGTTTCTGATGAGGGCTCTCTTCTTGGCTTGCACACAGCTGCCTTCTTTCTGTGTCCTCATGTGGTGGAGAGAGAGCTCTTTGGTGTCTCTTCTTATAAGGACGCTAATCCTATCAGATCAGAGTCCACTCTTATAACTTCATTTAACCTTAGTTACCTACTTACTCAAAATACAGCCACACTAGGAGGTTAGAGCTTCAACATATGAATATTGGGAGGACACATACATTCCATCCATAACAGTGGTTTTTTTTCCCAGTACATTAAAGATGCAATTCTGTTGTCTTCTGGTTTGCTCTGCTTCTGTTGGGAAGTCTACAGTCATTTTTATTTTTATTTCCCTGAATATGTGTCTTTTTTCCTGGTTAGGTGGGCTTGTTGAGCGTCTTGGAACTGTGAGTTTACAGTTTTCAAAAAATTGAAAATTTTTCAGGCATTATTTCTTTCTTTTTTTTTTTTTTTTTTGATGAGGAAGATTGTCCCTGAGCTAACATCTGTACCAATCTTCCTCTACTTTGTATGTGGCATGCTGCCACAGCATGGCTTGATGAGCAGTGTGTGGGTCCATGCCTGGGATCCGAACCCGCGAACACCAGGCCACTGAAGCGGAGCAAGTGAACTTAAGCACTACGACACCGGGCCGGCCCCCAGGCATTATTTCTTCAAACATCTTTTCTATCCCTGCTCCTGTCTCCTGGGATTCCAAGTGTCAAAAGGGATATCATCCTGGGTGAACCTGACCTTATCAGGTGTGCTCTTAATGGTGGGTCCAGCAGTCACAAACTAAAGAGGTCAAAGAGATGTGCTCCTGCTGACCTAGAAGAAAGCAGAGTGGTGCCATGAGCTGCCTATGGTAGTTAGGTGTTAAGAAACTGCAGGCAGCCTCTGGGAACGGAAAGCATTCCACAGCCAATAGCCGGGAGAAAAGCAGGGACCTCAGTCATACAACCACAAGAAAATGAATTCTGGCTAACAATCCATGAGCTTGGAAGAGGACTTCAAACCTCAGCCGAGAATCACAGTCCCAGCCAACACCTTAATTTTAGTCCGGGGAGACCCTGAGCAGAGGACCCAGCTAACTTGTACCCAGATTCCTAGCCCACAGAAACCGTAAAACAATACATTTGTGTTACTATAAGCCACTAAGTTTGTGGTAATCTGTTATACAGCATGGAAAACTAATTCAGAAAATTAGGAAGCTCACCCGAGCTTCCATCTAACCAGAGGTGGTACCAGAATCCAAACCCAAGCAGTCTTGGTCCATTCATTCATTCATTCATTCAACATTGCTGCTGGTTCTGGAAATACAGCAGTGAAAAATAGTGTTTCTGCTGATGGAGATTCCATTCTAGTGTCTCCAGAACCCCTGCTTTTAATGCTATACTACACTGCTCCCTGTGAGCCAAAGGGACTATAAGACAAAATCTAGCATCCCCTGCTAGGACAGGGGATTTCAGATCCTTGTCTGCAACTTTTCAGGAGAGGGTGGTTTTTTCCATATAAGGGAATGGGGAAGGCACGCCAAGATGAGATCACCACACGCGGTAAAATTCTCATATACCCAGCTTTGCTTCGGCTTTCTTCTGGGACCGAGGGCATCTTTCCCACATAGACCAAAGAAAGTCAGTGTTGGGGGCTGGCCCAGTGGCGCAGTGGTTGGATTCGTGCATTCCGCTTCGGCTGCCCTGGGTTCGCTGGTTTGGATCCTGGGCGTTGACCTACTCATTGCTCATCCAGCCATGCGGAGGCGACATCCCAAATGGAAGAATTATGAGGACCCACAACTAGGATGGATATACAACTATGTACTGGGTGCTTTGGGGAGAAAAAAGAAAAAAGGAAGATTGGCAACAGATGTTAGCTCAGAGCCAAGCTTCCTCAAAAAAAAAAAAAAGTCAGGGGCCAGCCGGGTGGCATGGTGGTTAAGTACGTGCTCTGCTTTGGCAGCCCAGGTTCGCAGGTTCAGGCCCCAGGCACACACCGGCGCGCTGCTTGTCAAGCCATGCTGTGGTGGCGTCCCATATAAAAGTAGAGGAAGATGGGCATGGATGCTAGCTCAGGGCCAATCGTCCTCAGAAAAAAGAGGAGGATTGGCATCAGATATTAGCTCAGGGCTAATCGTCCTCACCAGAAAAAAAAAAAAAACAAAAAAAGTCAGTGTGGGAGTTTTTTGCCACAGTGTGGTTTGTTATAAATTTAATCTTATTCAATCTGGTTTGTTTCTGTGGGGTTTTTTTCCCCTAATCAGGTCGTGATTTTTAAAAAAATAGTCAAGAGAACCCATAGATCTTCCAATATGGTTTTATTTACATACATTTTTTTAGATTCACTACTTTGATGCCAGTGCCTGGAGAGAAAGGACTGGAAAGTTGACACTGGTCTGGTAGGGCTTTGGTTAAGCCATCTCTAGGTGTTTATGGTGTGTCTCCTGCACGCCAGCACCCAGCAGTGCGGCAGATGTGAAGGAAGTCTATTGCATGGCCGTGTCCTCAGAGAGACTGGACAGAAAAACACACAAATATGAAAACCTAACAGTATACAGCTTCACAGATGCAGCCATCATGGTACACCCAAGAACATCTGTGGGCTTCGGAGCCACGCAGACCTGGGTTTGAATTCCTGATCTGCCCCTTTCTACCTTAGTAAATTTCTAGAGTAATAATAATGATAGCAATAGCCACAATTGTATTAAGTACCTACTGTGTGCCAGGCACAATGCTGAGCCCTATAGATACATAATTGCAATGATTAATTCCCGTGAATCTGGAAAGTACGGTATGCTGTTTATTTTACGGATAAGTCCATAAAGCTCAGAAGAGTTAAACAACCTGCCCAACATCACCGAGCTAAATAACGGGGAGGTGAGATTTCACTCCAGGTTTAACTCCTCAACCTACACTCTGAGCTTCAATTTTCTCCTTTATAAAATGGGTGTAATAATCCCCACTTCACAGAGTTGCATGGAGGAATAAATGAGATAATGTCTATAATGCACCTGGCCAAAGGTAGTTGCTCAGGACATGTTAGTTTTTCTGTGGAAGTAACTCTTGGGCTGCAAGAGTCCCAGCAGACTTGCTGGAGGAGGTGTGGCCTGGGAAGGATGGATGAGACTCAGAGACCATCGAGTTCAAAGTCTTTCGAGCTACCTCCAGTTGTCTCTGTGGTCAGGCTGCTGGGCACCACATAAAAAGGAGAAAGCTCTGCCTGCTTAATAATAGCAGTGCATTCTCTTTCTTCTCCAGGTAACTGAATAGGGTGAAGGCACCTGTGATTTTGCTCTCAATGCAGAATGCTCAGCGCTGGGCGCACACCAGGATGCCCAACTTGTCTGCTTTGCAGAACAGCCTCCTAAGGAGGCTGTTCTGCAAAGTTATAAGCTTTTTTTCCGTTTGAATTGACAGAAAAATATTTATCCAGGATGGCAAAAATCGTCCAGGAGGGCATTACATGGAAAAAAAAAAAGACAAAAGTAAAAAGAAAGAAAAATTTCTTGTTGTATTGGAGAAGCAGCGTTTCCCTTTTGACATTTCAAAAGGCATAAATTTGATAGCAACAGAAGCCCCAGGGACTCGCTGTTAGCTAAGCTGAAGGTGAGGGCATATTGCGGAGGAGCCCGGGGAGCGCTGTGTCCTTGCCTTTGTTTTCCTGAGCACACTCTTGTCTACAGAATCTCCGGTATACGTCTTCCTTCCCGAGGTTAACTCGCCAGGGACTCCAGCTTCCAGGTTACGCTCTTAAAAATACGGATTTTGATCCATGCCCCCGGCTCCCTTGCAGAACCCATCATGATAGGCAACGACTCAAGGGTCTGAATTTAAGAAATTTTGGCAGAGCTCTCTGGGGCCTTGCAAGAGCCAGTTCTTGTTGTTTCTAGCTGGCTTCTTAAAGTCACCCCTTTGCTCTTTGGTGAGAGGGAGAGCAACTGCCATCGAGGGGAGGATGTTAGGAAAAAGGGGAGGTTCCAGACAAGGGTCCTCCATTTACTCAGTGCTATCAGCACAAGGCGGGTTTCAATGAGGCATTTGCTGCAGCAGCTTAAAAAAAAATTTCTTTTAAATAACGATTGGGTGGAGTTTAGAATCTGATCATCTCTGAGATGTATTTAGGGATCTCCTTAGTTACTTAGGATGTTGGCTTGCCGTGGCTTTTGAACTTTATTGTATGTGTGATTTACCTGATTGTCTTATTAAAACTGTGGATTCCTAGCCCACACTCCAGGAAAGTCTGATTCGGTAAGTGGAACCCTTGACCCCATGTAACAAGTGTTACATGTGATTTTGATGCAAATGTTTAGGGAGTCAACTTCTAGAAACTTTCGTTAAATGAAAAGAGAAAGGACTCTGGAGTCAGGCAGCAGTGTCTGGCTGTGATTCAAATCCCTACTAGGTCATTTACTTGCTGTGTGAGTTTGGGCATGTGACTTAACCTCTCTGGGCCTTGGTTGCCTCATCTGTAAATAAACCTCTGTCTCAAGGAGCCTGTCGCCATTTGGAATCCTAGTCTACTGAATCTTTGGGTGAAAAAGGAAAGGGAGTAGGAACCCACATTTGATTGAGTCCTGCAGTGTGCCAGGCCTCTGATTATCCTCTGGAGCATTCTCTTTGCCAAGTATTTTTCCTTCCAAAGTCAAAGAGCCTATGCAAATCTGTCTAGGCTTCTGAAAAATGCCTTCAGGGCGGTGGTTTTTGATCAGTATTCTAACACAAAATGTGTGTGGTGGGTTAATTTGATTCAACACACATTGTTTTGTAAAAGGAAAGTCGATTTGCACAGTTTATTTAATGCAATTCAGTTCATTCATTCAGCCAGCACTTACTGAGTTCCTACCGTGTTCCAGGTCCCATGTGAGATGCTGGGGATCCCACGGAACAGGCACGGGGCTGCACTCGTGGGGCCAGGCACATTGGCATTCCTCGCTGGCCGACAGCGAGGAATTAGAATTAACAGTGAGTTAATTAGAAGCAGCTGGAGCACACACCGCCCCTCTCAGCCCTGGTAGGAGTGATGGAGGAGAAGCTATGAGGGGACTGCTCTGGGAGCCAGGACGAGCTGAGTCAGAGCTTGGCTGCTCTGAAATGAAAGAGGCTCAGGCCAGGTGAATTCAAAACACTGGCCTGAGATAAATAGCAAAATAATAAGAATGGAATATTGAAACACTGGCGTCCAGGCTTCTCATCAGCTGTGCAGGCTTGTAGGGAGAAGGCCAAAACAGGGGAGAGGCCACACACACTCCGTTAGTCAGGAATACTGAGACGGGAACAAGCAGGTTTTCTCAAACTGTGGTCCCCAGGCCACTGGCCACACAACCACCTGGGGGGCTAATTTAAAATTCAGATTCCTGACCCCCCTCAAATTTTCTGATTCAGAACTCCAAGGGGGAGGGCTTGTGAGCTACATATATAACAAGCTCCTCCCCACTCCTCCATCCCCTCAGTAAGCTTGCTACAGCTAATCTGAGAACTGCTGGAATCTAATCTGCATAGCTTTTGTAGTAGATGTGTCTCTCTCCTTGTGGTGTTAGTGGTAATAATAATAACACTTCATAATGTTTACCGAGCACTTTCTACCTGCCAGGGAGTGGTGCCGGCGCTTTATATGTAACTCATTTTGTCCCCACAAAAAACTCTATTTGGTCCTATTTTTATCCTCATTTTACTGATGGGGAAACTGATGCACAGAAAGTTTGGTGACTTGCCCAAAGTCTTACTCATTGGGGTTGCAGCCAAGATTCAAACTCAGACCCATAGATCACACAAGAAGGGCTCCAACTTTTTGTAAAACAAAACCAAATAAAAGCAAGATGTTGATGGAAGCGATTTTTGGGTGGTGGGTATACAAAGGGGTTTAATTTTTGCCTATGTGCCCTTCTAATTTTTCTGCAATAAACATATATTTATTTTTAGTGTGAAACAGGTCTGGGTTCATATTTCTTCTTCTGCACTTATTTGCCATACAAATTCAGGTAAATATCTTAATCGTGTTGGAGTTCCAAGTTCTCATCTGTAAAATGGGTATAATAATTGTTACTGTCAGGTTGAACTAAAATATTCATATTAAACTGATAGCTCAATGCAGTTACATACCTGGATCCAAAACATATCAGGTCCCTTTCCTTCCTTGTTTTCCACCACCACACTCTGCCCCCAAAAAAGGCATCCCTGTTTTACCTGTCACTAGTGACAGGAGCTGGAGCTGCAGTCTGAACACTCGAGCCTTCCTGCCCCCGTGTGGTCCCGGACCACGAGCACTGGCATCCCCACTCAAGACCTACTGAATCCAAACACGCATTTTAAGATTCGCAGGTGATTCTCATGGAAGCAAGGGCTACAAATTGTTCTCCACGAAGAGGAGTGTTACACAGGAATAAGAAGTGATACACTAGCTGCAGGAAGAAAATATTAGAGCTTCTATTTATATTTATTTTTAATCTCCTTTTTAACATCTGATATTTGTATATGCTTCATGATATGCCTTGTCGATGAGTAGCAAGTACACACATATATACAGGTTATAAGGAAACACTGTGCTGAATGGAGAGGGGACTCAAGAGTTCTGCATCCTCAGATAACATCACGCCTTTCTGCCCTGTATCACTCCACGCACCAACTTCCAGGAGCTCTGTTGGTCGAGAAGGGGGATGCCCTTTCCCTGCTCCTGCTGTTGCCTTACTTTGAGTAAATGGCTCTCCATTTGGGGAATACTGCCAACCTCTATCCTCCCCGGGAAGGGAAGAGTGATTTAACCACTTAGTGAATTGGTGGCCCAGCTCCTTTTTCTTCCGTCTTCTTGGGGAGAACGCACTTCACTCTGCCTTCCTGTGATGTGGTTTTTAAAGGGGCTGCTCTGTCCGTATGGGGTATCCCATCCATCATCATAGTTACTTAGATGCGTGTTCCATCAAGTACTTGCCTTGCAAATCCAAATCCCGGTTAACTCCAACACCCAGTCTGCTCAGTGCCAGCCCCAGGAAGTTGAATGTGGCCAGAAAAACACACACCCAAGCTTACAGCACTCTCCTTAAATTCATGTCCATGGAAGTCAGATGGATCCTTCATCCTGCCTGCCCCTCCAACCATATTTTCCTACATCCAGTACTCTTCCACTATCCTGGATGACTGTCCCTCATTCCTCAAACCTCCAATATCTCCTCCCGTCTCCCCACTCTCAGCTCAGGACATTTGTCCCCCGCTTCAGATTTTGAGAGGAGGCCTGCGTTTCACCAGGGCTTGTCTTGCTGGATTTTGCATTTAGATATTTCAGTCCTCTGGAATCAAATCAGATCATCTCTAGTTTTGTGTTCCTTCCAGCACACACAGCACCACTGGCTCGCTATCAATGTTGAATCCAAACCCCCTGGTTTTAGAAACTGCCCTTTTCCCAAGCATCTTACTAATCCTCAAAGCATTTGTGAACTTTAAAACAATTGTGCTAGCAGTGTGTGACATGCGTGACAGCCCGCAGCTTGCACATCCAATTTTCCAGACCAGGAACACTGGACAGCAGGCTGAGTGCCCTGCCCAGCATCGCATGGTCAGTCAAGTCAGAGTCGGAGGGTTTTATGCCCTTCCTAAAACCCACCACCTATTTGGGACTATATTCTAACAAAAGAGAATCAAAAATACAAAAAATAAAGACTTCTCCCCTGCCCTCTAATTAAGTTTGAATAATGCAGTCTGGACAATGAATACAAATGTAAGCTACTTTCAATTCTCAGAATCCGGGATGGGAGCTTGGGGTACCAGGGAGAGGTCAGTGTTTTTACCCAATGAGACCTTTTAAAATAACAAGAATGATCCTGATCTGGGCTAGCTGCAAAGGGCTTTCAGTTCTTCTAGTGGTTCTCAAGTGCCAGGCGGGCTGAGGACAGATGTTGCAGAATTACCGAAGTCTCTGAAAAATACATATTTCTAGGCCCTCACCTAGACCTACTGAATCAGAATCTCCAGGGTTGGATCAGAAAATCTTTATTTTTAAACACAGTCCTCAGCTGTTCCTGATGCATAGCCACGTTTAGGAATCCTTGAGTCCTTGTCGTTAGGATTCTATTTATGTCCTAAAACGGCAAAGCTGGCAGGGCCTTAGAGATAACTTAGTTCAACTCCTCGTTTTACAGATAAGAAAACTAAGTCTTGGAGAGATGTGGCCTATCTAAGTTCCTAGACCAAGAATGAGTTAACTGTGGCCCATTTAACTTGGAGGTACAGTCCCAGATCTAATTTCAGGATCCAATTGGCACCACTGAAATACACATGAATATTAACTTTTTTAATGGCTAAAAAGCAGAGCCAGGTTTCTCATTTAGATTCTTCTATCCAATAAAGTAGGCAATTTAAGTCATAAGAATAGGCATCCCCATGCCCCATAAGACTCAAGAAAGTGGTTTCCAACTTGAATGGGGGGAAAATGATGCATCTGTGATCCTTTTTATTTTTCTGCATTGGTCTTCAAGTATTGAGCACAGTCAGTTGAAATCAGGTCCCTAGATCCTTACAGAGTTCCCAGGAACATTTCGCTTACCGTCTCTCATTGTCCCACTCAGTTGGATGGATGCCTGTGGCTGGCTTGAGTCTTTCAAACCTTAAGTGATCAGGTGACCTCCTTAGACCCTGAAAGCCACTCACCTGCAACATACAAAATGCAAATGCATTCTGCACGTGCTTTCTCCCTGTGGCAGGTTTGCAAACAGAGGTTGTACACACTGGTGACCTCTTAAACAGAAAAAAAAACCACATGCCCCTGACCCAGGGAACATAGTCAGCTGATGGGAGAATAAACATGCCATCTTAGTGGGTGTGAGAACTGGGAGGCAGATGCAGCTGTCCCTGCAAGGACTGTAGGATTTGTCCCTACATCTTTGCTTGAGCTGCTGAGCCCAGGCCTGTTTACCTTGCAGCTAGCAAGCCGGGTCCTTTCTTGGACATCTGCTTCCTTAGACTGACCAGAGCTTGCTGGGAGCCTTGAGCCCAGCACGGTGCCTGACATGTGGTGGGCACTCACAAAAATATTTGTTGCATCATTGAACTGGACTTAGCCCCTCTGATATCCATATGTTTATTGGGCTGCTTCCAACCTAATACCTGATGCCAAAGTGAATTCAATTGGATTTTTATGCAACAAGCATTGAGTGCCTGCTGTTGGCTGTAGCTGTAAAAGACCAGTGAAATAGAGCCCTCCTAGCCAAGAGGCTGTAATCGAGGGGGAAATGCAGACACACGTTCAAGTTATCCTTAAGTAAGGCAGCCTGTGATAAACACAACTCAAAGACATGCAAAGAGGCAGGCAGCACAGGACAAGGATTCCTGCTTGACTTTCTCCTTTTTTATATATATATTTTAAGAGCTTTATGGAGATATCACTGACTTAAAAAATCGTATATATTCAAGGTGTGCAACTTGATGTTTTTATATACTATACGTTGAAACAATCTCCATAATCAAGCTAATTAACCTATCTATCACCTCTCCATATTACCATTTGTGTGCGTGTTGAGAAGATGTAATTTAAGATCTATCCTCTTAGCAAATTTCAAGTATACAATACAGTATTATTAACTATGGTCACCATACTGTACATTTCATCTCTAGAACTTAATCACTTTGAAAAACTGAAACTTTGTACCCTTTGACCAATATCACCCCATTTCCCCCTCCCCTCAGCTCCTGGAAACCACCATTCTACTCTTTGCTTCTGTGAGTTTGACGATTTTAGATTCCACATATAAGTGAGATCATGCAGTATTTCTCTTTCTGTGTCTTGCTTAGTTCGCCTAGCATAATGCCCTCAAGGTCCATCTGTGTCATCACAAATGGTAAGATTTCCTTCTTTGTTAAGGCTAAATGATATGCTATTGTCTATATACATACCACATCTTTATCCATTCATCTGTCTGAGGACACTTAGGTTGTTTCCATGTCTTGGTTATTGTGAATATGCTGCAATGAACAGGAGTGCAGACTACCTCCCAACCCACTGCAGATGGTTAATTGCCCATTGCCCCCTCTCCAGATGTAAACTCCTCAAGAGTGGGGATCTCTGGTTCTGTTCACTGATCTGGTCAAACATCTAAAACAGTGGCCGGCACGTGGTAGGCGTTTCAAATATTTCTGAATGATTTTGATTCAGATGAGGTTTACATTCTAATCCTCAGCTATGTGACCTAGGACAATGCTTTTTTTAGCTTCAGTTTCCTTATCAATGAATCTGGAATAATGACAGTTGTGAGGATCAAAGTTTATAAAAACAAGTGGTTTTCAACCAAAGGCATTAATGTTACCATGATCATCATATTATCTTAGTGTTAATATTTTTAAAAGGCACCGTAACTTGGGAGAGAAGGCAATTAATTATAACTGGAACATCAATTCTATCTTTTAAGTATCCATTAGGTTACTTTCAGACACAAGTCACAGAAAACCAATTCTCAGTGGCTTAAACAAATAGAGATTTATTTTTTTCTCATAGAACAAGGAGTCTGCAAGTGGATCCACAATGTCAAGCCTGGTGTCTTTACAATTCTCTTGACCAGGTGTTGGCAAACTGTGACGCACAGGCCAAATCCAGCTCACCAACTATTTTTACAAATAAAGTTTTATTGGAACATAGTTGCTCACTTGTATACATATTATGTGTGGCTACTTTTGTACTATAACTACTCAATGGCAGAGTAGATCATATGGCCCACAAAGCCTAAAATATTTGCTATTTGGCCTTCAAAGAAAAAATTTTCCAAATCATTCTCTTGACCATTTCCTAATGGTCACACCTCCAGGCAGCACATCTGCTTTCAAGACAAGAGGGAAGATGTGGCACAAGTCACACCTGTCCCTTTAAGCAGCAAAGCAAAAGCTTTGCCAGAAGTCCACAGCTGACTTCTCTTTTCACCTCAGAACCAGGTCACACAGCCACCCTTTGCTGAAAAGGAGTCTGGGAAAGTAGGAAATTGATTGTAACAGTTCGCTACAACTGAGCTGTCCAATAAGGGAGCTGCTAGCTATATGTGGGTATTAAGCTTTTGAAATGTGATTGGTCCAAATAGACATGTGCTGTAAGTATAAAACATACATCAGATTTCAAAGACTTAATACAAAAACGAATATAAAATACCTCATTAATAATCTTTATTGGTTACATGTTAACATGTGAATATTTTGGATATATATAGAGTTAAATAAAATATATTATGAAAATTAATTTCACTTGTTCCTTTCTACTCTTTTAGTGTGGCTTTTAGAAAATTTTAAATTACATCCATACTTCACATTTGTGGCTCTCATTCTACTTTTGTCAGACAGTGCTGTGCCAGCCTAATCATGATCTGTTGTCTAAGGCTGGGAGAACTGGTACCCTAAACTACAAGGGCATTCTGTCAGAAGGAGAAAGGGGAGGTGGGAGGAGACAGATATTGGATAGCAACTAACAGAGTTTGCCATAATTCATTTATTTAACAAAAGAAAAAAGAAATAAGTACCCAGTCCGTGCCATGCACTACGGCAGACATTTAGAATACAACAGTAAACAAAACAGACATGGTCTTAAAAAGTCTCCCTGGAAAAAGTACTATTGAGCTCGGGCCTTGTAGAATAGGATGGACTTTGATAGGCAGTGACTTTGCAGAATATGATGGACTTTGATGGCTGTTTGGGGTGAGATGAGCAGGAGAACATTCCAGACTGATGGAGAAGAAAGTGAAGATGTTTGGGTGGGGGGAGAGGGGCAGGATGAAGAGGAAGGTTTTGACCCAGACCCAGTGCCCCCCTCTCCTTGCAGCATCCTAATGCAGGCCTACTCATCTTCTCTCCATCTCCCAAACATGCCACGTACCTTCCCACCTCTGAGAATTTGCCTCTCCCACTCCCCTTACTGAGATATCCTTCCTCATTTTCCTCTCCCCCTTGTTGGCTTAGCGAAATACTATTATACTCTGAAGCTCAGCACGCGCATCCCCTCCTCCAGGAAACCTTCCTTTACCCGGATCCCAGAAGTTAAGCTCTACTTCCTTTGTGCTCTAAAAAATAATATTAGTCTTAAAGTAATAGTAGTAAACGTCTATTGAGCACTTATTATCTCTCTGGCACCATGTTAAATACTGTATATAAATAGCTTGAGTTGCATGACCACCTTATTAAGTAAAATTTTTATCCTATTTTATAGGTGAAGATGAGAGCTAGAAAGATTAATGGTTCCATTTCACATGGCCTGAGCTAAGGCTTTGAACACTAAGAAAAAGTAGGAGGCTGCCAGGTGGATTTAGGGTAGAAGACATTTTAGAGAGCAGGAACAGAAAAAGCATGGCATTTCACCAAAGCAGGTAATTCCCCAACAGCAGAGGCAGATGGGGCAGGGGTGAGACCCACAGAAAGAGGGAGAAACAAGAAAAGATCAGACAGGGAAGAGTCCGAGTACCCCACAAAGATGTGTGAATTTTACTTTGCAGATAATTGGGAGCTGTAGAAGGAATCTACGCAGACCAAGGACATCACTAAATTTGCATTTTGGAGACAGGAGAACATTTAGGAGGAAACCTCATTCATCCAGGAAGATGATGAGTTGTGTCAGGACAGTAGCAGCAGAAACAGAAAGATTTGGAAGAGCTCTAGGAGGTAGGTTTGACAGTCTTAGTGAATAATTTGCGCATTGGGTGAGAAGAGGAGATTCACTCCTCAGCTTCTGACGGGGTTGTATCATCCGTGTCATTTAACCCCACACCGCCCTTCAAGTTAGGTGTCAGCATTTTTGGTTTACAGACGAGGACACTGAGGTCCAGAGAGGATGAGTGGCTTGCTCCAAGTCACACCAAATGTATGTCTGTCTGGCCTTTCCAAAGCCCAGGTTCTTGCTGCAACCCTACACTACCTCTAACCCTAAATTAGGAAATGATTTTCTGTTCTCAGTGTTTCTTGTTTGTCAGACACTAACTATGGTATGACTCACTCATATGTAAAGTATTTAAATTCCTCACTAATCTGCAGAGTATTCTGCTATCTGGGTTCTTTGCTTGACTTTCATTTTGTTCCATTTTGGGTAAATACCATTTTGCAGATGGATAGCAGAACCCCCATTTTACATATGCTCATGCCTTTAATGGTAAGGAAAAGCTACTAATCTTCCCTGACCTTGACTGAGCACCACACTCACTCTGCCCATCCTCCTCCCACTCATCTCCCAGTGCCTGAGTTAGCTCAGAAGGAACCCCTTCAGAAGCCACAGAATCTTCAGCAAAGCAGGATACTTTGGGAAAGTTATACCTTGGTTATACTTTGAGGGAAGGTAAAATTCTATTTTAAAAAATAAGACTAAATGTAACATGTGTACCCTCAAAAGTGTTGGTTTTGACCTCAGTTATAGCACTTGTCACCTTCTAATTGACTTTTGAGTCAGCTGCAGACTGTGGTCCTTCTCGCTATATTGTGAGCGCTATATGGCCAGAGCCTGAGTCTTCCCCATCTTGGTAGTGCCAAAGTTGGCCTCACCCAGTGCTCACACACGGTCCCTTTAGGAGGCAGTAGTATTGCAGAAGCTCCTTAGGCAAGTTACTTATGTCATCTGAGGCCCCACTTTCCTCATCTCAAAATGGGAATAACAATGTCCACCCAGCAGGGTTGATGTCATTAGATGAGATAAAACATGTGTCCAGCAGGTAGAAGCTACTTGGTAAGTTTTAATTTTGTTAGTTCTTAAGGGAATGTTGGAGAAATTCAATAAGATACAGACCGCTTCATATTTAAATAAGTTGTTTTACCTGTGTGTTGTGAAAGACTAGTTTCCTTTTTTTTCTTCTATGAAGGTATTTCACACTTGTTCTGGTTTAATTTGTTTATAAGAATTTACTTAACACCCATCAAATTCTTACTACGATGCTAGTTACTATTGGGAAGGAAGGAAGAGATGGAAAGGGAACAGTAGATATAAAAGAGGAGCTAATATTTATCGAAAACTACTAATTGTCAGACACTGTTATGAGCCGAATTGCATCCCCTAAAAACTTACATGTTGAAGCCCTAACACCAGTACCCCAGAATGTGACTGTATTTGGAGATAGGGCTTTTAAAGAGGTAATTGAGATAAAGTGAGGCCATTAGGGTGGGCCCTAATCCAATGTGACTGGTGTCCTTATAAGAAGAGGGGATTAGGACACAGACATACACAGAGAGAAGACTATTTGAAGACATAGGAGGAAGACGGCCATCTACAAGCCAAGGAGAGAGGTCTTCAGAGGAAATTAATCCTGCTGACACCTTGAATTCAGACTTCTAACCTCCAGAACTGTGAGGAAATAAATTTCTGTTGTTCAAGCCAACCCATCTGTGGTACTTTGTTATGGCAGCCCTAGCAAACTAACACAGCCGCCATCCTCAATGTATTCATCTTTTATATATTCATTCATTCATTTGTCAGATATTTACAGAGCAGCTACGATGGGCCAACTCCAGTATAAAACAAGTCAGATGTGCTCCCTGCCTTCATGGAGTTTCCAATCTAGTGCATGTTATTTCATTTACACTTCACAACAGCCCTGTGTGATAGATAATTACTGCAATCATGCCCGTTGTACAGATGGAGAAACAGAGGCCCTAAAAGAGCAGCTGGACAGTGTGATACATAATGTTGAAAGACCCATACGTCACGTAGGGGTGATCTAAGCAGGCTCAATCCAACGAGTAAGGGTTGGCAGTTGGAGTCCCAAACCAGTGACATGACGGATCATAGAAGGCCCTCCGTTAGTAAAGAATAAGGCAAGTTTCACCCTAGCCCCCAGGGAAGGGACTTATAAGAATTAGGTAGCATGAACCCATGCATACCTAGGGCACAGCCTCTGTGTAGTCATTAAAATTCATGTCTATATCCACTCAGTTTGTGAGCAGACATGGGTTTTCCAGGCCCACCCCAGTCAGGCCACATCCTGGGTACATCCATGGGAGATTTTCTAAGCTGTTTGCTGGGAATATTACACCCTCTCCACTATCTCCTCACAAGAAATTTATCAAAACTGCAAAAACTATGATACAATTGAATTTGGCATGGGAGTCAGTGAAGGGCCAACCTTTGCAGGAAGGTTGTCCCAAAGCCAGAGCAAAGCCAGCCCACAGTGTTAAAGGGACAGCTGGTGGCTGAGTTATAAAAGGTAGTGTTTCCTTCTATCAAACACCTACTGTGTGTGTGAAATCATTGCATGGATTATCTCATTCAACATTTACAATATCCCTAAGAAGCAAGAACTATTTTCCTTTGGATTTTGTAGTTGAAGAATAAAGAGAAGTTCAAGAAGTTGAAGACTTACAACTTACTTACAAGTTGAAGAATAAAAAGAAGAATAAAGAGCCAGAGATGTTCCGTAAGTTACTCAAGATCCTACCATCAGCAACGAGCAGAACTTGGGTTTGAACTCAGGTCTGTCTGATTCCTTGTTCTCACTTTTAACTGCTATGATCTCCAACTTCCTAGATTAAGGGATTGGGTCCAGCCTGCAGAAAGGAGAGTCTGGAGAAGAGACTGAGAAGGAAGCCATTACGTTTTTTGATTCCCCATTACCCTTTCTGCCTACCCACCAGGCGCTTTGCTTTTACATTTAGGTCGTGTTTTAGAAAATTGGAACAAGAGTGAAGATCAGCTACATGGCCCTACATCCTGCTCTCATCCCCAAGTCCTACAGCTGGTAGAATATATTTGGAAAAGACTACATCTATAGCAGGGATGCAAATCAATGAAAGACAAGTAGATCAGAGAATATCTGAGAGACTGAAGGCAAATATGATCAGACCAATGGAGGAAAATAAGACCTAACACACCTGTAGGGGCTTCCCAGGTCCTGGGGATGCTCCAAGATTAAAGATGGTGCATACCTTGCATTGCAGGAAAGGGCTCTGGAGCAAACACTAAGGTGGTTGGTTGGGAAGCCCATGTTTTAAGCATTCAGGCACTTTAGCCCCGTCTCTATCCTCTTAGGCCAAGCAGTGGGCAGTGGAGGTTCCTGTCCCACTCCCATCCAGGCTGGAGTTATGAGTATTGCTGTTTTGGCTAAAGAACCGAGAGAGTGCCCAAAGATGTTTGGTAACACCAAGAAAGAACGAGGAGCCCCTGTATATTACAGAAAAAATTCCCAAAAGGCCATTCTCAGAATCACATCCTGTTGCTTCCCCACAACTATTAGAGAGAGTTGGTAACGAACAAAGAGAAGCCACAGACAGGAAGGTAGGGGATCTCAAATACAAAGATGGCATATAACCTAAAATCACTGAACAACTAAGGAAAAGCAATACCCTGAGAGATTTATATACCACCAGCCTTAAAATGGAAGCAAATCCTGTCACACGCTATAACACAGACGAACCTTGAGGACGTTATGATAAGTAAAATAACCCAGTCACAGAAGGACAAATATTTCATGATTCCACTTACAGGAGTTATCTAAAGTAGTTAAACTCATAGAAGCATAAAGTAGAATGGTGGTTGCCAGGAGCCAGGGGAAGGGAAAATCGTTCAATGTATATAGAGTTTTGGTCATGCAAGATGAAAAAGTTCTATAGATCTGCTGTACAACAATGTGCATAGAGTTAATGATAATGTACCGTACACTTAAAGATTTAAGAGGGTAGATATCATGTCATGTGTTTTTTTACCACAGTAGAGGGTGGGGAGGAAGAAAGGAAGAAAAAAGACAGGAAGGAAGGAAGGAAAGAAGGGAGGAAGGAAGGGAGGGAGGGAGGGAGGGTGTGATGAATTCTTCTCTAGAACCTTCAGAGGGAGAATGGCTTTGACAACACCTTGATTTCAGACATCTAACCTCCAGAACTGTGAGAGAATACATCTCTTTTGTTTTAAGCCACCCAGTTTGTGGCCATTTCTTACAGTAACCCATGAAACTAATATAAGACAGAAACACCAAGCTCAACAAATGGAAGAACTAACACCCAAGGAAATATCAGAGGGCAAAAAAAGGAAAAAGACTTTAAAAGAAAGAAAAGTAAATATTTTCCCAGGGACAGTGGAAGATACCCACGAAATAAGAATAGGCTCTTGAGAAATAACACCAGCTGGCCATCATGGATAATATAATCCTAAAGCTCAAAACAAACTTGATAGTCTGAAGAGCAGGATGGACATGTTTGGAAAACAATGTGAGAAATTGTAGACTGAATGGAGGAATTCTCCCAGAATGCTGCACAAAAGAATAAGAAGGTAAAAATTAATTCCAGAAGAGAAAGCAATTCTAGAAGAGAGAATGGAGAAAGTATTGGGGAAGTAATAATAAAATGAATGAGAAGACATCTCCCAGAGTTAAAGACAGACACAAGGTTTCAGACTCCAAGGGCACAAGAATACTGAGCAGTTTGAATGAAAACTTTGGGTACCTAGCACATGAGGTGCTCAGAGGTAATTGATTTCCCCACCCTAACCCCCCACATTTCTATTAGCCATATCACTGTATATATGAAGGGGCAGTCTCCTTTCTCTCTCATCTTCAGTGCAACTTCCCTGTTATCTGAAATGCAATAAAAGCAACAGTTCAGATTTCATCCTTGATTCTGGTCCAATATTTGTGGTGTATGGAATTGGAAGTGCCCATTTCAGAACAGGCCTGTGGTATAATTAGAGTTTATTAGTCTCAGTAGCGGGTGTTCATCAGAAGTTCATCCAGTTTGACACAGTCTTGGCCTGTGACAGGCTAAAGCTTTAATCCCTGCCAAATTAAAGGGGAAAGTCAGGATAAGGAACCATCTCTGAGACCCTTTATTGCCTATAAAATGTGCAAAATGCTAAAAAAACACTCATGTAACAATCTGTTAGGATAATATTTGAAAGTATTTATTGGAGATGTTGACATTTAAGCAAGAAAGTTATTGTTCATAAAGTGAAGTGGACTGAGGATTATAAGAATCTCTAATCAGATACCAAAAATAAAGAACTACATAAACCCATCAATTTTTTAAATTAAAACAGCATTAATCTGGGATGTGAGATATCAATTTTGTAATCACGGTTCAGGGCTGGCACTTGGTGAGGTCCCGTGTCTCTTGAGGAGTGAACAGTTTACAGGATTACTTTGTTAATCAACTCTTAGGAGACAGAATTGGACAAAAACATTTTACTTAGTAAATGAAACATATTCAATTTGGTGACTCATTCTGTGTAAGTCTGTCATTAGAGGAACCCATATCAAGACTTGTAACAACAGCTTTCCATCAATAATTGTTTGATAGTTGCTATGCTACTGGGTGCACCTTTCAAATTTGTAATTAGGAAGACGTGGCAGATGGGACATATTGATCAATAACATAGTCAATTTTCTATTATGGAAATAAATTGATATTTCCACTGCAAAATCATTTCTTTCAGTACTTCAGAACAACACTATTTATTTCCAAGAAGGTAACTAACAGGAGACATAAATGTTAGACAAATTATAGCAGGTGCTTACCAGTCCTTTCAAATATTCTCCATTTTCAATATCCCTAGGAGATGTCAGTCTTACTTAGCAACTTCCTCGAAAGAGATTTGTTCTCATATTTCTGCCTTAGAACAGAAGAACTGGATCCCATACTTATCTTACTGTTCATCCGACCAGGGTCACTGTTATTGGAGATGGAGTTGGCATTGATGGGATGCGTGATACAGAGGAATACAGATACAGAGCACAGATGTAGGAATCAGACAGATCTGGATATAAATCTTAGCCTTGAACTTGAACACATTGCTGACTCTCTCTGACCCTTATATTCCTCACCTATAAATTGGAATCAGCTAGATCTAAATTCAAATCCTTGCTCTTCTACTTGCTTAACTGCTAGGTAAACTTAAACAGGTTCCTGGACCTCTCGTAGCCTTGCTTTCCTCATGGACTGTTGTGAGACTTAAGTGAAATGATGTCTATACATATCACCACACCACAGGCACGACTCACAAATTTTAGTTTGTTTCCCCATCCTTATGATTTGTTATATGGGCAATGTACAAGCAATGCACCAGGCATCCGAATTTGAGATTTGGATGTGCAGATTGCTCAGTCCTTTTACATGTCATTTCCTCTAAGAAGATGAATTTATTCCCAAATATGAAATCATATTGGGGCTGGCCCAGTGGCATAGTGGTTAAGTCACATGCTCCACTTCAGTGGCCCAGCGTTCATGGGTTCAGATCCCAGGTGTAGACCTATACACTGCTCATAAAGCCATGCTGTGGTGGCGTCCCACATACAAAACAGAGGAAAATTGGCAGAGATGTTAGCTCAGGGACAATCTTCCTCGAGAAAAAAGAGGAAGATTGGCAAGAAATGTTAGCTCAGGGCCAATCTTCCTCACCAAAAAGATATATATATATGAAATCATATTAATGTACCAGCTTGCTTCATCAATTGGTTATGGCACCCACTTGATCAAGTCACTCTCAGATATCTGTTGAGAAGCAATCCACAAGACACAAGAGTGGATTGTTAAGAAGATGACATCATGATCTCCAACATCAAGAGGGTTAAATCTAGTTGGGAAGTCTCCATTCAGACTGGGAACACCTAGTCATGACCATGATACTAATGTCGCCTAGGGTTAAGGGGAGCCCAGGCTGTCAGAGAACATTGTGCCCAAGTCTTCTGGTTCCTGCAGTCTCCCTTTCCCATTAGGAATCTAGCCAGCTTGAGAAGGTGGGAGTGTTACAGCCCTGCTGTAACTATTGACACTCTCATCACCTCCACAGTCCACCTCAAGTTGGAATATTGTCTGCTCTCTCCCTCATAGCCGTTTGATATTGAAGAATGCTCAGAATCAGAAGAAAGTTTAGCCACTTTCTTGAGTCTTGATTCTTGGAAACCATCTCAAGAAGGTCAAGGATGGTCGGTGGTAAAAGGAAGACTAAGAAAATAAAAGGTTTGCTTGTTTGGGAGGGGTGGGAGAATGGGGAATCAAGAGTTCTATTTTGGACACGTTAAGTTTTCGTTCCTACTCAACACTCATGTAGAGATGTCAGGTAGAATTTGAGATATACAAATCAGGAATTCAAAGGAGATGTCTGAAACAGTGAACTGATGTTATAAATTGGGAAATCATTATTCCATGGAGGTAACTGGAGTCATGGAATTACTACAGATTTCCCAGAGAAAGAGTGCAGAGACAGAAAAGCAACAAACCCAGGGAATGCATCCTGGAGAAATGGCATTGAAAGATCCACAAGATTTAGATGGAGGAACAGAGAGAAATGCCCCCGGGGGGTTCAAGCATATGAACGAAAACACTACAGGGCAAATTATGACGTCTTGTTTGGTGAAGATACTACTAACTGGGTTTTCAAACAGTAACCGCATGAAGCCCCTGGGTTCCCCAAAGGCACTGAGGGCTGCCATTTGGAGTCCAAAGGAAGATCAGTCATGTGGGTCTCTAATCCCCATTCCTTGCTTCAACCATAACAGCTCCTTTCTAGTCTCTTTTATATTTTTTAATGTAATATATTCTGTAAAGACAGAACTTTAATGCTTTTTAAAGAAGGTGGCTTCATGACAAGGTCGCAGGTCCCAGAGTTCCAAGAAATATCCTATCATCCAGATTCTGGCCCTTATGTACTATATGATCTTGATCAAGTTTCCTCTGATATAAAGTGAGGCTACTAACACTTCCAACTTTGTGAATTTGTTGAGCAAATTAAACAAGAAAATCTATATAAAGTACCTAATGGAGTGCCTGACACCTAGTAGGTCCTCAACCCTTATTGGTTTCCTCTCTTTCTTGAGAGAGTGCTGACCTGGGAGAATTTACTCTCTAGGATTCTCTGGCATTGCTAGCCTGACTCCAATGCCTTTTCGTCTCCTTGAGAGTTTCTCTTCTCCTATCCGTAGCATCAGCAACCCTGACAAACACACACAGCACATACACACACTTTTATTTCTTTGCAGTCCAACAATGTTAAGTCTTCACTTTTTTTCAGACTCACCTGCTCAGGCTCCCTTCTGCTCCCACCAATTCCCACATATCAGCTGTGCTGGATCAAGGCTTCCCCAGGGCCCACTGGGCTCCCTGGTGCCCTACAAAGCCGCGTGGATCCTCTGTGGGAACCTACCCAAAGGACCTGCCCTCTTAGGAGCCTGGCTTGAATGGGAGGCTTCCAGAGTTCACGAGCTCAGTTCAACCCACTGAGGGCCAGAACTAAACATGTCTAGAAAGGAAGCTAGGGGCCTAGAGAACGGAAAGAGAGACATTTTAAAGGCTTAGTGGAAAAGCTATAAATTGTTGCTTTCCTCCCAGGGGCAGATTGTATTTTCCAAAGAAGGCTACAACAATCTCTCCCATCCCACACGCTCTTCTACAATGTGACCTTGACCTTCCTCCCTGAGATGTGAGATCTAATGCTCCTTCCCTTGAAATCTGAGCTGATCTCATGACTTTCTTGGAACCAGCAGAATGCAGCAGAAGTGACTTCGTGACTTCCAAGACTACATCAGAAGAGGCCAGGCAGGTTACATCTGGCTTTCATGGAACACTCACTCGGGGTTCACTCCCTCTTGGAAATCAAGCACCCTGCTGTGAGAAGGCCACGCCACATGGAGAAGCCACACATAGGTGCTCTGGATGAGTCATCCCCAACCAGGTACCAGACAATACCTTTAGATGATCCCAGATCCCATGTGTCTGAGTCACCACCAGCTATTTGAGTCTCCCCAAGTGGAACCCTAGACATTGTTGAACAGAGACAAGCCATCCCCTTTGCTCCCTGCCTGAATTCCTGACCCAGATAATCTGTGAGCTGAACAAAATCATCATCACTTTACATCACTCAGTGTGGGGTGGTTTGTTACGCAGCATTAGTGACTGGAACACTCCCCAAAACATATGACAAGTAAGTGACACATACTCATGCACACACATGCTCACCCATAGTGGGAAGTGGGACAAACATTGAAGAAGAAAGATCAACCCACTCACTCTCTCTGTGTCCCAGTTTCCCCATCTGTCAGGTGATAGGGAGGGGAGACTGTGCTCCCAAAGGCCCTCCCGGCTCTAACATTCTGCTCCTATGATCTTCCCTCCCTTCCTTCCGTTAAAGCCTAGTCTGAAATCCTTCAGTTTCTCTGAGGTATACATGACTGACAACCCACCAGCAGTAGTCGCATTTTAGACAGCATCAAAGCCTAAAGGGAAAGGAATAAAGCTTTGATGGTGGGATTTCAGCGCCAGTAGTTATTTCTTTTAGAGGATAGGGAAGAAGTGGTTATCCTGTCTTGAAATTATAAGAATTTGTATTTCATTGTTATATAATGTATTTGTATATCTTTGTTATATAATGAGTTATATTATCCACAATGACTGTTATTATTACACGGACTGTTACCACGTGTTGATGCTCACTGGGTGCTGAGGATTCTTCTAGACACTGATCATGCGTTATCCTGTTTAACCCTCACAGCAGGAAACCTCCCCACCCCCTCACAAGTGGTACTTGCTCTGACGCCGTGTTAGAGAACACAAAGAAATCCGTCACATGGGGAGATGAGCCCACCTGAGAATTCTACCCTAAATGTTGGTCTGTCCAGCCCAGGGGTTTTCAAACCTCACTGCAGTGAAACACTTAATGTTTTATATTCTGAATCAAGGTGTTCCTCTGATAAAACTGAACAATGTTCGTTTCTTCATTTGCAGGGGAAATATGTTAATGAAGAGGATTTTCAGTTTCCTCCCACCATTTTTTTCCCCCAAGCCTTTGATGTTCACTCCCACTTGCTGGCTAAGAAAATCAGTTCTAGCGCAAAGGGGAGGAAAATATTGCAGCAGTTATGAGAATGGGCTCTGGAGTTAGACCCGGGTTCAAGAAATAAACAAAATGAGCCACGTACTGCTGTATGACCTTGAGCACGTCACCGTCCTAATGCTTAATCCTGTCATTTGTAATATGTAAAGGTAACTATAGTTCCTCCTTTGTAGGATCAGTTGGGATTAAAGGAGATTATGCATTAGGTACAGTGCCTAGCACACACAAATAGTTAATAAAAGTTTGCTGCTTTTATTAATAAAGCATTCCTATATCAGGGCAGGCGAAAACAAGATAGAAGGCAGTTTTCAAGGTGATTTTGGCCTGCCAGAGAAAGTCTCAGGAAAAAGGGAAGTTGCACATGTGTGTGCAGGCATGCACATCTGAGTTTTGCAAATTAGATAACGTCTTACAATAAAATTTCCAGATTAGTTGTTTAATTTTCCATTCTTCTTTTCTAACATAAATATGCCCTAGAGAAAAATAATCTAACAAAGCAGACGTTTGGAGTAGAAAGGATTAGTCACTGGTCTTCTCCGAACCTTGGTGCGGATGTGTATTAGGTGCTCAATAAATATTTGTGGAACAAATTCTAAAAATTATTACACTAATATCTACCTTTTTCTTTTTTAGAATTAAATGAGATATAAAGTGAAAGTATCTAGCTCACTGTTGCTAGTTGGCAAGTGTTCGTTTTCTTTATCCACACAGTATTTTTGAAGTGCCTGACATTTTTTATTAAGAAACTCCAAATTTGATCAGTTCTTTTCATTCTGGTGAATTTCAATTCCTCCGTTTATCATGTGGATAACAGCGTTGACGCTACTGAGCTGGTTTTACTGAATGTATTCACTGTCTGTTCTATTCTAGAGATTCTAACAACATGCTGGGTAGATATAGTAACGGTGCTTCTCAGAGGAACACAACAAGCTGTACGTGCATTAATCCCGATCCTTGTGAAGAAAGTAGGAAATACATCATTTTTCATTAACTTAAGAGATAGCTGAGTTTGCTTTTACGAAGGACACACACACACACACCTTGAATACGGTGTCTCCTTATAACCATGAAGTCTGAGATGGTCATGGAATCATTAGACTCCCTTCCTCTGGAGATAAATTTAGATCTTCGTGACTTCCTGAAAGAAGATAATTTGTTTCATCTTTAAAATTAAGGAGTAGTAGGGGAAAGTTCCGGTGATTCTTTTTTTAATGCTCAGCAATTTCTACTCTTGCACTTAGAAGCAACTAAATTCACATCACATGACTCACCTTCCGGCCATAAATCTGGTGATCAATCTAAAAGCCCTAGCCTGCCAGCCATTTCCTAGGTAACCAACCCCAAGTGACTTTAATGGACAGCCTGTAAGAGACAGAACCCAGCAAGAGAAAGGAAAAACCTGCCGTTTTGTACTTTTTTCTCAATATGTTTAAATAATTAAAATACCATCAAGAAACTAATCCACACATAAAATGATATGTAAAATATGATTGCATAGTGCTTTTCTACCTGCATTGATTCACTGGAGAGGGGAAAAAACCATTTACTCAAGCCTTTACTTATCCTAAAAGAAATTTCTTCCAACCTTTGAAATGAAGCTAGAATTATCAGGTCAGATCTTGTTGAGTGGAAGAGTTACAAATAGGCACGAGCTAAATATTAGCAGCCGTAATGACCTCTACATTTCCTTTTAATCTGGAAATATCACAAAACCCTCTTTTGGGAATGCGAATTGGGTTAAATTTAGTAATTCAAGGAAGCTTAAAGGTTAAGGCATCCATTTGGGAGTCAGTCCTTAGCGAATCCTGGATCCAACATATATCAGTGCATGACCTTTGGAAAGAACACGTAATCTTTCTGAGTCCCTATTTATTCCTTCATAACATGGGGGTAATGAAAAGAAATTGTATCTCATTGGGTTACTGGGATGCTTAAATCAGATAATGCAGGTAAAACACCTCATACAATGCTGGTCACATCGTAAGCACTTAATAAAGGTTAGAAATAATGAATGAAAGAATCACCTTCTCATACTCTCTGAGCATCAGGCACCAGGTTAAGGTATTTACACACGTGAAAATACTAGAGCAATAAAAAATTACATGCCTCTTGAGTTGAAAGAAAGAAAACCATTAACTCTAGAATAGCAGCAGCAGCTGTCTCAGCAAACATATACTGAGCACCCTCCACGTGCAAAATAGAGCAGTGGAAGGAGAGAGCATGGGTTTTAGAATCAGACAGAAGCACATTCAAACCTCATTCTCCCTTATCAGCTGTGTGACCATAGACCCTCTCATCTTCAAAATGGATAAGTCCATCAAGGCTCATGGTTGCAATCAACATAAACGGACTCAGTAATCTTCACCAAAAGAGCAATTCATTGGAAGTAAGTGGGACACTTACAGAGTCAATGAGAGACTGGAAGACTAGTTTGGAAAACTGGTCAAGGCTTGGGAAAGTTCCAGACCTTTAGACAGAAGGAATCACAGAAAGACCAGGCAGCAGCAATGGTCTGGTTAGAAGCCGTCAATGCTGACGGCATGAATATGACCTCTAATTTGCCCCATGTCCTTGGGTCACTGGCTCAAGATTCAAAGTCCTTGGTTGTGACTGTTATGTCACTCACATGCTGCTGCTGGCTCTGCCAGGCTAAAGGAGGCCTCTTCAGCCTCCATCACTGGAGGTGAGTGCTATCTCCACCATGACCATGCATATTGAGCTACTCCAACAGAGGGCAACTGGGCACCCAAACAATACATGCCCACTCTCCTGGGAATAATGATACGAAATATTGCAAACTGGCTGTGAAGGCAAAGGAACTAAGGTCTTTAAAGTGCATATCACAATGCCTGGCACATAGTTGGCACTCAAAAACTGGAAGCTATTATTACTAGACATTCAAAGTATAGCCTCTGGAGCAGAGCAAATTTTAATTGACCACCTATTCTGTGCCTGGCCCCATGCTAGGCTGAGAATAGGCTAGTGATAACATAGCTTAATATAGTATTATATCTGCTCTTAATGAGATTACAGCGTAGTGGGGAAAGCAGAGAAGTCAAAAATAATAATAATAACTTGAAATTGCTGTGATGAGAACCATATGTTCTGGGTAGGAGTAAAGTGCTCTGGATTCTCAGAGGAGGGAACTATTCATTCTGTCTTGGATAGCTGGAGAAAGCAGAAAGAAAAAGGAATTCCTCACTGAAATGGTGGCATTTGAGCCTGGAAGATACTCTCCTCTCCATCTATCCTGATTCTGCACATGCTTCAAGTTGCTGCTTCTAATGAAACAACCCTGCTACTTAATGCTAAATGCAGATTGAAGGATTTGAATAAGTAAAAGTTCTGGAGTGAAACCTTCCAGTTGGTCAAGAGGTTGCCGGTCAAAGGTATCCTTACATTCTTTTTTTTTTCTTTCTTATCATTATTTGCCATTGTCATCCCAACATCACGCCCAGGGGAACACTTTTCCTCCTTAATTAATGGTCTGACTCAAATGAAATCTTTTTCTCTCATTTGCTCATTCATTATTTCAATCGATGGCCAATGTTTATTGAGGAGGTGACCCAGGTAGTACTTCTCAGTGGGTAAGCACCTGGGTTATGGAAACAAGAAGACCTGGATATAGACGCTATCTTTACCCTCACTCTCCAGGTAACCTTGGGCAACACACTGAAACTGTTTAACCATGTGTAAACCAGAGATGAACACAGTAAACATGATTCTCAGCGTTGTGACACCACACATGTATACACTTGCAGGATGATAGGTGTTCAATAAATGTTAGCTATGTTATTACTATAAGTGGAACATGGGAGAAAGTGCTTTCCATGAGCAAAGAGAAGACAGCCTCGACTTTTCAAAAGGCTTTATTAAGTACTAGCAGAGACAGGAAGGAAATAAAGAAAATTCAAGAAATATGATGGTTTGACATAATCAAGGACAAGTTTCTGATTCTTCCCTTGCTGACCTATTCCATTCCACTGTTTCTTCAGGATCTATGATAGTGACTGGCACCAAGAAGGTGCTCTATAAATACTTAGTGAATTGTTTAATTAATAACACATGTTTAATTCATTAGTGAGGTTTAGCCCAGACCATCACCTTGCACAACTCCAGGAGGTGCCATTTACATATGCCACCCATAGATGACAACATCGTGCTTCAGAGCAGTGGTTCTCAACCTTAGCTGGACTTTGGAATGACCTGGGAACACTTCAAAAAATACTGATGCCTGGGTCCCATCCCTAGAGATTCTGATTTAATTGGTATGGGGTGTGGTCTGGGCAACAGCATTTTCTAAACTCCCAGGAGAATATAACGTGCAGCAAAGTGTGAGAACCAACTCTCCAAGGGGCCATTGTATTCTGTGCGAGTTTTGATCCCTGAATTGTGCAACAAGGTAGTCTTGTTATTAATAGCTCAAGTCCCATGTTCTCTAACATGTAGAGTGAGGGGGAGAAATGGGCAGATCTACCAACAGTGGCAGCTTATTGTGGTGAGAAAGTAGAGAATTGAGGTCAGGTATACCTGGGTTTAAGTCTAGGCCACCTATTACTAAATTGTGAAACTTTGGGCAACTTGCATTGGGGGCCTTAAAATTCAATACATAGCCTGGCAGAACATTCAGCTCTGCATAAAAGGTGGTTATAACTAAAGCTTCCTTGACTGTTCAACAGCAATCTCTTCTGCAGCCTTCTCTCACATTCAACCTAAACAAGGGGTTAGCAAAGTACAACTGGTGGATCGAAACAGTGGGCTACCTGTGTTTGTAAATAAAGTTTTATTGGAACACAGCCATGCTCATTCCTTTCCTTTATCATCTATGGCTGCTTTCACACTACAACAGCTGAGTTGAGTAGCTCCAACCGAGACAGCCCGGCCCCAAAAACTTAAAATATTTACTATCTGTCCCTTTACAGAAACAGTTTGCCGGCCCCGGTCTCATCACCGATTAAGTACATTTTATACATTATGATAATGAAGATCTATTGTTATTTGCAAAACCCCTTCCTTCACACTAAGATTTTAAGTTCTTTGAAGCTGGACCACCTCCTGTAGTTTTTCTCTAATAATACTATTTCACATTCACCTCTTGCTTGCCAAGGAACTTTGATGTGTGAACTATCATTTCCCACAGAGTCTAGTATAGTGTTGAGCAAACAGAAGACACTTGAAAAATATTTGACTGATTGATTGCCTTTCTCTGATTTATTTCAAGCTCTAAGCAATTGGGCCAATGGTTATTTCTGTCGCTGACGTGATAGGTCACGAAGACCATCACAAATCCCTACATTGACTGGGGGCGGAATATTTCAAACCATTGTATGAAACGGCTTTTTTTGTAACATTTCTGGTTGTCACTAGTTTCCATCCAAATCCTTTATAAGCTTTATGTGATTTTTCCCACGAGACACAGTGCTGTTTCTGTACAAAAGAACAATGTTTAGAGTCAGACTTGAGCTAAAATCCCAGTTTGGCTACTTCCTAGTTTTGAGGCCTCGGCCATATGGCTCATATTTCAGTATCATTTAGAATCTAGACAAGTCAGAAACATGTTCTTCCTTTCACTCATATGTCTAAGCCGCACTTGTCTACCTATCAGCTCCATAGAAACAAGGGTTTAGAATTTAGCAGTTCCTGAGAAATTATATTGGTGAATTGTCTTTTACAATCGTAGACAAGGGGACAGACCCACCTTAAGTCGGGTAGAATCGCTAACAAAAAACAATGATGGGAAGCAGAAGTTCAAGGCAGAAGATAAGAGATGTCGTGAAATACACATGCCTATCTGTGAATCTCTGGAGTGATGTGACATTTCTTGTCATTGATTTGACCTACTTACAGCTCTTCTACGTAATAAATGGCAAAGCACTCAAAACTATTAAATATTCTATTTCTGCACAATGTATAGTTAATTTTAATGATGCTTTCTGGTTATTTTGTGCTTGTTATATAAACCAGGAGGACTTCTTTTTTTTAAATAATTGAATTTACTGAGGAGATTTCATTATAAATACAAGCTGCACTTGGTCCAACTACTTATTATTGTGACTAAATGTAAACCTGATGTTGAAGTTTTTTTTTTTTTTTTTAAAGATTTTATTTATTTTTTTCTCCCCAAAGCCCCAGTAGATAGTTGTGTGTCATAGCTGCACATCCTTTTAGTTGCTGTATGTGGGACTCGGCCTCAGGATGGACGGAGAAGTGGTGCCTCGGTGCGCGCCCGGGATCCGAACCCGGGCCACCAGCATCGGAGCGCGCGCACTTAACCACCAAGCCACGGGGCCGGCCCATGATGTTGAAGTTTTTAACTGAGAGATTTATGAATTATTTTGAGTTAATCCTGTCTTTATTCCAGGTATTGGATGGTTCTTTGTTGGAATCTTTTATTTATTGGATGCTTTTTTGTTGGATTATTTATAAAAGATCCCTCTGAAAGGGATTATGTAGCTGGAAAACAAGACCAAGTGTAGAAGAGATGTTTTTCAACTCTGTAAGAAGATGGCATAGTCACTATCTGTTCTGCACACTATTGCAGGTAACCAAAGGCATGAATTGTCTTCCC
Organism: Diceros bicornis minor; assembly: GCF_020826845.1. Classification (NCBI taxonomy): domain Eukaryota; kingdom Metazoa; phylum Chordata; class Mammalia; order Perissodactyla; family Rhinocerotidae; genus Diceros; species Diceros bicornis. Next base: position 15,291,631 of record NC_080764.1, read on the forward strand.
TATAATCGTATATTTGGCAGCAAAATGAATTTTTATATTTATTTTTGAATATGGAAAGGTCTTATGGGAATTCACGTCAAATTAGGTCTTATGGGAATTCACGTCAAATTAAACAATGAACCATGAAGACTTAAACTTGAACACTCTTCAGAACTTTAGTAATGATAAGTCTTGGCTAATAAATAAGAATAATCTCTCCATGGTACTTATCTCATTTGATCATCACAATGATCCTACAAGATAGGCACGGGAGGTATTAAAATTCCTATTTTATAGTGAAAGACAGTGAGCCTGAGGGAAAGCAAGAGCTTCCCCCATGTGTATAACTGGGTTTTAAACCTATATCTGACTTCAAATTCTTTGGGGTTTCCAATCCGTTATAGATGAGCCATCTTCTTCTTCCCAGGAGAGGGGCAAACCTGGTCTTAACAATTGTCCTGTCTTCTCCCTCCCTACAGACTCTACCCAGCTTCTTGCTTTTTCTTTGGTTTTGTCTCTCAGCTTTAATCTGCACCCTCATCTTGGGAAACATTACAGAATTTAACTTCCCTCTCTGTGTCCAGATTTTTTGGTTCCTCATTGTTTCACGGTAACTATCCAGCCCTACCCAACTCAACTGCAAGACTTGAATCTATTCCTCCCTAACCTTGGCAGACAGTGCCTGCTCTAATAAGGTGTTTTGGCTAGCAAATAGTCTCTGCACTCCATTTACTCCTGGAGCTTCTGTTCAGAGACTAGTGGAAGAGACTAGAGTTCTAGCTGTGGGTTGGAGACAGAAGAGGAGATGAAGATTGGAGCTAGTTTTGGACCCTATGGCTAGAGGAATAAGACAGATAGGATTGTTTTCATGAGAAACTTTGTGAGACTCTGAGAAAAATCAAAACTGCTTTGGAGACTCACATAATCATTCATTCATCAATATTGAATGAGCAACTACTGTGTGCCAGACACTGTTAATAGACACTGAAGATACATCAGGGAATGAAACAGGAAAAAATTCCTGCTTTCAAAGAGCTTACATTCCAGTAGGAGACACAGACGATAAACATATAAACACAAATAGATACATTTTAGTCTGCCAATCTTTAAACATGGTATATGCTTGTACTTATTTATTTTTTTTTTCTGAGCAGTGTTTTGTAATTTTTAGCGTACAGATCTTGACTTTTGTTATATTTAGCTCTAAGCATTTTATGTTTTTAAAGCTATTGTAAATAGAATTTTTAAATTTCATTTTCCAATTATTTCCTGCCAACAAATACAACACAGTTGATTTTTTTATATTAACCTTGTACTATGCAACCTTGTTAAATTCACTTACTATTTATGGAAAATGTTGGGGGGGTTACTTAGATTTTTCTATATAAATAATCATGACATCTGCAAGTAGAGACAGTTTTACCCTTCCTTTCTGATCCTTATGCCTTTTATTTCTTTATCTTGCCTTATTGCAAAGGCTAAGATGTCCAATACAATATTAAATAGAGTGGTGACAGTGGACATCCTCACCTTATTCTTGATCTTAGGGGGAAAGAATTCAATATTTCACTATTAATTATGATGTTAATTGTAAATTTTTTATAGATGTCCTTTAACAGATTGAGGCTGTTTCCTCCTATTCCTAGTTTGTGGAGAGATTTTATAATGACGAGGTGTTGACTTTTGTCAAATGTACTTTTGCATCAATTAAAATGTTCGTATGGCTTTTCTTATTTATTCTGTTAATATTATGAACTTTACTGAATTTTTAAACACAGATATATAAAAAAGCTGTAGAATAAACGCTATAAAGAAAAACAAGCAAGTTAAGGGGAATAAAAGTAACAGGAATTGCTATTTCAAACAGAGGGGGCAAAGAAGGCGTCTCTGAAGAGGTAACAGTTGAGTAAAGATCTACGAAGTGGGGAAGAAAGCTATGCAAAGGTATGAGGAAATGTCATTCCAGGCACTAAGTGGTGGAAGACGGGTTTGAAGAGATAACCAGGGGCTGATCACATAAGCCGTTGAGACCATTGTAAGGAGTTTTAGGATTTTGTTCTGAGTACCCTGGGGAATCATTAGTAGATTTCTAGCAAAAGAGCACCATGAACTGATTTATGGTTTTAAAAGATCATTCCAGCTGTTGCGTGGAGAACTGAATGTAGGTCGCAGGAGCGGAGTGGGGAAATCAATCAGGAGACTGTTTTATTATTCCACACAGGAGAACAGCGTTGTAGATTAGAATGGTAACAAACGAGGTGCTGAAAAGTGACCTGTTTTGGATTTGCTGTTGCATTGGATCTGGGGCCAAGGGAAAGCGAGGATTCAAGGAGAACTCCTAGGTTTTGGAGCCTGAGAAACTGGGTGCATGATGGTGCCACTTACTGATGAAGGAGAAGAGGGTTGGGAGGTGGAACGAAGAGATCTGCTTTTGCCATTTAGACATTCACCTCTTTAGTTGAATCCAAAATAGACAGCTGGATATACAATTCTGGAGCTCAGAGAAGAGGTGAGAGTAGAGAAAAAAATTTGGAAGTATTAAGAATATTGCAATCAGTTGCATTTCTATAAACTAACAACGAAGCAGCAGAGTGAGAAATTAAGACTACAATCCCATTTACAATTGCAACAAAAAGAATAAAATACCTAGGAATAAACTTAACCAAAGAGGTGAAAGATCTCTATACTGAAAACCATAAAACATTGCCGAAAGAAATTGAAGAAGGCATAAAGAAATGGAAAGATATTCCACGCTCTTGGATTGCAAGAATTAACGTAGTTAAGATGTCCATGCTTCCTAAAGCAATCTATAGATTCAGTGCAATCCCTATCAACGTTCCAACAACACTTTTCACAGAAACAGAACAAAGAATCCTAAAATTTATATGGAACAACAAAAGACTCTGAATACCCAAAAGAATCCTGAGAAAAAAGAACAAAGCTGGCGGTGTCACACTACCTGATTTCAAAATATACTACAAAGCTATAGTAACCAAAACAGCATGGTACTGGCACAAAAACAGACACACAGATCAATGGGACAGAATCGAGAGCCCAGAAATAAACCCACACATCTATGGATAGCTAATTTTTGACAAAGGAGCCAAGAACATATAATGGAGAAAGGAAAGTCTCTTCAACAAATGGTGTTGGGAAAATTGGACAGCCACATGCAAAAAAATGAAAGTAGACCATTATCTTACACCATACACAAAAATTAACTCAAAATGGATTAAAGACTTTGAATGTAAGACATGAAACTTCTAGAAGAAAACATAGGAAGTACGCTCTTTGACATTGGTGTCAGCAACATATTTTCAAGCACCATGTTGGACCAGGCAAGAGAAACGATAGAAAAAATAAACAAATGGGACTACATCAAACTGAAAAGCTTCTGCACAGCAAAGGAAACCATCAACAAAACGAAAAGACAACCTAACAATTGGGAGAAGATATTTGCAAACCATACATCCGATAAGGGGTTAATCTCCAAAATATATAAAGCACTCATACATCTCAACAACAAAAAAACTAACAACTCAATTAAAAAATGGGCAAAAGACCTGAACAAACATTTCTTCAAAGAAGATATACAGATGGCCAACAGGCACATGAAAAGATGTTCAACATCATTAACTATCAGGGAAATGCAAATCAAAACTACAATGAGATATCACCTCACTCCTGTCAGAATGGCTATAATGAACAATACAGGAAACAACAAGTGTTGGAGAGGATGTGGAGAGAAGGGAACTCTCATACACTGCTGGTGGGAGTGCAAACTGGTGCAGCCACTATGGGAAACAGGATGGAGATTCCTCAAAAAATTAAGGATAGAACTACCATACAATCCAGCTATTCCACTGCTTGGTATTTATCCCAAGAATGTGAAAGCACCAATGCGTAAAGATACATGCACCCCTGTGTTCATTGCAGCATTATTCACAATAGCTAAAACTTGGAAGCAACCTAAGTGCCATCGAGGGATGAATGGATGAAGAAGATGTGGCATATATACACAATGGAATACTACTCAGCCATAAGAAATGATGAAATCCAGCCATTTGTGACAAGATGGATGAACATTGAGGGTATTATGCTAAGCAAAATAAGTCAGAGGGAGAAAGTCAAATACCATATGATCTCACTCATGAGTAGAAGATAAAACAAAAACAAACAAACACATAGAGACAGAGATTGGATTGGTGGTTACCAGAGGGGAGGAAGGGAGGGAGGAGGGAGAAAGGGATGATTAGGCACATGAGTGTGGTGGTGGATTGTAATTAGTATTCGGGTGGTGAACACGATGTAATCAATGCAGAAATAGAAGTATAATGATGTATGCCAGAAATTTATACAATGTTACAGACCGATGTTACTGCAATAAAAAAATTAATTAATTAAAAAACACCAAGAATTTTGAGGATATTTAATCCCTTGGGGCTAGATGAGTTCACAGAGGAAATGAGAGTAAATAGAACAGTGTACTGGAGAATTCCAACACATGTAGAGCCGGGAAGAGGAGGAAAGGCCAGCAAAGGAGGTTGAGAAAGAGCAGCCAACGGGGTAAGAGGAAAATAGGAGGAGTGGAGTGGCTCAGAAGCCCAGTGAAGAAAGGGTTTTGAGAAGGAGGGAATGATCCACTGTGTCCAATGCTCCTGAGAGGCCAAGTGAGATAGAGATAAAAAATTGTCAGGAAGCGGAATTTGTCAGGAAGTCATTGGTAACCCTGAACAGTTTCAATGCAGTGAGGCAGAGGTAGAGGGGAGGAGAACCTAAATGGAACAGGTTGAATAAGAGAGATTTAGAGTGACCGGATTGAGTGGATTGGAGACAGCAAGCATAGACAAATTTTTTACAAGTTTTACGTTAAAGAGGAGCAAAGAAATGACTTAAGCCTGAGATGGGAAATGAAGCCTAAGGAGAGTTTGTTTAGTTTTGTTTAATTATCATAGGTATTTCCCACATGTTTATATACCGATGGGAATGAGTCAGTACAACGGGAGAATTTGATGATGCAAGAAATAGAATAATTGAAGGAGCAGCAAAGTCTGCGAATGATGCGGGAGGATGAGCTCCAATGCACAAATGCAGAAACTGGCCTGACTCAGGAGCTGGACCACTTCACCACTGTCGCAGCAGAGAAGGCAGAGTCTAGAGAAAGAGATGAGGGTTCATGGGTAGATTAGGAAGTGGCAAGATGAGGCAGTTGTCTTCCTCCTGATTCCATCATCTCCACGAAAGAAGAAATGAGGTCATCAGCTAGAGTGAGGATGCCGGAGCAGTGTTGGAAATTTGAGGAGAGATGATATGTTATGAAATAGTAGTCTAAATGGTGAGAGGATAAGTGGATGGGGGAATCCAGTAGGACTGCCAGGCTGCGCTAAAGTCTTCCTGTGACTTGTTATCATAATTTGAAGTGAGGTCCATCAGCAGGGATGTGCGTTTTCTACCTCCATGTTCTGCTCCTGAGGAAGAAAAGCAGAGTCCGTGGAGAGCAGTGCTGGGGTCCAGCATGCCAGTTTGGTGGAGGTGACGTGAGAGGCAAGGAGAGCAGGGTATATACAAGATATTGATTGCAGAGATGGACTATGTTTCCTAAGCTGAGTAAAGAGAAAAGTGATAGCGAGTTAAACAGTATTAGGGTCAGTGGAGGCCTTAATGAGGTCCGAGAAGTGTGTTTGTGGGTGCGGGTGTGGGCAGTAGTGAAATAAACGAGCTGGAAAAACAGAAAGTGGTTATCAAGGAGTAGGATGCTTAAATAAAGAATTTGAAGGTGGTTCGGCTATTGCTAACGACAAGGTCTAGGGCATAATCATGTGAAAAGACACTTGAGATTTGGTGGAGGAATAAACTGCTTGAAGTGAGAAGGGTATGGAAATGCAAGACAGAGGTCTGCATGTTGGATGGATCATTTATCTAGAGGTTGCCCTCGGAGTCTTTGCACATTGTTCCTCTCTCAGATATCTGCACAGTTCATTCCCTCCCAGACTGGTTTTCTCTTCTGATCCTGTCATTGCTGTTTCTCCTCTTCCCCTGTTTCATTTTTCTAGAGTATTTATCACCAGCCAACATGTTAGATAGGTATTTGTTGTTTGTCGCCAACCCCCTTCATGAAGGCAAGGACTTTATCTGCTTTGGTTCACAGCTGTAGCTTCAGATTGGAGGGACAGTGGGTCTGGAAGAGACAATGAGAAGTCCTGAGGACACATATCTTGCCTCCTAGCTTGGTGATCCTTGAGGGGTGGGAATAACAACCGGCTCCTGAAAGGGCTTAATGAGGTCTGAGATGTGTGTTTGTGGGGTGCAGGTAGGAGCAGTAGTCAAGTAAATGAGCTGGAAAACCAGAAAGTGGTTATCAAAGAGTAGGAGGCTTAAATCAAGAAAGGCTGGGGAAGGGTGCTCTCAGGGGAGTTACAGCAAAGATAGGAAGAGGACACACAGAGAAGGGGTGACAGATGTAGATTTGGGGGTGTAATTCAGAGGATAGAATGAATTGACCAGGGAATGGGTGTGAAATTGGGTCAAGTTACTGGATGTGCGGGACAATTTGGGAATGCGTCCAGGGGACCACGAGTGGCCAGAGAGGTTTGAGAGTGTGGTGGTGACTGAGGTAACAAGGGATGGAAGGCATACTGGGATCAGCACCAGGGGTCTTGTAGGGGAAGGTGAATTATCAATATTCATTATGGATTCCCTTTAGACACTAGTCCAGTGGATAGTTAGTTGTGGGGAGGCAGATTGTATTGGTCTTACCAAGAGCTCATAGATGTCTGGGGGGATCCTTCAATACTGTGATGAGTTACAACATGAGACGTCTCTCCCCACCTCTGCCAGAAGCCCACACCCCAAGTCCTGACAGTCTGGAAAGGATTGGGTCACTCCACCCTGCATGGACCGAGGTATCCTCATGATGAACATGTGGAAGAGGAAAAGCTGTAGGGATCCTTAAAGCAGATTCCAGAGTGGCAGAGATGAATGATGAGAGCTGAAGCCAGAGAGGAAGATCCTTTTAAGGATTCTTCCCAAATGGCCTACATTCCTGCATGAGAGGATGTGAGGCAGAGGGCTTCCCAGTCACTGTAACTTGGGCATAAGTGTGAACTGACCACATCCTATAATCACAGGGGAATGAGACCAGAGGACATAGAAGTTACAGGCAACCATTCCCATATCTAGCCTCTTTGCTAAACCTTTCCCTCTATAACTCACTTCTTGATCCCTCTCTCTAAAAAATAATGCAAAATTTGCCTTTTTTAAAAGCTTCCCTAGAGCCGAGGTGGTTCTTAAGCATTTATATTTCAAAGGCTATCTCAGTTTGCAGAGCTATCCAGAGTGGAGACGACAACGAAGTAAGGTAGAAAGTGGAGAGACATGGGCTGTCACACACAGTTGTGCAAGTTCTGCACCAGGGCACCCAGAACAAGGAGCACCATTTACTAATTTGAACAAAGGCACCAAATGGACAAATGGCAGTCCTGAATCAATAAACTTGAAGGCAAAACCAGGGGCCAGCCCAGTGGCCTAGTGGTTAAGTTTGCACACTCTACTTCCGTGATCCGGGGTTCATGGGTTCGGATCCTGGGCATGGACCTACACACCGCTCATCAAGCCACGCTATGGCAGTGTCCTGCATACAAAATAAAGGAAGACTGCCACATATATTAGCTCAGGGACAATCTTCCTCAAGCAAAAAGAGGAAGATTGGCAACAGATGTTAGCTCGGACAACAGAGTACTCTTCGCCTGGATAAAGTGGGAAGACATGGACCTCATTTATAGGAAGAAAGATTCAGGAGAAAGAGACCAAAATATTTGAATGGTTCTAAGGGGTCATAGAGAACAGTCTTTTTAGCAAGTCTTTCCCAAAAAGGCAATTTACCATATTTGATCTACAATTCTGCATGGAGTGGAGGGTCCCTCCAACGTTGCTTCTAGTTCTAGTAATATATTTACTTTTGTGTTTCTCTTCCCTTTCTTAGGGTTGGGATCATAGTCTAATTGATCTTTGTATTCCTGGGAGTTGGCTAAGAGTGGATACTCAGAATCTGTTTGTTGAGCAAAATAGTACAACATGCTGTATGTAATAATGTGAGGTTTCAGTTCTAAGACAATTCTGAGCTCAGAATTTTAATATTAAAAAATCAGAATGGGGGCCAGCCAGGTGGCGTAGCGGTTAGGTTTGCGCACTCCGCTTCGGTGGCCTGGCGTCAATAAGTTCAGATCCCGGACACGGACTGATGCACGTCTTATCAAACCATGCTGTGGTGGCGTCCCATGTAAAGTAGAGGAAGATGGGCACGGATGTTAGCCCAGGGCCAATCTTCCTCAGCAAAAAGAGATGGATTGGCAACAGATGTTAGGTCAGGGCTAATCTTCCTCACACACACACACACAAAAACAGAATGGACACTAAAAATAACTAATTTTTATTGAGAGTCCTATATGAATTATGTCATTTTATCCTCACAGCATTGTCTCTAAGGTAGATACTGTCATACCTCCCTTTTACAATAACAATAATAATAAATACATACATAGTATTTAATATGAGACAGGCACTGTTCCAAGCATTTTATTTATATTAACTAATAAAATCCTCCTAACAAAACTTTAAGGTAAGTACTATCATTATCCTCGTGTTACAGATAGCAAAACTAAGTCATAGGAAATAAATTTATTTATTTATTTATTTTGCTGTGAAAGAGTTGCTTTGAGCTAATATCTGTTGCCAATCTTCCTATCTATTTTTTTCCTCCCTAAAGCCCCAGTACATAGTTGTATATAGTTATAAGTCCTTCTAGTTCTTCTATGTGAGCCACTGCCACAGCATGGCTACCGACAGACGAGTGGTATGGTTCTGTGCCTGGGAACTGAACCCAGGCCGCCGGAGCAGAGTGTGCCAAACTTTAACCACTAGGCCATCAGTGCTGGCTCGGTAACACATTTAGAAAGTAGCAGAGCTTGGAACCTCTCAGGCACCAGAGTCCATGCAATTAACCAATAAATTATATTGTCTCCCCAAATTCCCTGGCCAAAATAGCAAACATCCCAGAATCTTCCAAAGTATCTAATTGATCTCATCCAAAAACCAATATCATTCTGAACTCTGAATCCAAAAGATTCTGTGTTCTTAGCAGAGGGGGAGTAACAAGAGATAGGAAAGTGAGTCTTTGAATGAGTTTAATCCCAATGAAGTATTGAAGAGAGAAAAAAATTACAGTTTAGAAATGTTATTTCAAAGCCTGTCTGCACCCTTTCAAAGATCCGTGTGCCACACTCACAGTAAGTGGCTCAAGTATAGATTTCCCATTTGGTCATTAACACCGATTATCTCACTCCCCCCACAGACTTGCCAAATTTACTTTTAACTGCTCTCAGCACTGAGACAGAGGGGGGCAGGATAATGACTCTCCACAATGTATAATTATTATAAATGAGCAGAGATAAACTACACCTGTCAAAATAAATGATCAGCATCCTAAATCGCTGGTTTCTCCACTTTCTGTTTTGTAAACTTGAGTTATTCACCCTTGCTAATTTCTCCCACTGCTGTTCCCAAGACTTTTTTCCCTTGATTTGAACCCCTAGAGTTAGCTCAGAAGGTGCTTGTCGCCCCCAAATTCTCCTGGGGATAAGAGAAAAGCTTGAAGTAAATTGTTCCCGCAGGAAATGAATTACTTAATAGCTAGGGTTCCGTTAAAGGATGTCAGACATGGGCTGGCTCATTGTGGCTCCGTCTATCAATGTTCAGTCTTTCAATAACACCCTCTTTTTGTTCTTTCCCTAAGGTTCTGCCAAAGTGACAAGAAGACCATGGCAACATAGCATAGAAGTCAAGCTAATTTTAAGTGTAACTGTATTTAAGGAATGTTCAGCTGGCAGTATTTTGGAGGCAGAAACACTTATTTCCATAATCTCTGATGTTCAAATCCAACAAACAAAGCTACTAATTGGTTCAAAGTCTCTGCATCCACATAGAGTGTAAAATAATTGTCTATGTGGGTTTTTAATGATAGTACACTTATGTCTTTTTCCTGCTGATTTGTTTTCTTACTATCTGGGCGTCTTGGTCAGGATTCTCAGGATGTGAGCAACAGAAATAAGGAAGGGAGCTTTATTAGAAGGACAATGAGGTCACTCAGCAAATCAGAGGTAGACCTGGACAATCAGATGGGAAGCAGGGCAACTCTGAGCATGTAGAGAATAGGGACACAGCACTTCCTAGGGGGCCGAATCAGACTCATTTTAGCACCACCCAGTCCTTTGAGAGAGGATCTCATTGACCTTGATAGAGCCACCCATCCACCTGCAGGGGTGGGTGAGCAGGATGCTGTGAAAATTGAGCCTATAACCAGAGGAAGGGAAAATAAGAACAAAAACAAAATATCTTAGTTCCTATTCTGGGTTTGGTTCGTTTCTCCCTACAAGAAACCTACAGCCTTCCAGAGTTTAGTCCCTGTTCCAAGACACACTCTGGCCCAAGACATAAATCTATTTTTCTTTGAGTTCTTGGATGATAAGCAGCTCTAAGAAAAGAAGACCAAGGGGTGGTCAGTACATGAGGCTGTTCAGACAATGCTGAGTCCACAGATTTGCTCCTTGTTAGACTGGTCTGGAGATTCAGAGTGTAGGGAGAATAGAGACTGGGTAGCTGCCCTCTATTTACCAAACACTCCCGTTAAGACTTAAAAAAATTTTCACACACTCGCAATCCGCTGGTGATCCTGCGGTTAGCTTTACCTTGGGGATGAATACATCTAAGGATGATATTCAAAACCTGTAATAACCTGCATGGCACAGCCTCCCCCTCCCCCCAGAACAGATCCAGATCCTGCTGTGCCAGAAATTACCCTTTTAGTTACTGGATCATGGGAGGTTCAAAGGCTCCAGGGGAGAAGCTGGGATGGCCAGGATATTGGCAGGGGCACTTGGGGGTCTCAGCATGGCAGCTTTTTACTGACCACTACAGAATATCTTAGTATTTTAACAATCAGCATGGCCGTGCTGATGTGTTTCTGATATCAGCCTGGTATAGCCCCTGGAAGACTTCAGCCTATGGGTCTTTGGGTTCTTTGAAAAGAAAAAAACCTAAGAGCAGTCTTAGTGATTGGAAAGTTTGACTGAGGAGAGAGAAACAGAGGAGACAAAAAAAGGAGTTGTGAAAGAGGAAGAGGCAGATATATCCCAGCATCAACCAGACACTTACGCCTCATCCCAGGTGAAGGGACTCTGCCCTCTTGAGGCCCACCTGCAGCCCAGTTCTCAGGAGCACTCCAGGAGCTCTAGTCTGGGACTTGGCATCAAGCTCTTTTGCTGCACATATGAATGGGATGAGTTGGTCCTGCTGGATAGCTGGGCTTCAGTGTTATTCTTGAGCTATGATCCCACGGAGTGACCCAGTATTGAGATACTACAGCCACTCTTTGTCCCCTGTAACCAGCTTCTGTTCAATAATATGTCTAGTATCTCATTCCCAACCTATGACTGGGGTGTGGCCTGCTGTGCACCATCTCCCCTGCCATTCATCCATTTGTCTGTTCACAAACATTCCCTGGGGATTCTGAGATTAATCACACATAATCCTTGTCCTCAAAGAACAAAAAATCCCCACCCGGCTGACTACCTGCTCATGGTCCTCTTAGAAAGTGACAACCTACTTAGATATCTGGGTATTACTGTGTCTAAAATTGCTAAAGCTTCACTCCACCCATTTGTTGGGAAATCTGTGTACCGCGGTGGTCACTGCAGACTGGAGAATTTGGGTATTAGGACTCATCCTTCCTTGAGCACTAGGAGATGCTCCATCCCCCCTCCCCCAATGAAATGAATTTAGCTCTCTTAACCCCACTCACCTTCCCTGATTTACTAAGTAACCAAGCACACCTAGCCACATCCCCACATATAGTACCCTTAAACTCCTCACAAATTTCTGGTTCATCGTCATGGGGACTCTTGTGTTTTTCCTGTTCCTTGGGGACTTCAAGGCCAAGGGCTGTATTAGTCTGCAAGAAATGTGAATGTTCACTTTCCCCAAAGCCTCTGCTTTAATATAAAAAGTATGACGTTAGCTTAGAGAGGTCACCATAAAAAAATCATCACCAAAAATAGGTTATTAATTCAAAAGATGCCTGATTTTGAGATGCCCTACTTTGCTACCCTAAATTTCAGACTTTGCTATATCCAGGTCTGGATGCTATACAGCTATCATAGTGTTTACAAAATACAGGAAATCGAAAGAATTGGCTGAAATGTGTTTGAGGGTATATTTATCCTTCAGAAAGAAAATAACCCCCAAAATGCAAAATGTCACCAGCATGTATTATGCAAATTTTTGTTTTATTCCATTGGCAACCAGGACGCATAAGTGGTGAAAACTGAGCAGTCAGCAGATTTTCTTCCTCTGGTGGTTCTGTAGTGAAGTGAAACCTACAAAGGTTGAATGGACGATGGTGAGTTGGCTGCATTTTGTCAACACGTCTGGTCAACGTCCCAAGATGTGAAGAAGGAACATTTCTAGAGCAAATGGCCATTGGCATTCAGCCCTGCAAGAGCCCGTCTCCCTGATTCATCAACCTAGACCTCGAATACCCAGAGTCACCTGGTTCTGACCCTCTTTCCCAGGCCCACTCAGCACATTGCAGTCCAACCTGCTCCCAATGCCCCAGGCTTCCAACCCACCACTCTTTTTCCTGTTGATGGCCATGGTTCACCTTCAAGTTCTTTCTGAACTGCGACCTTGACTGACACTCAGAAGCCATCTCCAGCTACTTTGCCTCTGGATGCTCTGAATAAATACTTTTCCCAATGCTTTTTGGCAACTGGGCACTAGGATGGTGCCTCCATAAAAAGAGGATTGATAGCTAAGCATAGTCATTCTCTAGAATAAGCTAACATTTGTCTTTCCCATAAAGACTGGTAATGGCAAGAGGCCATTCTCTTCAAAAGAAGCTGTGATGTCTATTGCCTTTGTTTCTATCCAAGATTTCATGAGGTTTTGTGCAAAAAAACCAAAACAAAACAAAAACCCGATTTGCTGCCTAAGTAGTGAATTTGGAAGTTATACGGACATTGTGGCTTGCCTTTGGTTAGAGCAGCAGAGCAGCCCAGCTGGGTCTTCTGGCCCAGTTCTTGGCTGTTGAAGCCATTTCTACAAAAGATACTCATCACTTTTGGCTATTTGGTACGTCGTAATAATTAATTGGCAGTTTATGTGATTGATAACGGAACTTTTAAAATAGATTTTTTTTCCCTGTCCCCTTGTCAAAAATTCAAGGCTTAATTGTTCTTTCAGAGCATTATTTGGAGATTTGGGGAAGGGTGCAGAACGGGAAACAAAACTGATGCCTGTTCAAGAAATTTTCCAAAAACATTCCATCACACACTCACTTGCTGGGCAATGAAATTTTCGGGAAAGAATTGTTCAAAAAGGGAAAGTGACTCCTAGGCTCAATGTGTTCCTGGATTTAGTTGTTTATAAAGCAAGGAAGCAAAAGTGTTTTTTTGTTCCATGCTTTAGAAAATGTAAAAATTATACACTTCAGTCTTATTGTGTAAAGTTCTATCGAGGTATTTTTTAGAGCAAGAACTCTGGACTCTGAATTCTAGACTGAACTCTGCTCTCAACACATCATGTGGCATAGAACACATTCATTCATTCATTCACAAATATTTATTGAGCACCCACTATGTGCCAGACACTATACTGGGCACCAAGATACTTAAGTACAGTAGACACCATCCCTCCCTCTAAGAGGTCGTATAAACTGAGAATTGGATCCAGCAAGATGGAGGCCAATGATGACCTTAGTAAGAGCCATTTTTCATGAAGTAACAGCATCCGAAGCTTTACTGGGGGGATTGAAGAATGACTGATGGGAGAGGAATTGGAGATATCAAGGGGCCAACAAGTGTTTCTGACATTTCCAAGAAGGCAAACATATCTGAGTTGCCCACTCTTAGAGAAGAGGCATTGAACATAGTTCAATCCCCCTCCCCCAGATATAGCAAATCCATAGTGCCAAAATTAACCATTTGATGGGAGATTTCTCTTAATGGAGTTTAAATTCAGAATGACTTGGATTCTGTTCTCCTGGAACAGAATGATTGTTATCTTAGCAAGGCTTAACAAGGAAGATTTTCCCTTCTGTGTCTATACTTTTGCCCTCAGATACCACTGACTCTTGGCTACGGCCTTTGGCAACTATAACATGAGTCCAGACTAGGGGCTGGGCTCTTAGAACACAATTTTGCTTGGAATAGATGCTCCGAGGGCTGAGAATTGACATGTTTTAAAATTTTGTGGATATTGGGCTAGTGCTGAGAAAATCTTATGAGTACTATTGACGAAATCCTCCCTTGATCTTCAAGCTACTGCTCTATTTATCTCTTTCTTAACAGCAAAACTTCTCAAAACACATGATATAAAGTACCTAGAACAGTACCTGGAACACAGCAAACATATATATGCATTTGTTGTTGGCACTATTATTATTTCCAGGACTTAATCCCCCTGCATCTCTCATCAGGACTTCAACGATGGGTGTCCACATATTACTGGTAATTTTGAGAGCTAGGCAGGTGATCACAGAGAGGTACCAAACAGAAACTCTTTTATACATAGTAGAGTTTGAAAAACTATGAAATTGATCGTTACAGCTCAGTTTGGGGGGATGGAGGGGCCTGGTGAACGGCTCTTGAGAAATATGTGTTGGGATGCATTCAGCTGCAAGTAGCAGATAACACTGACTCAGCAAATCTCAACAGTAAGAAAACTTTAAAATTTCAAATTGCAAGCATCCTGAGGTAAGGTGGCTTCAGAGTTGATGAATTCAAGCGTCAGTGACATTATTAAGAACCCACATTTCTTCTAATTTTCAACTGTACCATGGTATTAGCTTTGTCTTTGGTGAAACCATAGTCACAAGATGGCTGCTGCCATTCCAAACAAACACCAGAAGGTCCAAAGGAAGGAAGGGGCCATCTCTTCCAGTGTTTCCCTTTTTGTCAGTAATAACACCTATCTCCCAAAGTTGCAGCATATTTTCACATCTCATTGGCCTGAACTGCATTAAGTCGTATCTCTACACTAATTTCGAGCAAAGGGAATGTGCCTCAATGGTAGACTTAGACAAATTAGGATTTCCCCCTGGAACTGGGACTTTGCCAGAAAGGATGAAGGGAGAATGGGTTTGGCAGTAGGCACTGCACACCGTCTGTATGGAGGAATTACTGCACAACCAGTGTGTAAGCAGTTTGCAGACTGGTTGCTTTGCTTTAGAGAGTAAGAGTAATCAGGCCTCCTGGGATCACTTTCAGTGGAAGGGTACACAGAGTAGCCTAGGATTGTTTCATAAATAAATATTTAACAAAGAGCTGGTGTTCTGGGCTGGGGGTGATAAGGGAACAGTCTCGGAAACACTGCCTCAGGCTATTTCCTGCTGGGCATGCGTTTACAGCCACTGACCAAAAACTTTCGGTGGACAATGGATACTCCAAACTTCCCTTAAGACCCCCTGGCTGGGAGAGTCAGTTACACTACAAATTTAGAGAGGTTGGACAGCGTGATATTGTGATTTATAAAAAGAAATGTGTATTTGGTCTTGGTTCTGTTCCCGGCACAGAGCTGCTAAAGCCCTTGGAATTTCCTAAGTGGTAAGAGAGAGAAAAAGTGTCTTTTGTTACATTAATGAGGTGACTTTGGACCCCACCTGAGGGTGGGGGCTGGTTGCCAAGAGAACTAACCACATGATTAGAGGGTTGGAACTTTCCAGGAAAGGGAGAGGGGCTGGAGGTTGAATCTATAGCCAATGGCCAATGATTTCATCAGTCATGCCAGTGCAATGAAGCCTCCATAAGAACCCACAAGGCCTGGGTTCAGAGAGCTTCCACGGGGACGAACACGCAGAGGTGCTGGAAGAGTGACGTGCCTGGAGAGAGCACGGAAGCTCCACACCCTTCCCATATATCTTGCCCAGGGCAACTCTTCCATCTAGCCTTCCCTGAGTTATAGCCTCTTATAATAAACCGGTGCTCTAGCAAGTAAAATGTTTCTCTGAGTTCTGTGAGCCACTCTAGCAAATTAATTGAACCTGAGGAGGAGGTCATGGGAACTTTTGATTTATAGTCAGTCGGAAGCACAGATGACAACCTGAACTTGTGACTGGAGTCTGAAGTCAAGAGGGGTAGTCTTGTAGGACTGAGCCCTTAACCTGTGGAATCTGATGCTGTCTCCAGGTAGACAGTCTCAGAATTGAGTTGAATTGAATTCTTGGGCCCCCTGCCACCAAGAATTGGAATTGGGTCCTGGAACCCAGAAGAGACAGTAAAATGTTTAGGTCTTTCATGAAAATACACACCGAACAAATGAAACCACCACAACAGTAAGAGCCCCACTTTTCTTCTCCCTAATTGACTCCTGGGGAAATGAAGTAGGAAGAGGTTACATGGAAAGGAGACAGGGAAATAGTGAAGGCATTCCTGAGATGCACGAAGAGCTAGAAGAGAGAATTGTAGAATTAGAGACTCACCACTGAAAGTCTGCACTATGCCTTTAAAAAACCCTGCATTGTACAACAGTTTCACGTCTGTTGGCAGCTAGACTATGGTTTTTTTAAGCACTTATCACCACATTAGGCACTTGGCTCAACAGTGGTTTTTCCATGATGATCACTAAAGTTCTTAAGTCAGGTTGTTGTTCACATAATTTAAGTAATATCTCCCCCTTAAACAATGATTTTTTTGTACTTTCAGACCAATCACAACTCTTCTGAGTTAATTTTCATAAATTAACTAATTAACTAAGCAAACATCCTTAACATAGAAAATAAAATGTAATGTGATCTTAAAAAAATATTATTGCTCTTTAAAGTCTTAATCAAAAGGATTTTTAAATTTTTAAGAAGAATTTCTGGATGTTAGAGCTGAAGGTAAATCAGTTTACACCATTCAGCCAAAAATCTGTATCAAAATATCCATATCACTAGTGATTTCTGGATAGTCCTGAAACCTCAGGTTTCACTAGAAAGAATGACCATTCAATTTTGTTAATATCACAAATGGACAGAAAGGAGCAAGAAAGTTTCTAGATAACTAGAATGATTAAGTAGATCGAGGGACTATTCCAGAACAGACTAAAAATAATTGTACTTAATAGAAAGAGGCTTAGAGCACTTTTGATATTAGATAAAATCATAAAGGTTGTTAAGTAAAACAACAGTCACTACCATTTATTGGTCATCTCTTAGGTGCCAAGCATTGTGCCATGAGAACTTCTACTAGGCAGGATTTGGGTTGCAAACCACAGAAACCAGTTCTGGTTAAGTTGAGCAGAAAATGACATTCTGAAGGAAATAAGGTGGTGTACCGTGTAATTGAGAATGCTGGTGAACTTCATACTAAAAACTGGCAGGGAATAGGGGGCCTAGGGAGCTGAGACCACAGGCAAGGACACTTCAGAAGGAGTGTGATTAGAACAATTGAACATCTCAACAATCGCATCTGCCTCCCCTGGATTCTGCAGCTTCTAACTGGTCAGCCTGATCAAGTGGCCATGTGTTAGCTTCCAGAGAGAGGGAACATCTGCTCCTATCAGTTTCCTTATTGGGGGTGGGGCTGTAGCCTACCAAGGCCCTTACAAGAGAGAATTTCACCATAGTAGGAAGGGAATTCAGGTCCTGGGCAGCCAAAAAAATAAGTAAATAAAATAAAATAAAAAATAAATATAAATAAAATTAAAAAAATAAAAGTTCCCTGAAGTCTATCCCTTGGAGCACCCAATAGCTCCATAACCCTTTTTCCTACAGGAAAAAAAAAAAAAGACCATTCTCCACTAACATAATATCAGTTCAACTATCCTTTATACAACTGAGAATGGGCTATGAATGGTCTGCTCAAAGCCCTGTTCTTGGTAGGACTGTTCTCCTGCACCATCCTACAAGACCACTGGAGACAATCCTACCACAGTGGGACAATCCTGGCTTATGCACAAAGTGCAGACCCACAGTCTGCCAAAGTCAAATTGTTTCCTCCTGTGTCATTGGAAAATCCCATGACTTCATAGATGTGGCATGAGATAAGAGCAGCAAAGTAAAAGGAGTAAGTATACTTGAAGTTAGGGCAAAGCGTTAATGTAATTTCTCTGTGCCTTCAAGACCATTTGGGGGCCAGTGTTTGCGTACATGTGTGTCCACCAACCAAGCCATCAATTAGAACTAATCTCAGTTGTTTGAGCTAACACACTGAATTCAGAGTCTCCAGCATGTAAACCCATATCAAAATTATTTTGTGACAGATCCTTTTCCACCAAAGCTTAAGTTTTTAATTGGACTCTCAGCTCAAGGAATAATGGGATATGAACATTTATAGGTATGGAGTCCATGCATAGAATTAGCTTTTTCTTCAAAGATAATGCCCTTAGGCAAGGGAGTTACCTTCAAGCAAGAGAAAAACAGCCTCATCAAACATGGGGAGGGAGGGCTGCTTTTCCTGTGGTTCAATGGGAGAATTACTGAGGATTAGGAGTTCCCAGTGCTCTAAATTCTCCCACATATCCCCCATTCCAACTCTTGAGGGCCTGCTATTTTCTTAATAATAACCTAGTTCATACAAAAGACATTTGTTGATGCTGCGAATTCAACAGACATTGCTTTGGCAATCTACAAGATTAAAGCATGCTTTTGGTTTTCAGCTGCAATAGATAAGAGATTATTTAACTATAGTCATTGAAAGTCCCTGGTTTCTGAGTTTTGAGCCAAAATTTTAGATTTGAGGATGTCATTCTATTTCTTTACATTATTACCCATAATGCATGAATTCCTCATATTCTTATAAATACAAAATATGACATGTTCATACAATAATGGTTAAAATTTTCTTTCTGGCCCTTTTCTTTTCTACGTTGTAAGCTTTAAGCTTCTCAACCTATTTTTCCCCCTTCACTGCTAACTGATATCGTTTCATTGCTTAGCTTGAAGCTGCAGGCTGTGAGTGCCACCACAGTGGCACCGTCCTGGCTTAGGCACAAAGTGCAGACTCCCGGTAAGCCGATCTCAAATTGTTTCCTCCTCTCTAATTGGAAAATCCCATGACTTCATACCTGTGAGAGAAGAGGAGCAAAGTAAAAGAAGTAAGTATACTTGGAATTTGGGCAAAGTGTTAATATAATTTCTTTGTACCTTCAAGATCATTCTAACCTCTGATGAAAGAAATCTCAAGAAAAATAAGGAGATAAATGTTCACTTCTTTGCTTCGGCTGTAGAAAAGCAGATTTGATTTTGCACGATGATGCTGTACATACAAATGAAATTGGGGGCCAACTTGCTTTAACTATATTCAGTTAGTTTTAGTTGTCTGTTTGCAAAAGTAGTTAGATAATGCATTACTAACAGCCACCCTATAGATAATATCTCTGACGCCTGGGTCACCATGAGGTTCTTTTTCTTTTTGCTGAAGAAGATTCACCCTGAACTAACATCTGTTGCCAATCTTCCTCTTTTTTTGTATGTGAGCCACTGCCACAGCATGGCCACTGACAGACGAGTGGTGTAGGTCCGCACCTGGGAACTGAACCTGGACTGCTGAAGCGGAGTGTGCCAAACTTAATCACTAGGCCACCGGGGCTGGCCCAGGTGCTTGAGTTTTTCAGGAACTGAGAGTCGACTCCTTGTCCAGTTCAGGCTGGTTAAGACCACCTATTCATCAACTGGACCTGCACAGATGTCCGATAAGTGACCTTTTGACATCAAGAGGCTAAAAACTCCACCCTTGGATCATGCTAACACCGCCATTTTGTGAACACTCATCCTACGAAGAGCCATGAATCTTGATTACACCTGTGCAGCTCATCAATTACCTCACTTTTCCTTACCTCCAATCATCTAGTCCCACTTCAGACCACCTCACCCCTTTATCCCATAAACATTGCTAAGTCCCCATTTTTGGGGTGGTGGATTTGAGATTCGTTCTCCCACCTTCTCACTTGGCTGCCTTGTGATTAAACCCTTTCTCTTTGCAAACTCATCATCTTGGTGATTGGCATAATCATGTGGCGGGCGAAATGAACCTGGTTCAGTAACACAAATATATTTTCTTACCAAAGGAGTCTTTAAAACACTCAGACTTGAGATGGTTTCAGCAGCCTGGGTAAGCTACCTTTCATCTCTAAAGAAGCTGCAATAGGCTTTGTTATTTTAATTATTTGTTGTTTGAATATAATACAGAGAGTGGCATCCTCACTTTTAGGAAGGCTACAAACACTTGTGAAGTTTCTTTGACAAACCAGAAGACTTTTGTTGGCACTTCCCTGTTTATGCTACATGCATGGAGGTTAAAATAAATAAATAAATAAAACTTTGGACTCCGTTGGAGTTCTTATTTAAACAAAGTATCCCAGACTATTTCAACAACAGCCTGTTATTGACTGTTCTATGGTAGAGAACACTGACCACAAGCGCCTTCAATGAGCGCTGCATTTGAGGCGCTCCAATGCATTGACTTAATTAACTGTATAGCTACTTGTGATACTGTGATTTATAATAAGAAATATGTATGTGGTCTTTGTCCCTGTTTCTGGCACAGAGCTCCTAAAACCCTTGGAATTTCCTTAGGGATGAGAGAGATTAAAAAATTTGTCTTTTGTTACGTTAATTAGGTGACTTTTGGACCCCACCAAAGAACGGGGAGGGGAAAAGAGCTGGAGGGTGAATCAATTGCCAATAGCCAATGATTTAGCTACTCATGCCTGTGTAATGAAGCCTCCAAAAATACCCAAAAGGATGGGATCTGGAGAGCTTCCAGGTGGGTGAACTCATGGAGGTGCTGGGAGAGTGGTGACCCTGGAGAGGGCATGGAAGCTCCACGTCCTTTTCCCATATCTTGCCCTGTGCATCTCTTCCATCTGGCCGTTCCTGAATTATATCCTTTCATAATAAACCGGTGATCTAGTAAGTAAAATTCTCTTGAGTTCTGTGAGCTGCTTGCTCTAGCAAATTAATCAAACTCAAGGAAAGAGGAGGTCATGGGAACCTCTGATTTATAGCCAGTTGGTCAGAAGTACAGGTAACAACCTGGAAGTGGAACTAGCCTCTGAAGGGAGGGGCCGTCTTATAGGACTAAACCCTTAACCTGTGGAATCTGATGCTGTCTCTGGGTAGACAGTGTCAGAATTGAGTTGAATTGTTGGACACCAGCTGGTGTCAGAGTCTTGCTTGGTGGTGTGGGGGGACCCCCCCCCACAACACCCCCACATGTTGGAATTGAATGCAGGAACCTAAAAGACTACCACATACCTTAATCTTCCAGATTCTCGCAGCCCCAATAGTCCAGAAACAATTACAGATTATTCCCCTTTCCCTAATGGTTTACCATTTCCCACAACCTACTCACTAGTACCAATTTCTGTACCAAGGAGTGTTGCAAGCATCAGATAGAAAAATATTTTATGGGAAAGTTATTGCATAGGTCATAGAATTAATGGAAGGGATGGAAAAGCAGGCGCAGAACAAATGCAGAAATTAAAGGAAGCTAAGAAGGCAAAAAAACCATAATCAAGGCCATGCTTCAGAAAGAGTCTGGTTAGGATGCCACTGTGGGTACTGTCATCCCCGGAAAGCCACTGCTGCCGCCCCAGATTTTCAGCTCTACCATGGCCACCAGGAACAACCTCCAATTGACCTGGCTGTCTGCTCTGCTCTCTCAGATAGCAAAGTCCTTGATGGGGACACTTGATTGGCTCAGTCTAGGTCATGTGCTCAAGCCTTAGCTGCCAGGGAATACGGAGAGGAAATATCTGCCCTGTAATAGATATTTGGATACAGCAGTCCCCCCTTATCTGCTGGGGATACATTCCAAAACCCCCCATGGACGCCTGAAACCCCGGTTAGTACTGAACCCTATATACACTATGTTTTTTCCTACACGTACATACCTATGATAAAGTTTAATTTATAAATTGGGCACAGTAAGAGACTGACAACAATAACTAACAATAAAATAGAATGATTATAACAATATACCGCAATAAAAGTTATGTGAATGTGGTCTCTCTCTCTCAAAATATCTTATTGTGGGCTGGCCCCGTGGCTTAGTGGTTAAGTGCGCGCGCTCCGCTACTGGCGGCCCGGGTTCAGATCCCGGGCGCAGCACTGAGGTACCGCTTCTCCGGCCATGCTGAGGCCGCGTCCCACATACAGCACCTAGAAGGATGTGCAACTATGACATACAACTATCTACTGGGGCTTTGGGGAAAAAAAAAGGAGGACGATTGGCAATAGATGTTAGCTCAGAGCTGGTCTTCCTCAGCAAAAAGAGGAGGATTGGCATGGATGTTAGCTCAGGGCTGATCTTCCTCACACACACAAAAAAAATCTTATTGTACTGTAATCACCCTTCTTCTTCCTGTGATGATCTGAGATGACACAATGCCTCCAGTGATGAGACGAAGTGAGGTGAATGTAGGCATTGTGACCTAGTATTATTTTCAGATTGGGTTGACCATGGGTAACTGAAACTGCAGGAAGCGAAACGGTGGATAAGGGGGGACTACCGTATTTGTCTGTTTTCTGGTTGCCTGGTACATTTTGATCACCTTGTAATCTCTGGGTAATCCACCTCCCTCACCCACAGGTCCCGTCTTCCCAAGGTAGACATCCAAAAATCATTTTTCCAGGTTCCTTTCCAGCCTTGGCCCAGACATGTGACCTCAGATCCACCCATCAGCAGGGGACAATACGGGGGAACAGGTTCTACGTGGAGCATCCATTTTGTGAGGTTGCTGGTTGCAAGCTCAAGTTCCCTGTGCAGAGGTGGCATCTGAGCTGTGGCAAAAAGTCCAGTTCCTAACAGGAGAGCAAGCCCTAGTGTCTAGCACTCGGTGGCAGCACGGCAGTCTCCTCATGGGACAGCACGGTTCTGGGTGTTGTTCCTAATCTCTTGAGGCCATTTCTTCAGCCCTCCCAATAATCTGTACATTATCCCTCTCTGCTTAGTCATCCAGAATCACTTTGTGTGGATCACAATCAAGATCTTGGCTGATAATGTATCCGTCTTCAACATCCACATCGAAGTTGGGACCCTCCTCCTACCAAGACCCGAATAATGGGGATTGCCCCCAAATAGGAGTGCTATTCTGACCCCGGAGAGCAAAAAAGACACATTAATACTATGACATACTCTCACATACATTGTCTCCAACACTCACAATGATCCCTAAATTTACTATTACTATCCTCATTTTAGAAATGAAATAAATCAAGTCTCAAAGAGATAAAGCAACTTGCAGGAAGTCACACAGGCAAGTATGTGGCAGAGCTGCACCTAAACCCATCAAGTTCTGATTCCTAGCGAGCATTCTAAGCCCGATCTTTCTAACTCCTAACTCTTTGTTATTTTCCACTATGACACACGTTTCTTTAACAGAAAGTAAAAACACAACACGACACAAACCCAAAAGCCACCATCAACAACAAACCCTCTCCTCCAGGGAAAGCACAATATTCCTACTAGTAAAATTTGAGAATTTTCTAAAAAGGGGCATTCTATAGTAAGATTCTGGAGAGTGACAATGTCCTCACCAAGAGTTTCACAGCAAACACAGAGGTGGGATTCGTTGGGCTTGTTCTTGAGGCAATACAGCGTCATATCTAAGAACACAGGGTTGGAAGCCACACACACCTGACTTTGAACTCTGCCTCTGCCACTCAAGCTGTGACTCCCTGGGCATGTCCCTTAACCTCTCTGAGCTGCATCTTAGTCATGAGAGCAATGGGGATAATAATAAATCCATTCCCTTTGCCATGAGGGTTGAAAGATAAAATGCATTTAAAGCACTTAGGGAGCACAGTGTCTGATATACAATAAATGCTCAACAAAGATAGGCTATTATTATCCTTGTGTGACCTTTGAAAAAAGCTAAGGCATTCCAGAGAAGCAAGTCAGCTAAGGGTTCTGAGGGAGACTACAGTGATGCAGTGGAAGCCTCATGTTTGTCCAACTTGCTCCTGAACCTCCCTACCAGAGTGAATCAAGGCTTCAGTTTTGTTTTATTTTTTCCCCTGGGAGATAATAACATCCACCCTCCCTAATTCACAGAGTCATTAAGTGGACACAATAAGATAATGTATGTGCAAAAAAAGCACTGGGAAAAAAAGTTAAGTGCCATAAAGTTGCAAGGTATTGTTGTCCCTGTGGCCATTATTGTTTTTGGAAAGATTTTACCCTGGGAAATAATGACTTGCCCTTGAAAGCCCTTTAAGTATGTAAGTTCTAAACATGTGACAAAAAAAAGTTTAAGGGATTTAAATTAGTCTGGCAAAAGGAAGACTGAACAGAGCTATCTGATTATTTTTTGTACCTTGAATATTGCCTCCACAGGGAGAGTTGTGACCAAATTGTCTGGTTTCTTCTAAGGTCTAAACAATAGGAAATTGGTTTCAAATGCAACTAGGAGAGATTAGGTTAACTTTAAGAAACACCTCCAGAGATTTTATTGGGAGATTTAAAGATGTCATATGTAAATGCTGTCTGTGTAACAGTTGGGGCTTTCCAGTATGAGGAGCCCATGTAGATGCTTTGGACAAAAAAAGAGCCAGTGGTTGATAAAATAAGATCATGGCTTTTATTCCAAATATAAGGGGGGATGGGGACTGAGTTCTTCAAAACGGGAGCTCAGCGCCAAAGCCAGAGTTACTGGAAGACCATCCCATTCCCACTGGGAGGGAGATGGAAGGGGCTGGGGTGAGAGAGACTATCACAATCCAATTCAATTTAGAGTCAAAGAAGAATTCACAGTTTTCAAATAATCTCCCTGCTTAGGATAGGGTCTTCCCAGAACACAGTTTAAGAATAGGCTACATCCCGGGGTTAAGTAGGTCTTCCAGCAAGGACTAGAGAAACGGAGAGGTAAGGGGACCAGGTAGTCCATCACAAAAGGTAAAGCTGGGTTTCTCCGAATCTCCTTAACAGAGGCAAAACTGAAAGACAAACAGAGTGATCAAATATTGTTGGAGAAAGTCCGAGAACTGAGCTGACTTGGATCGGCATTAACTCATGCTAAGTTCAAGGGACCACAGTGCTACTTGGCAATCCATTTATTCATCTCTTGTTGATTGCCCTAAATGCCCTCAACAGCTGTTCGTGTTCTATTTTTCTCTTCAGGACTCTCCCTCCTACTCACTAAGCTCCAGCTACACAGACCCTCTTTTAGACCCTCAAACATGCCATGGTCTCATTGCAGAACTATCAATGAGTTATGCCTCATTGCTTTGCACATGCTGTTCCTTCTACCCGGAATACTCACTTGTTGCCTGAATTACTCCAACTTCAGATCTCAGCCTACATGTCCCTTCCTTGGAAAGACCATCCTGAACTCTAACTTTCGTCCTTTTCCTATAGTACCTCCTTCATTTCCGTTGTAGCATTTCCTTCACTAACAATTATGTATATACTTGTGTGTGTTTGCTTACTGTTTGTCTCTCCAACTAGATCCTCCATAAGAGAAGGAACATGCCTGTTCTGTTCACTTTGGCACCAGTCTAGAAAAGGAGGCCCTCAAAAAATTCTAGTGGAACACATGAATGTTAAAATAAACTCTCATGTCTCCAGTGGAGACATTTTCCACCAGCTTTCAGCATGTATCTTACCTACGTTGGGCAGGAAAGTGTTAATTAATTACCACATTAGTCTCAATGGGAGGGTGAATCTAAAGCAACAATTTGGTGAGGGTAATCTGGCTGGCTTTGGTTTGGCTACTCTGACCACTAAATATGTCTTCTTATGCTGGGGTGAAGTGGACAATTTTCCCCAAGAGAAGAAGCAGCATCTGAATTCCCCACTCTCATTCAACCACAGCTTGCTTCCATTGGGAAGTTGGAGTACATATTTCTCACTAAAATTACAGCACGAAGCCAATCCTTCAGAATGTGATCCTCATAAACAAAGGCCCTATAACCAGGCACAAGAAAATGATAAGCTGTGATCTTCTCCCTCATGGGCATGAAATTGCTTTGGCCGGTCACACATTGCCTTTCACAACATCTTATAACACAATAACATGGAAAAGTGGGCCTGTCAACTGAGTTGTTATTTCTATCAACTACACAGCTACTGGTGGGGATGGAGAAGCTCACAGTCCTAGGTCACCTTTATTGGGCCAATAGAAGCAGCAGAAGCTTGAGATTCATAGATAGACCTTTCCACATAACTTCCACCACATGCCTCTGTTTGAGAAACACTAGGTGTCGCCTAACCAGAATCTGAAAGGTGTGGTTCTCACAGGTAAGGCAGTATAGGGAAGCACAGTGAAAGGAAGAACTGGGAATTGTAGTTCTGCACACTCCTCTTGTTCAGAGTATCAGAGAACCAGGCAGCAGGGAAAGAGAAGATTCATCCCCAGCTCAGCAAGCCACACGTGACATGAGTTGGTCAGGGAAGGGACACTGGGCCAGGAGCTATTTGTGCATATCAATCTCTGTCCAGCTGTAGATCTGGAAAACAGTTCAAAACTACCACCCTGAGAATTGAGCTAAGGGAAATCCATTACCAGTGTATTGATACACACTGGGTGTAGAGGGATTTGTTCTTATTTGAGGATAAATGAGCAGGAAACAACAACCATACGAAGCCAACATAAAACACTGCAAACAAGGGAGAGGGAAGAACATCCTAAAGATGTAAGGAAAGAGGAATTTTCTCAAAATGATTCACTCTAGGAAATAAAGTAATACTTCAGAATCCACTTGAAATCAATAAAACTGGAGCAGAAAGGCCAAGATGTCAAGACAAAGAAAATGAAATTAAAAGGGAGACAGGTGACATAAATAAGAATGGTAAGGAGAACAAAAAATGAAATATAAGTGGAAAAATTAAAATCTACAATGAACCAGTAAAGAGCAGAACTGAACACATGGAAATGATGTAGATCAGTGCTAGGTACAAACCAAGGTAGCCCTCTCGGAAGGTATATATAAATGATTACATGTTAAAACAATGAGTTGGTGAATGACGTCTATATTAGATGACACATATAGACAAAAAATATAGGGAACTAACCTGCATCTTTACCTACTCCCTCCCCGTTAGTCAGGGTTGTGAACAATCTAAAAAGCCCCTGCATCTTTGTTCTAGTGGCTCAGAGATGCACCTTCAAATTCATCTCTTAGTCTTTGTTAGGATCTCCTTATTTTTTTCTAGTGCTCACACTTTCCAGAGGCAATATGGCATAGTGGTTAAGAGCACAGGCTCTAGAAATGAACTGCTTGTTTTTGGAATCCAGTCCTACTATTAGTAACCATGTAACCTTTGGTAAGCTATCTGACTTTTTGTCCTTGTTACCTCATCTGTAAACTGCCCAGGATGATGATAATAGTAACTACCTCATCGAGTTTACTATGATTAAATGAGCTAATGCGTGAAAGCATTCTGAACAGTACCTAGTGGATTGCAAATCCATGGGAAATCATGATTCAAATCTTTTGCATCATCCCTCGTTTCTTCCTCTCTCCTCCAGGGTTGATGCTTCATTTCAGTGAAAACTTTGGGTTTCCTCTTGGATCTACTCTCTGGAGCCCATGGACCTCTTGGGTTCTCCCCAAACCCAAGTCTGGGGTTAGTATCCCAAGTCTGCTTGTAGGAGAATCAAACCAGAATTATAGATATTTTTGGAAAGGAATTCGAATAAATAAAATACAAGGAAGCATAAGTTAGTAAGAAATATGTTCAGATTTACTTTGTGGAGGTAACTTGGTTAGCATTTAGGAATGAAGAAAGACTAGCATTAGGAAGCTGAAGATAGTAAGGTGGGTTTTGCAATATTCTAAGTGAGAGATAAAGGTCTGAGCTAAGGCAGTAATAGTTTGGATGAAGGAGAGGGAATGGATTTCAAGGATATTTTGAGGGTAAGATTGACAGGGATTAGTGACTGAGGAAGAATGGTAGATGAAGTCAATGAAAAGTTAAGCATTTAACCCATCACCTGTTAATGGTTTTTTTTCCTCCATCCACTTGGCTGTGAGCCACTAAAAGAACAAGAGCTGTCTTTATTTTTATTAAAATGCTCAATGGTCAGCATAGTAACTGACACAAAGTAGGGATTCAGATACTATTTGTTAAATCATTCCAGACCCAACTTAGCTTTCCAGTCTCTGATCCCTTAAATAAATAGGTCACCGTAACCAATCACACTTCCTATTTAACACCTTTGTTGTTTCTCAAAGCTTGAAACTCCTTCCCTTTACATAGGGTCAAATGTCGCCAAACCGTCACAGTCCATCAAGAACCTCCTGCTTTTAGAAGTCTTCCAAAAACCAGACGAACCATGCTAACGTCTCTCTTCCAGATTCATAGCACTGCTTATCTTTACAGCATATTTCAAGAATACTCAATGACAACTCTTTGTATATATCTAATTTTCGCAAAGTCATTTAACTCTTCAAAGTAAATGCTTTGTCTTCTGAATTGGATTTAGAGATTCTCAAGTATAGGAACCATATCCATATTTCCTTCAGTTCACCTTCCCCACTACTCCCACTCCATCAAATGCATAGCACGGTAGTAACGTGTGAATAGTAGCGACCTACTAAACCATAGACCACACGATTATAAACACCCAGGTTATATTTTTTATCTTCTTAAGCAAGCAATTTTTAAAAATATTATTTAAGATGAGAAATCCCTGACTTTCTAGCAGAACCGTGTATAACACTGCCACTGGCTTCCACGCATGTCCTAATTTCCCATGAGAGAGGAGCCCAATTTGAGGCTTGGGTTTGGGAGTTTGACCGGGACACAATGAGTTGCCCCAACCACACAGAGGTCATCAACCCAAATCTCCTCGTTCTGTGACCACAGCATACTCGAGTCCAAACATACAGAAATAAAAGCCAAAGGTCCAATTGCCATGATGGAAAAAGGAGCTGTTACAGGAACTTTGAGTCATCAGCAACTCTCAAGTCAGGTTCTTGCCAGAATGTAGATCTGCAAAGGTCACAGCAAAGGTTCTGGAGGCAGAATCCAGCCCCCATGACAGAGATACTGGCAGAAACTACAGGGTAGGGTGAGGATGGTAAAGGACCAATGAAGCATGCTGGTCTCAGAATTGACTCAGACTCAGGAGGGGATTGGAATGTTAAATAGATCCTCCGGTGAAAGAAAGTTGTAGTTGGGCAGACCAACCATGAGTGATGGGTATTAGATGGAGTGTGGGAATTGCGGGTTAATGCTCATAGGGCATCTGGATCTCTGTTCACACCAAGCATAAAATAGCAAATAATTTCCAAACCGAATTTCACTCTCGGGAGGAGAGGGAGCTCCTTGTACCCTTCCAGGATCGGCTGTCATAGCCTCCAGGAATAGGGGGGAAGAGAATTGCTGAGTCAGAGTCTTTGAGCAGTAGGTCTTTTTATCTATATTGGTTAGGATGTTTTGGATGCAAGTAAGAGAAACTCCAACTAGAACTTACACAGTGGGTGGATTTATTGGCTCATGTAAATAAGGAATTCACAATTAGGATAAGTTTCAGGGTTGGTCCTATTCTGTGACTCAATGGCATCACCAAGGGTCCTAGAACAGGCACTATTAGTTTGTACCCAAGAGCCACTTCCTTTCCTTCTTCTTTGCTAACAAACCCCATCAATGTTCCATCTCCAGAGGTGAATCATGAGTAGCCTGTCAATCCTAAGGGGGAAATCTAGTAAAAGAGAAAATGCTTTCTGCCTGCCTTTTTCTTTCTGCTTTGGATGCGTGTTTGAGAATATGATGTTTGGAGCTACCACAGTCATTTTGTGACCATGAGGCAACACAAAGCCAAAATGTAGAGGATGGCAGAGATGCAGACTAGATAGAAAGATCTTTGGTCCATGATGAAAGCATTGAGCTGCTGCACCAAACCTGCACTTGCCTACCTTGAGATGTCTCATTATGTGAGATTATTATTTAAGGTCCTATTAGCTGAGTATTCTATTACTTGCAGCTCAAAGCAATCCCAACTGATACAGGTTGGGTTTTCTGTCTCTCTGTGCTCTGCTATTCTCAGTGTCAGTTTTATCTTTGTGGCAGCAAAATGGCTGTAGCAGTACTAAGCTTTGTATCCATAGATCATATGGTCCAGAGTCCTGAGAGTCACTTTGATTGGACCACCCAAGGTAATGTATTCAGCTTTGCACCAGTGATGGTCGTCAGGGATATGGGATGCATTGATTAGCTTAGACTATACAAGCTCTTCTCCTGGAACTGGAGATAGGTCAGGTTCAAAATAAAATCTGGATTCTATTAGTAAATGCTGTCAGTGCGTTGCTCATAGCCCTAGACCCACCTTGGAGATCACCTCCACCTTTGATGGACACTTTCCACATACACTCAAGGTTTCCTACCTTAAGCACCTGTAACTCTGCTGTGGGTATTCTCTGGCCATAGGAGTATGGTAGAAATCCTAGGAACTGACCAATTCCCAGGAGCAAGGCTCAATGAATAAAGGCAGTTGGTGGATAAATACTCCTCTAGATTTCCTGACCCTTAGTGGGACAATTCTGAGTTATGTTCTATACTTGCACTGTCCAATACAGTAGCCAATAACCTTGTGTGGCTATTTACATTTAAATCAATTAACATTATATAAAATAAAAAATTCAGTTCCTAAGTCACACTAGTCTCATTTCAAGTACACAATAGTCACATGTGACTAGTGGCTACCATACTGGAGAGCACACATATATGACATTTCCATCACATGGAAGTTTTTTCAAACAACACTATTCTACTCAGTCTCTCAGAGGGTCCTTATCAGAACTGAGCACCCACTGATCACTCATTACTTCACCCCTTCTTAGCCTCCCCCCTTTCCTATTTCCTTTCCTCACAGCCTCACTGTGCTTCCTGGAATCACCTTCCAAATAAGCTTCTTGCCCCCAAATCTGTGTCTCAGGGGTTACTTCTTGGGGAACCCTACTAGCACTATACTCTTAGGAAGAGGAAAGGGAAGGTAGGATGGTGTTAACTACTGACAAATGTCCTCTACATCCTGGCTGCTCAAAGTGTGGTCCATGGATAGGAATGGGTTAGAAAAGCAGAATCTCAGGCCCCATCTCAGGCCTACTGAATCAGCATCTGCATTTTAACAAGATTCTCAGGTGATCTATATACACACCGAAGTTTGAGATGCCCTGTTCTGTGGGTCCCTTAAATAGAGAGGGGGAAAAAAGCAGGAACTGATAAAATATACCCAGACAACTATGACTGCCGTTTAAACAGGGTTGTTTTTTTTTTGCCTAAAATCTCCAAAAGGCATATACCATCACCTTTTATTTCAGGACCTTAATGCCTTTACCTATGTTCGAATATTTTTTTCATTTTTGTTTTGAGGGTCTTGGGGTCCACTAGGTTGCGGTCCCCTCTTCTTCAATGGGGGCCAGGATCTCAGCAGAAAAGCTTGCTCTGACTTTTACACTCACCTCTTTAACACTGTTTTTTCCTTCCTGTCTCCAGAGGGCCTGTGGGTCCCCAGTTAAGCATTTTATCATATGGTGATCAGGGAGCTATACACCTGACAAGGTTTTACTCTGACGGACTGGACTTTCACAGCCAGTGAGTGAATAAACCCTCTCTCCTCAAGACAATGGGATTCTCCATCTAGAGCCAAATTTGTTCTAATTAGCTGGCTCTGAGGTTTGCAGTGGCGAGTCTTCCGGAAGTTAATAACGCTATTTTGAGAATACCTGTATCTTGCCTCCCTAATGGACATGATAATGGGAACATAACTATTTTTCATTCCACTAAGAAAGCCTTTATCCCTATTCCCTGTCTCATGTCTTAATTCTCGACGTGCTTTGTTTTTAGTTAAATTATGCTCAAATCACACTTCCATTGTGTTAATTTGGTGGCTTTTGCAATGTTCTTTAATTCTTTAGCTAGCAAGTGGCTTCTTCTGTGCTGAGAGCTGATGGAGGCATTTTGTTTTGCTCAGGGACGTCTTTTGATTATTGGCCTGAATGACAGAGCAACGTTTCCTGCCCGGCCCTTAAATTTTCATGCGAAATGTGTCTGGATAGAACATCCTTTTTCAGATATTTCACCAGCACCGGTTGAAGGATAATTAGGCTTCCCTATATCTGTGCCACCTGAGTACTGTTTGAGTCTTGCCCCTCATAAAGGATATCTTAACCTTATTTGCTGGTAAGATGTGGGAAAGATATTATGTGACCGCTAATGATCTTGAAGCCCTGAAAATCTGATTGCTAGATACTGAAGTCCACAAAAAATTGGGGGTAACCATGTCTGATCAGGCCTGATATTCAGTTTTTTGACAAATACAACATTACTTGTTAAAATATTGAAATCCTTCCATGCTGGCTGGTTAAGTGTCCCCTGCAGTAAGCTCCCCTCCCCCTCCCGCACTCCAACTATACCCTGCCTCACTACCCCGGCTGTCACTGCCCTCCCCCAGGAACCATCCCTTCCTCCCACTACCATTTCACCAGAACCCAGCACTAAAGAATTAATACTTGGCCTACCAGGGGTCTCCAGGACTCTGTTCTGGTGCTAGTGTCCCTAAGGTTAGCTTGACTTCCCATAAGTTGGCTGGTGGGTGCCCTACTGTATAGGTTGTTACATATTTTTCCTATCACCTCTATGAGAATTCATTCATTTTGCTACCTAGTGTGTGAAGAATGCTTAAAACATTCAGAAAGCAGCCCTAAAATCTTAGGAAGGATGTTCTCTTTGTAATAGTAATAACAACTGGGTTGACTCGACCTTCATCTGGATGAGTGCAATATTCCTTTTTTGTTGTATTTTTTGGAGGCAAGACAAGAGCAGGGAAACTGAATTCTTGATTCATGAATCAAAATGGGACCCTGGTCTTTTAAAATATAAAGCTAGATTTGCTTCCAGAGTTTGCACCATGCTCTTAATTTGTTTTTAGATTCATGTGCCATGAGGTACACAGAAAATGAAACCCGGAATAGCGGAGGTGAGAGCAGCTTTTCCGGGTTAGTCTTTGAGATGCCTTTAGGGCCCCCTAGTGGCTGTTTTAAGACAGGTTTCTTAGGATGAGGTCTCCTTGACCCTGATTTAAAAAAAAAGAGACCTTTCTGTATCTTTTCTGTGACAGGTACAATAACCGTGTGGAGAAAAATAGATAACAGTTGGTTTAGAGGGCTCAATATTTTTTCACTTCTCAGTTCTTAGCAAAAGCAGTGCAGATTCTGTAGAAATAACAGATACATCGCCTCACATATTTTATTCTGCATTCCTCATACTATATTATGCCATAGCTGAAATCCTTTTAAGACATTTCTATCCCGGTTTGTGTCAAAGAGCTATAATTCATAGGTAAGTACATCCTACCTTAGGTTTTTCATATATGTATATCCATCCCATTGATGGTGCAAAGGAATTCTTTAAATGTGGGGCTTGGGTAGGGCTTGACATAACTAATAGAAGGGATCAGTTTTGGAATATTTCAGGCTGACAACATTTCTATTATTTAGAGCATTAGATATGCCATGGACTTTAACACACTGCAACACTGAATTGATAGAGCAAAGCTTTTACACAGTTCAGATGCTTATTGACTGATGCAAGTAATTGTCGTGAAATCTCCCAATAATGAAATGTCTTCAGTGTACTTACTGACCAGAGTGATTATTGCTCCCTCTCCTGCTATGGTCATATTTTTCTTTCTAAAATCCAATCTAAAGAATGCACTACACTTGGGTAATTATAATGAAGATGTTTCTTTTCCACATGCTTACCTTTTAGTTTCTGATGTTATTCCATTATTTCTCCTTTGCTTGTAAATTTCAGGTATTCCTTCCCTTCCTCGTCACGTTACCCTTATTAATATGCTAATATATTGTAATAATGCACTTCACACGACTAATGAAGTGAAGCAAAGCAATGAATAAAAAGAAAGCCCAAATTCTTGCTTTAACTTTACCCGGTTCGGGGGAGGGGTGTGGGGTAAGAGAGGAGGAAGAGAGTAGGAAGGAAGGACAGTCGGCCCGCAAAAATAAAAATGATCCCCTTGTTTTCAGCGCGTTCTAGAACAGAGCTACACGTCAGAGGAAGAGCGGAGCAGCTTTCGAGCTAAAAGGCTTGGCATTAAACTTTGACACTTTAGTGGTCTTTAGGATATTAGATAATATTTTATGATATAATGTTCTCCGATACGGCATCAAAACCAGATGCGATCTCCCATCCCTGCAAACGTGCAGGGTGAGACTCATCCCCGCAGAGATAGAGAGCGGGACCCCAGCCTCGCAGTGAACTTATCCCGAAGCTCCACAGCAAACGTGTTTTACTTTTTCGCCGGGGACGCTGCTGTGCAACCGCTACCTTCTTTTCGCATTCTCCTCGGCTCGGTCTGCCACCGAGATTAGGTAAACAGCGCTCCAGAGCTGGGGAAGGGCCGGGGGTGGTGGAAGGGGCGCACGAGCGGGGCGAGGGTCATTGATTAAAGAGCTGGAGGGAAGGGAGTAGATGGGGGAAGGGTCCCGGCTGGGTCGATCTAAGGCCGAGAGCCGGGTTACCTAGGCTGGAGCCAGGTCCTGAGCGCAGCGAGGGGCCGAACCTCCGAATCTCTTGGGCCCCGCCTGACCTCTGGGGAGTATGGTCAGCGTGGCAGCCCGAGAGCGGCGTCCTTTTCTTACGCACCCCCCTCCTCCCCTCCCCACCCTTGCACTTGATTTCTGCTTTTGCATCCTTCCCATACCCCTTCCAAGAGCTAGGATGGTCTTCGCGCCGCTGCTTCTGAGCCCCAGGGCTACGAAAGGCGTGCGGAGGCAAGGCAGAGACCCGGAGGCCCTCCCGGCTGGGGCAAGGTGGGGACCCGGGTGGAAGGGGACCCCAGAAGCCCTGGGACCGAGCTGAGGAAAAACCCGGGAGCTGGATCGCGCGCCGGAGCTCCGGTCTCCCAGTCAGAGTTGTCTCTCTCTCTGTGTCCTTTCTCTCCTGGCTCTCTGCTTTCTCCTCTGGGTTTTCTCTCCAGGCCTCCTCCTTCCATCCACTCTCACGCCCCCTCCCCCTTTGCTCTGCCAGTTGCACCCACTCCTTCTGTATCTTGAGAGGACTCTCGGCGCCCCACTCTCGTCTTTAGGACTAGGAGGCTGGAAGTCCCTTCAGGGGGATGGGGTTCTTGTGCCAGGAAGGAAAGAGCAAGAATGAAATCGGAACGGGGAGGGGGCGTGTGTGCGTGCACGGAGGGTGTGTGTGTGGAGGGGCAAAGAAATGCAGTTTCCCCGAAAGAATAAGGATTCTTGGATACACAGCCCAAAATGATGCTTTCAAAGCCCTTCAACGTGGCTCCTCGCATCCTCAGGCCGCCCCATACGCTGCCCACCTTCGAGAGAAGCGGCCACCCGAGCGGAAGGTGGAGGCGGGGAAACTTCCTACTTCCCACGACGGCTGTTTTGTACAAGGGGGAGTGGACGGGCTGCACGGCCCTGCGAGCCTGCAAGCGTCTCTAGGGTGGCAGCTGCGGACCCGCTTCCTTCCCCCCCCTTTCCGCGAGGCTCGCCAAGCACGAGGAGGCCGGGAGCGCCCCGGGTGGGGGGAGAAGGGCGGGGAGCTCCCAGCTTGCACCCTTTCATCCCGACCCGGGCCGGGATCCCGGCTCCGGGTGTTGCTTCCGCCTGCGCGCGACAGAGCTGAAGAAGTGCCTGGGCGGAGCCTCGGGGGGCGGAGCCCGGGCGGGGGCGGGCTCTCTGTCCGCGCGGCTGCGGCGCCTGCCATTGGCCGGCCGCGCCGTCACGGGGTGGGGGCGGGCGCAGGCCCCGCCCCCGCTCGGAGCCGGGCCCGGCTCGCGGTCCCCCCCAGCTGCACAGACATGACACAGACACACAGTCACTGCAGCTGCTGAGAGAGCCCGGCGCTCAGGGCACGCGGCGGCGGGGCCAGCCCGGAGCCCGGACCCCAGCGCCCGCCCGCCCCCACGCCGGCCCCCGCGCGGTGGCCCCCGCCTGGCCGGGCGCGGGAGGCGGGGATCGCGCGCCGGCTCCGGCCAGCGGCGCCCGGCTGCCGGCGGCGGCTGCAGCGGCCGCCCGGCTCCGAGAGCCGGGCGCTCGGGGAAGCCGGCGCGCCTCGGAGGCGGCGGCGGCCGAGGCCGGCGAGCGCTCCCGGCGGCAGCGGGGCCGCCCGCCTAGGATCCCCGCACCCACCGCGCTGCGCCCCGCCTCCGCTCCGGTGACCTTCCCGGGGTGCCTCCCCCGGCCCCGCGCCCCCGGCCCCGCGCCCCAGGCCGGGGCGAGGCCCTCTCCAGCGCCTCCTTCCTGCGGAGCCGCGGGCGGGCGGGCGGCGCAGGCCCGGGGGGAGGGGGCGCCGCGGCCGGCTGCAGCCCCCCCGCGGCCGCGCTCGGCAGCCAGCCCGGCCGGACTCCTGCGCAGGAGCCTCGGCGCCCGGAGCTGGGGGCGCGGCCGCGCTCGCCTCGCCGGGCCGCGTGCGGGCAGGCCCTGCCCTGAAGGGGCGAAGCGGCGG
The DNA here is from genome assembly GCF_020826845.1 of Diceros bicornis minor. Lineage (NCBI taxonomy): Eukaryota > Metazoa > Chordata > Mammalia > Perissodactyla > Rhinocerotidae > Diceros > Diceros bicornis. The sequence goes on from NC_080764.1 coordinate 15,328,068, forward strand.
GGAGCGCGGGAGGTGGAGCCGGCCCCGGAGGCCGCCCCGCGTCTCTCCCCAGCGCCTCCTCGGTGGACCCAACCCGAAGCGGACCCAGGCCCCTGCCCATGCGGGGCGCCCCGCGCTCGGAAGAGTCCCCGGGGCAGAGAGCAGCTCCAGGCAGCGTCGTCGGAGGGAGAGGAAGAAGGGACAGTGCCCAGCTTGGGCGGCCCGGACCCTCCCCGCAGCGTTCGGAGCAGGGGGCCGCCCCGAAGTCTGCGCTTGGCACCGCCGCTTGGACTAGGGCAGCGCCTGCTGGGACCAGGACCCGGACCCCCTGCGTCTCGTAGGCGGCGCCGCCGCCGCACCACCCAGCTCTCCCGCGGTCTCCCTCTGCCTGGCGGCAGTCACGGCCAAGGTAAGAGCCCCGGGGGTGAGAGAGAGCCGCCGCGGGGGCGCCCTGGTGAGCGGCGCTGGACAAGTTCTCCGAACCTGTAGCTGGTACCCCCTCTACTTGGGATGCTGGCGGAGAGGGAGGGAGTGAGGGCACATCCTCTGCTGCCTGGGCCGGGAGCTCTGGAGAGGCAAGAGGTGGAAGTCCCCGAGTCTCTGATGTCCCCAGGACCGGTCTCAGGGTCTGTCTCGCACCTAGGCACATAGGCTGCTAACAGGGAGTGAGCAAGGAGTTTCCGGTTAACACCAGGAGGTGCTGTGTCCACACCCCTCCTCCTCCCCTCACAGCTTGTTATCTGTGAGCACCTGTGCTTTGGGGACCTGCTGTGTTGGGCGCTGTCTTTCTTGGGCGATCCCCACCTGCCTTTCCTAGTGTGATGCTGTGAAGAACTTTTCTTTGCTTGTTGCAGAGAGGCGAGGCCGATTTAGGGGTGAGAAGCCACAGCTTGTGAATCCCTCTATAGGACAGAGTGGTTGGGTGGCGGCGCTATCTGTAGAGAGGAAACTCCCCCGGAGTGTCAGTCTTATAAGACAAAGCTGCTTGTGGTGAGTGATCACTGTATAGCGATCCAGACATTCTCGTGAATGTCAGTGTTTCTGAAGGGTGGAGTGACGGACTCCAAAGTTTGTGCATCCTGAAGTTATTTTGTTCATTGTCTTATTACCATCTTGTCAATTTTCCTCTTAAGGAACCTCAGCCCTACCAGCCTGTCCTTGCCTGTTTGAAATTTATTAAACGTATGAGCTTTCCCTGGAACAATCTGAGTTTAAATGGGTCACTTTGGAGGGAACAGATTGTCTCTCCTACATTGAATCCACCCCCCGGGTGACCCTGATTAATGGGGATGGATTTTTTTTCGTCCCTCAGCTGATGTACCTCGGTTGAGCAGGTTGCTGCTGAATTCGGAATCCGAGAATTTTGTCACTCGGTCCGTTAAAATGATCTCCTGAGGGAGCAGAATAGCAGCTTACGTTTTCCGTGAATGTCACAGGAAGTTTTACAGGGTCTTATGTAAGTGGCCCAAGAGAGAGCTCAGGCTCCTGCCTCATTGGGGGGAGCTGGGGGAGGGGCCCCAGGTGGGGCACTCACCTCACCTAAATGAAGACCCTGTCCCTGCCTGACACAGATGGAAACCCAAGATGTTTATTCACTCCGTGGAGGCAGACACCTCAGGTTAATTTTTCTCCTCACCTCTCTTGCCTTCCCACTTCAGGAGTCAGCTTTGATAGACTTGAGATAAGGGAAGATTCTAAATTAGTAAAGGAACAAGTGGTGGTTTCTTTTCTCATCTCTCACAAATGGGTGACATGAATGAATTAACTCATGGGCATGCATCCTCACTGGGGACAAAAAAAAAACTGGCTTTAAGGTTTCACACATCTCTTAGTGTACTTTATGTTTCAAGAGTATTTTATTTAGTGCAAATTGCTTGAGGAGAACATGCATTTATCGAGCCTGGCCCTGTTAATTCCATACCAGGGAGAAAACTAACTGGCACAGAAAGGCAAAAGTTATCCAGGTTTAGATCTTAGTGGGTTTTCTAGAGTGTCAAGGAAAGGAAACATCCGCCTCGTAAGATAGAGAGGTTTTTAAAGAAAAGATCGGATCACTCTGGAGTGGGCAAATGTCGCTAATGAGAGTGGGCCCTCTTACTTCACTTAATAAGGTCCGCTGGGTTGTGGGTTAAGTTTTTGGGGTGAGAGAATACAGATTTCTTTGCCTTTTAAACCATGACTAGAAGGGCCTTGGAAATGGAATGAAAGGTTTGTTTGTCTCATTGTAGGTCCCAGGAGTGCTTCCATCTCTTGGGAAGGATGCGAAGGTTTTCTTTGGGCTTTCCTGAGCTGTGCTTTAAAGTTGACGCGGAATGCAGGAGTGTCTCCATCCTTCAGCCACCTACAGTGGTAGGACACTAGGGGGGACTAGTTTTCTATTCCACCACCGTTGAAGAAAACACAAGGACCTATGTTACCAAAGGCTGTGGTTCATCCTTAGGGCTCATGAACCTCGCTATTTGGTACCCAAGGTGTGCTGGCCCTGTTGAGTGGATTGTGAATACTTAAGCAACGGACCTGCTCACATCTAAACTGTCATTTGTGTTAACAGCAAAGGGTTATGTGAGACTCTGAAAAGACTCAGTTATAATCTCTAAGTATTTGAGGGTTATAAATTTCTGGGAGACAGAACCTTCTGCAAACTCCATCCTTTGGGCATCAGACCATGCTAACTTTAAGTTCCCTAAGGGCTTGTAATCAAAACTCCTCTTTTTGGTTTTTGGACTGCACATTCCCTGCAGTCTTCATAAAATCATGCCGCTTCCATTCTAGATGGAGTCTAGAGTTGACTCCCTTAAACGTTCTCACTCTCATTCCCTTAAAAGTACACACCTTGTGTTTATACAGATGTAACGTAACATTTGACAATGTTGTTGCACTTTGATCTCGGATGCTCTTTCCTTTTTGTGACAGTGTTAAATCATTCCTGTCTAGTTTTCTTCCAGCAGAATTGGAAGATAATTCTGTTTCCCTGAAGAACAAAGCCCCGTTGCCCAGGCTTCCCTTACCCACATGGCTAAGTCTTATCAAAGCTGACTCCAGAGGTGAGCAGACAGGAAAGGTGAGAGGCAGAGTCCAGGAAGAGACTGCCCAGTTCAGAATGCTGGCACAGAAATGGGCAAATATTGCCAAGATTTAGGTATTCTAAAAGGCCCAGCTCAGCATCTAGAATAAGATTCAGTGTTTGGAACCTGTGAACCTGCGTGAGTTATTACATTTCCCTGAACTCTGGGGTCTGGCAGGTCACCTTTGTGACCCTTTCCCCAGATGTATAGTGCATTTTTAGGTCATTTGAGGGGAGCAGCTTTTGTGGTCTAGGGAAAATGGTCAGCATAAAGCTTTATGTCTGCTATTAAGGCTTTATAGATTGATTCTCATAGGCGCACTGTAAGAGATTGGAACAGGACAATACTATTAAATTTGCCATTGAGCATCAACTAGTGAAAACCAGTCCTGGAGAAGATATATACTATGGTCCTAGGGCATGAATAAAGTCTTGTGAATTTCAGGGAAGCTGGATGGCAGAGGCAGAGTTGAGGCAGGAAGTACTGGTCTTCCTTGGGTTCTGTGACGAAGGTGAAGGTGTCTGTGCAGCCAGAGATGCTCAGAGAGTAAGGAGCACACGGGATCAGGGGTGTAAGACCCAGGGCAGTGAGAGCTCGGACACCCTGCCATTGATCCCCTTTGGCGATATAGCCGTCTCCCAGGATCTGCTTGTGTTGATGAGGCTTTGCTGCTCCTCTTAGAGTCTTTGACACTAAGAGGTGCTCAGTTCCTTTCTGACCAGGTTGCCATTTGGAGAGCAGTGGACAGCAGCCTGTAAAGTTAAGGCTTAATTAAATGTATTTTAGAAGACTTTTCTCCTTTTAATTCAACAAATAGTAGTTGAACATCTATTATGTGGCAGGTGCCATGCTCTGTGCGGAGGCTACAGAGGTTCTATGTTCAGTTTATAGTCTTTTTGGGGAAGCAGACGTTCAGCCATTATGAGCTAAGAACTATTGCATGGGTTTGTTAAAAGGATGAGTTTGAGATTGCCGGGATAGTAGAAGGGAAGGGAATCCCAGACAGAAAGAATAGCATGGAAACCTTCGAGTATGTAGTGTGTATGGAGAACAGAGTTAGTGTGGCTGGAAGATGGGATGTCCTGGAAGAGGAAAGCTCAGTGTTAGAAGGGAAATAATTTACCAGGATGCCATGCTGAGGACTGTACCCTAGCTTCATGCTATGTGTCCTCAAGTGGGGGCAAGAATGGTTCCTGGATAAGATCCAAGAGGACTAGTTGATTATCCCACATTGTTATTAAAAACAGAAAAAGAAATGTTTTTTTTGTTGTTGTTCTTTGTCCTACATATAGCATGCTGCTTGTTCTTTAAGAAACTGTTAGCAATGTAAATAAAAGAAAGGGTCCCTTATCAGCCATAAGTCTGCCTTCTTGTGTACATGAATTACATCTGGGGCTTTCGTTATGTGATTATGCAGCAGTGGGAGAAAAGACAGTGTGGCTTGACGCATGATAGAGTAGGGGAGGAAAATTCTTCTCTGTGAGAACAAATTCCATTTTGTCAGATTTGTTTCTGGGTCGAGTTATGGTCGTGTTTAATGCTTGAACAGTGTTCTTGTATTTGAATATGTAAATCATTTCAGTTCTGGCCTGAACTTTCTTTGCTGTTAGAAAAGGAAGAATTTTATAATATTGAGGATGGGTGTATGCCGTGCGTGTGTGCATGTGTGTGTGTTTTGTGGGATGAGGAAACTCTATGGTGAGGAAGAAAGGCAACAGTGTAGCTGCCAGAGGATATTAGAGAGAATGGAAAATCACAGTTGCAGCAGCAGTCTCTGGGGCCAAGTATATTTAGGTTTTCAGAAACAGGAGCCAGGACAGTGGAGGTAAAAGAAGCCTCTGTGTGTGTGTGTGTGTGTGTGTGTGTGTGTGTGTTGTCTCTATCATCCTTCCCTGTGTTGAGTGGGAGGCAGTGTGGTTTAAGGAAAATTAGGAGATCTAGGTTTTAGTGTTACATCATCCTATGCTAACTTGCTGTGTGGCCTTAGAATACTTCTTGATCTCTCTGGGCTTCAGGGCTGTCTCTCTATATAAATGAGTTCTTTGTCTTGTAACTGGGAATTCAGAGGCCCAGAGAGGGAAAGGGCTTGTTTAAGCTAGTTAGTGGCGAAGCTCAGACTGCTTAGAGTTTTCTAGCTTTTTAGCTCTGAACTGGGAAGAGGCCTGACCAGTTCAAAGGTGTACTCTACCTTGAAATATAAAACACTGTAAGTATGTAATGCTGAAGAAAAGAATCACAAAGTCTTTGCTGTGTTGGTTGTAGATTCTGTATAATGCAGACTGCATTAGAACCTCTCTGATACATAAGGTTATTTGCATATCAGCAGCTAGACTTGCCCACTAACTTGACATATTGTGGAAACCTGTTGGTTCTGGCATGTTACACTATTCTTTGACTACTACTTAGAATTCAGTACTTTGTGATAAAAAGCAATGCTGAAAATTTCGTTTCCAAATTAAGTAGATAAAAGCTGAGTTGACCCTTCGGGATTTTACAAAGCTTGGACTCGAACTTGGAAAGGGAAGCCCATTCCTTAGGCGTCCCTACCTTGTAGGGGAGCTGTGGGTGAGTATGGAGGTCGGGGGGGGTTGTTTTGAAGAAAAATAGATGCAGAAAAGCAGTTGTGTAGAAGGACAATTCAGGAAGAATGCACACTGGCTTAATTTCATGCCTTCAAATTTGTGAGTTGCTAGAAAGAAGGCTCCTCACCCCTCTGGCACTGATCTCCTGGGTATAGAGGGCAGTGCTTATTGGAAAGAGGAGATTTGAAGTAAGTGCAATGTAAATACAAGGTTGGTTACGTTATTATTTCAATATTGAAGTTAAGTATAGGAGTACCCTATTTTAAGAGAACTTGGCATATAAAATCTGACCTTAAAAGCAAAATAATTTAAGATAAGTAATTGTTTGGGGTACAAAAGGATTTTTATTTTACAAAAGGGATTCATAGCAAGCCTCTTTTTAATAGCTAGTTCCTTTATTGTATTTCAAATTATTTGGTTAACACAATGATGATGGATACTTTGGGGAGCCTCACTTGTTACATAAAACCAAGGATTTTTCAAATATAAACTGCAAATATTTTTTTTTTTATTGATGTTTTAATGGTTTCTAACATTGTGACATTTTGGGTTGTACACTTTTGTTTGTCCATCACCATATATATGACTCCCTTCACCCCTTGTGCCCACCCCCCACCCCCACTTCCCGGGTAACCACAGTCCAATTTTCTCTGTCCATGTGTTGGTTTATATTCCACGTATGAGTGAGATCATACAGTGTTTGTCTTTCTCTTTCTGGCTTATTTCACTTAACATAATACGCTCCAGGCCCATCCATGTTGTTGCAAATGGGACGATTTTGTCTTTTTTTATGGCTGAGTAGTATTCCATTGTATATACATACCACATTTTCTTAATCCAATCGTCAGTCGAGGGACACTTAGGTTGCTTCCACTTCTTGGCTATGGTGAATAATGCTGCAATGAACATAGGGGTGCATAAGCCTCTTTGGATTGTTGATTTCAGGTGCGTTGGATAGATTCCTGGTAGTGGGATGGCTGGATCATAGGGCATCTCTATTTTTAATTCTTTGAGGCATCTCCATACCGTTTTCCATAGAGGCTGCACCAATTTAAACTGCAAATATTTTAACAAATAACTCACCAGGTTCACCTGCTGAGCAACCTAATATCAGAATAATATTGGACTGTGTTACAGAAAGAAACCAGTAGTTACATCAACTTTGTAACCATTAACCTACTGTGTAGTGTTTTTCACTTACTTGGGGCAGACTGCTCATTTAACTACTGTTCCTCCTGGAGAGAGCAGTCGTAACTACCCTCCTACGTGAGTTCCTTAACCACCTTCACATTCTACCTCTAAGAATATATCAAGAACAGAAGTGGTTTAAAAAGTAAATTAGGTAAGAGTTTCCAGGATTCTGAGTTTTCATGATTGCAGAGACATGGAATTAATTTTGTTCTGCCTAAGTATACAGTAGATGCGATATGCATGAGACAGTTTTAAAAAAATCGAAATCGTGCTTGCCTACTGGCTCTTCCTTCACTGCAACTGAAATATTCAGGGCTTTTTGATTTTTTGTTCCTTTATCTTTTCTGAAAGTTTCCAAAAGAGAATTTGTTCTAGGAATGAAATAAAATATAAGGCGTTTAAGGCTCCAGAGGTAATTGTGGGCAACCTGGAGTTGTAGATAATCACAGGCTTGGGTTAGAATGGAAAGTGCAGTCTCACCCGTAATTTTAGCCTCTCTTGTCACATTATGGAGCTGTGCTTTGGACGAACAGCAAACACGGATGGAGATGGAGCCCTGACTAACGGAAGAGGTTTCCTCTTAACGTAGTCCTTTTTGAAGTACCAAGACCAGTTGGGAAGAAAGGGCCTGCTAATCTTTCCAGCTCTCTGTGGTAGCATTAGAATTTAGGAGGATTGGGCCGGCCCCGTGGCTTAGCAGTCAAGTGCGTGCGCTCCGCTGCTAGCGCCCCGGGTTCGGATCCTGGGCCCGCACCGACGCACCACTTCTCCGGCCATGCTGAGGCCGCATCCCACATACGGCAACTAGAAGGATGTGCAGCTATGACATACAACTATCTACTGTGGCTTTGGGGGAAAAAAATAAATAAAAAAAAAAAAAAGAATTTAGGAGGATTTACAGTGGAACGTGAGCATGCAGAGATTTCTTTCTTCCTCTTTTTTTTTTTTAAAATTGAAATTCACCAGAGAATCATGGACTCTTCAGTGTTATTCTGTGACTAGGGATTGCCTTGGCTACATTAAATGCATATTGTTATTATTGAGTAAGATTAACATTTCTGTGGCTAGCTAGAACCATCCCATCCCCCTTTTGTTTCCAGAACAGTTGCGTAGATCCTTAATATGCCAACTATTTGTGTACCAGCCTCCTTGACTGATGTCAGCTCTCGTCTGGGAATGGCATTTCGTGGTTGCTTCAGAAGCCAAGGGAGACGCAAGCAGAGTGATTAGCAGGGTGAGACTTTTCCTTCCTCCAGGCGTGGTACTCAGTGCTTAACAGGTCTGCACTAAATAAGTAGTTGTGTCCACATGGAATGATTTGTTTCATGAATGAATAAATGGTCGTGTTTTCAGTAGTGGGGAGGGGGTGATGGAGGAGGGAGAGCTTAGTGAATATCAGTCATCTTACAGACTTGCACTCCTTGAGGCCCCTCCAGGAAGCTGTTATTTTAAAAATGTGAAGGACATTTCAGATCAGCAAAATGAATTCTCTTAGGGATCATCGTTGTAGTTCAAACATTGATGGCTTTGTAAAAAGACAAGGAAAGTGCAATACCAGAATGTGTCCTGTGTTTTCTTTCCTCTGGAGTTGTAGGGATTTTGAGTTATCTGTCATGAGAGGAATGGGCATACTCTAAAGCTTGTTCAAATGTACATTTCAGGTTGCCTTGAAAGTGCCTTGAAAAGCATTTGGAATACAACAAAGCTGAAGATGGATTGTTGATGATAATATTTCCAGTGCTGGTGGTGATGATTGTGATATGACTTAAATTTAGATGGGTGGCATGGCTCCTGTGTTAGGAGGATGAATGGACTTGAGAAAAGGGAGGGAGAGACTCGAAGAACTCTCCTGTGCCATCTTGCTGTCTTCTCCTCTCTCTCTTTATGTGAATCCTTCCCACTTGGGCTTCTCAGTATTGTCCGTACTCATTGATGCCTTCTCTGCATAAGGTAGAGCTGCAATGTTGAAACACTGCCAGGGCTGGAAGAGACCTTTGAGCCCCCACTAGACCAACACCTTCACTTCACAGCTGTGGAAACTCAGGCCACAGAGGTAAAGAGATTATTATTCTGTCCAGAGGCGAGGCAGGACCAGGACCCAGGCTTCCTGAACTCATACCCTGTAACTTCTAGGCAACTGTCCTCTGCCCCTTCCCTTCCCTCTGATACACTCTGCTTCAGTCAGTTCTACATCCAAAAGCCCGTTCTCCAGGCACTCTTCCAGTTTATCATTATTGTGTCATTTTATTCTTACAGCAACCCTATGAGGTGGATGGTCTTACTCTCCCACTTTCCACATGGGGAAGCTGAGACTTGCCCAGGTCACACAGCTGGGAAGCGTGGAGCCAGGACTCAACTTGCAGCTGTTCAGACTCCTCAGTCTGCTGTCTCAGTGCTGACCTCACCCCCGGCTTCCCCACCTATCTGCACTCGCTGTGTGTCCTTTGACTCTTCTGCAGGTCTTCTCTAGTCCTAGCCCATTGGCTGTTGCCTAAAAATGCCCCTTGTTTTTCCATTTGGGCTTGTTACTGAGGCTCCTTTTACTGGATTAAACTCCTCATCCTCTCTCCTATCTTGTCTGGTTGAAATCTCTCCTTCTTCCCTATAGACTCTATGCATTCTCTGTCTCTTTGATAGCGTTACCTTCACCCATTCAGCCAACATTCACTATGTGAATAGGCTGAATGTGCTGCTATGTGCTACTATGTGCAAGTCCTGGCTTGACATCAGGACGCAGAGGTGAGAGCACCTGCATCCATCTAGTAGCCTTATCTTGGCTAGGGAGATAGGCTAATAAAGGCACCAACGAAGGGCAGTGGGCACAGTGTGTTGGTACCATTATGCTTGAGGGAATCAAAGAGGAGAATATTGGATCTGGGTCTTAGTGAATAGAAGAAGGAAGGATATGGTAAGAGGAGGAATTACCCCCAAAACCCCAAAGGCTGTGCTTGTTATCTCCTGCTTGGCATTGTCAATATCTATATGTAACTTTCCTCATTCCCTCACTTATGTGTCAGCTGCTTAGGTTACGCCCATCCTTGTATCTATGGGAGCATCCTGCTAAGCTCCTAGCACTTAGGAATCCTTTGGGAAACATTTATTAAATTAAGTTGAAAGCCTTCTGTTCTTGCCCTCAAGGAACATAGTTGGAGAGATTGGAAAAAAATGTGTGATAAGTTAAGCAACAATAGAAGATTCAAACAAACAGTTCAGAGCAATAGAAATGATGTGACAGTGCAATTAATGATTGTGGGTTATTGAATCCGAAAATTGATGGGGAATCAGAGGTGGGAGCTTACGGTACCTGCTTCAACTCAGTGGAGATAGGATTTGAGTTGGGTCTTTGTATGTAGGATATGGAGATAGGATTTGAGTTGGGTCTTTGGGTGTAGGATAATTAAAATCAGAATGGAAAAATTAAAGGGAGGTAGAGGGGCCAGGTTAAGTGGACAAATGCACAGATATGTATTTTTGGGTTGTGGAATAAGCCGGCTCGACTTTCTGTTCACAAGGAGTTGGAGATGAAGTGGGCAAGCTAGCTTGGGGCTGCGGGCTTTTGGAAGGCAGGATGACTTTTGATCAAGAGGATGGTGTATTATAAGCTCTGTTTTAGGAAGGTGAACCCAGTAAGAGTATTGGGGTCAGATTGGAGTGGGAGGAGATGGAAGCTGGGAGGTCATCGAACAGGCTTTTGCACTAGTTCCTATATGAAGGTCTAAAGGCTGCTGGGCTAGAACTGTTACAGTAGGGCAGAAGCCAAGGGAAGCTTCTGAATTTTTCTCCAGTCCCATTCACTGGTATTGGAGTCTGAGGTGGTTTTCATTGCCCACTGGAAAGTGGCCTCATTGGAATAAAGTCCACTTGTGACACTAGCAGTAGTTCTTAAAATAGCACTTTCTCCCTTGGCTTGCCTGGGCATGGGGGCAGGCCTTGGGTGGAAATACCTTCTCCGGAGCCTCTCTTACTGGGGGTTTGTCCAGATGAGTCCAGGGTTATAGAACAACCTTTTTACTTGCCTTGGATGACACCCAGTAAGGGACATAATAGAGAAAATTCTTCTTTTCCTCATGAGTGGTTCCTAAAGCAGCTGTGGAGAGCTGAGAGCACAATGATTGGAGCCCTGACATCTGGGCTCCCGATTCACCTTAAAAGTGAAGCCCGTGCTGTGCTGCCCGTGACTGGTGGTGTTTCTCTGCCTGAGGAGGGCCGTACTGAGAGATTACAGTACCCACTTTTCAGAATTGTGGAGTAAGCCATTCTGGATAACAAAGTTTTTCAAATAGAATAGTCCAATCCCTGATAGAGAGTCTTTATTTTTAATCTTTAAAGAACAAGGGCTTTTCTGGAATAGTCTGTGTAGTGACCCCCACCGGCTCACTATCAGTCGTAGGAAAACATCCAGCCTTCTTATCAGGACACACAAAGCTAGTTAGGAACTGGCCCCTGCCTTTCTGTGCAGCCTCGTCTTCTCTCACTCCCCATTTCGTGCGTCACCAGTCCCTAACTCATTATTTTTCTTCCTTACTTGCCAAGCTGAGCACATGCCTCTCCTTCTGCCTGATAAGCTCTTTCCCTCTTTATCTGCCTGGGACACTTCTGTTTCTCCTTCAGTACCTCGCTCAGACAGTCCTTCCTCCAAGCTTTTCCTGATACTGGGCGCTGAACCGCATGTGTACCTTGCACTGGCTTCTGCTGCTGCCCTTTCTGCACCATATTCCCAGTTCTTTAAGCTGGCTGTGTTGCCAGAGAGTGGGAGCCTTTCAGTAAAGACAGCATCTTATGGCTCTGGAGAGTGCTCAGTGTTTTGCTGTATGCCTGGAATATGCTGTCTACCCAATATGTGGTGGTGGTGGTGGTGGTGGCAGCGATTTTGGATTTCATTGAATTTGCTGTCCAGGCGTAACGTATCCTTTTCTTGCTGAACCTTGATTATTACACTGTGCTGCAGGGGCACATGGGGGGATGTGAATTAGTGTCCCAAGGTATTCTCAAATCTAAAGAATGCATGCCCCCTAGCCAATGACCAGAGTGCCGATGGGCCTTCCCTGGGGCACACTGATGCCTTCAAGGAATGTGGTAGTGGAGGTGGAGGTGGAGGTGGTGGGGGAGATGGTGATGGTGGTGGTGGCGGTGGCGGAGAGGGAAGTGGTGGAGGTGGTGGCAGTGGTGGAGACGGTGGTGGTGGTGGTGGAGGTGGTGGGGGTGGTGGAGACGGAAGTGGTGGAGGTGGTGGCGGTGGTGGAGACGGAAGTGGTGGAGGTGGTGGCGGTGGTGGAGACGGAAGTGGTGGAGGTGGTGGTGGTGGTGGAGACGGAAGTGGAGGTGGTGGTGGTGGAGACGGAAGTGGTGGAGGTGGTGGAGACGGAAGTGGTGGAGGTGGTGATAGTAGTGTACACGGAGGTGGTGGCGGTGGTGGAGACGGAAGTGGTGGAGGCGGTGGCGGTGGCGGAGACGGAAGTGGTGGAGGCGGTGGCGGTGGCGGAGACGGAAGTGGTGCAGGCGGTGGCGGTGGCGGAGACGGAAGTGGTGCAGGCGGTGGCGGTGGCGGAGACAGAAGTGGTGGGTGGTGGAGGTGGTGGCGGTGGTGGAGACGGAAGTGGTGGAGGCGGTGGAGGAGGTGGAAGAGGGGCTCTTGCCATCTTCCAGACCGAGCAGTGTCTTCACACAAGCCTTCAAGGCTGAATATTGGAGTGTCTGTGTGTGTGGTGGGGCAGGGTGGGGGGGCTCGAAGACCCTTTGCATCTTTGATCACTTCCCCTTCTCTCTGTCTGTGTAATTGCCACCACCCCTACCTCCACCCCCCCCCACCCCTCTTCTGTTTGCTGCCTTAACCCTCTGTTTCTCTCTGCTTTTTCCATTTTCTCAGGTCTTCAGCCTCCTCTTTCTTCTCTTCTTAGGCTTTATAAACCCTGATGGAGAAGATCAGTCCTTGGGAGTCGTCGTCAGAGAATCCAAAGCGCTCCTTTCCTTCAAGTCACGGCAGGCCTTCCCCTCAAACGTTGGATTCTTTGTGGCTCCGCTGTTGGCCCCTACATGCTGGTGGAGCCTTTGACCATAGTTTCCAGGCTTAATACCACCCCACATTCCTTAGAGACCCAGCTGCAGAATGGCAATTATAATTGAGAAATTGTCTGACAGTGGTGGGGAGTGGCTAGGGAGGACTGGATGAATTTGTGCAGAAGCTCCGGCCCCACTGCCCAAAGACTCTTCTCCGGATAGCTGCGTGTTTACGTTGGAACATTTGTTATTGCCTCTAGTATTTGTGAGGTCCACTTGGGTTTTGATTACACTGCCCTTGTAAGGTGGGCATTGGTGCTGCATGGACAGGACTGCTTAGTGAATCACAGAGGAGTGACGGGTGAGCCCTGGGCTTTTCAGAGGCTTGGTGTGACCCAGGCACTGGCAACACTTTGTGAACTTGTACTTGGCGTGGGCATTGGCTGCATGGTTCCTGAAGCCTTGCTGCTTTTCCACCAGTGGTCTGACTTCATACACAGCCAGGGGCGCTTTCTCTGGATCTTACTCTTTGACATTTTCCTTGTTCTTCTGCTTGGATTTGTCCATAACTCCTGTTGGAACAGCCCTTTTGAGCTCATTGAATCCGTGAATGTGTGCGTAATGCTTGGGACAGGGTGGGTACACAGAAAGCACTCATTAAGTATTAGCTGTTGTCATTGTTTAGAGCTTCTGTACTTGTTCTCCCCTCTCTCCCCCATTACTTGCTCTTCACCCCATATGGTGGTTGTGCTTGGTAAAGTAAGAAAAGAAACATTTCCTGGGGATGAGGAGGGGGCCACAGGCTTCCTCTTTTCAGGCCTGTCCAGAGGTCTCAGAAAGTGTGCAGAGGCCCTGAAGAGAGAGGCAAACACTTGTCCACTTATCACCTGAGGCCATTTTTCAGGAGCCTTCTGTCCACCTTGCTCCTTTGGTTGGGACTTTGGGCTCTGACAGGTGAGGGAGATGATAGCCAGTGAGTGGTACAGGAAAGGACTCTTTCTTAGCAAGTTGTGGTTAACACTATTTACAATAATGCTAACGGTAATAATGGTGGTAACAGTTACAGCTGCCATTTATGGAATGCTTCTTATGTGCCTATGCGATGTCCTTTACGTGTGTGCATGATGCCTGTTGATCCTCACTACAACCCTCTGAGCTGCTCAGTTTCTTTATATAGGTGAGGAAACTGAGGGTCAGAGAGGTGGTTATTTGCCCAAGTGATAAAGCCAGAGAGTGGAACCCAGTTCTGTCTCCAGAATATTTCCTCTTAATCTCTGTCTCATTACCTGCTACCCCCAGGTGTTTTGACACTGGAATATACATACCCCTGGGGATACATGAAGTGGGTCCATGGAGTATGCAGGTGCGGATAATTTTAAGGGAATCAATTTCCAGGTTTTCAACCTCACTTATGCACCCTGGACCCTGAAATTGATTGGACTGAGACCACCCCTGCCAGGTCCAGGGTTCTTCCTTTCACTTCCCTTTTCACAGTCATCCTTCCCCATTTTAAAAAGACATATCTGACCAGCTCTTGTGGCCTAGTGGTTAAGTTTGGTGCGCTCGGCTTCTGTGGCCTGGGTTCAGTTCCAGGGTGCAGACCTACCCGACTCGTCTGTTAGAGGCTATGCTGTGGCAGCGCACATACAAAATAGAGGAAGATTGGCACAGATGTTAGCTCAGGGCGAATCTTCCTCGGCAAAAAAAAAAAAAAAAAAAAGCCTGTCTCTTACCCCACACTAATCTTACTCTGCTGTGTTGCTCTGAGTATAAAAACCTCAAGGAACACTAAACAAAGGAACTATTTTAAGTTGGTGTTTGGGAACGTTCTTCTAATCAAGGCACTCCTGCTCTCTTTCTTGTTTAAACTTTGTGCTAGAAACAGGGCATCTAGCCCCTTTCTCATGCTAAGGAATGATGTAAAATTTTCAAATCTTAAAAAATAACTTGCTCTTGAATTTTTAAAATGAATGCTGGGTATCAGATTGTTAGATTCTGTTTAAAAATGTGATGTGCAAGTTTTATTTTAAAATGTTAATGTTTACAATATGCTAGAAATTCTGTCCTTAGAAATGACTTGGTTTATGATGAAAACTTTAGATGTCAGCCGAAAAATAGGCAAGGTGGTACAAGTTGTTCAAATTTCAGAATTCAAAAAAGGATCATTGTACTACACTTTCCCCTGAGATACTGAAGTTTGGAGTGGGCAATTCTTGGGTTGTTTTCTGCCACAGACCCTTATACCTCTTAAATGTTTTTTTTAATAGAATTTCAGAGACATCATTGTCTCCTAGGCTCATACATTGCACTCTTGATTAAGCACCCTTGACATTATTTGGGGTTTCAGTAAAATGTAAACATAATTTAAATTTGGATGAAACTTTTAGATATGGAGCTAGACATGTAGTCTTGTATACCAGAGTGCCTCAGGGGCCCAGTGAGAACTGCCTCAGACATAAATGATAGGAACCCGATTCACACTGATGTTAAGCCAAAAACGATTAGACTTTATCTGCTCAGGAACTGAAAAATAGAGGGAAACGTCAGGCAGTGCTGGATGGGGTCCTCAAATGTCGTGAAGTCGTTGCTCGTCTCTTGGCTCTGCTTTTCTCTGTGTCGGCATCATTCTCAGGCAGAGTGTCCCCATGGGATGGCTAAGATGGTCCTCAGGAGCCCCAGGCTTATATCCTGCCCGTCTCACCATCGCAGCTGAAGGAGAGCATCTTTTTCTCAGTAGATCTGATAAAAGTCCTGGTCATGAAGTGGTTAGAAGGGCGGAAATCACCTCCCTGGAGCTGGTCGGGGGAGTAGGGATCAGTCCTATTTGGATTGCTTGGAGAGTGGGCGCGAGGTGGTGCCCGAAGAGAAGCTGGGCAAACAGAAAACACCACAGTGTCCCGTAGAAAGATTAACTTGAAGATCTTGAAGTTACATCAAATAGACTACAAGTCTCTTCTCTAAAACCCTTTTATTCTGCTGGGTGTGCCTCCTTACACACACCACCAGCCAACACTTTCACTCTTAGGACACCCATTTGCCCATTGACACAGTCACATTAGTGATACCTTCTGTTTCCTGCTTTGGTAATTCCAAGACTTATAAGGAAATGCCAAAAAGTCCCTGAATTAGTGTATCTTGTGATTTCTTTTTTTAAAAAGACCATTAGCTATATGATTAAAGAAAAACAAATTAAAATTATGGAACTCCATCTCTGTTAGTTTGCTAGGGCTGCTATAACAAAGGACCACACACTGTGTGGCTTAAACAATAGGAAATTATTATCTCATAGTTCTAGAGGCTCGAAGTCCAAGATCAAGGTGGCAGCAGGGTTTTTCTTCTGAGGCCTCTCTTCCTGGCTTGCAGATGGCCGTCTTTTCCCTGTGTCTTCACGTGGTCTTCCCTCTGCAGATCTATGTACTAATCTCCTCTTCTTATTAGGACACCGGTCATACTGGATTAGGCCCACCATAATGACCTTATTTAACCTTAATCACCTCTTTAAAGACCCTATCTCCAAATACAGTCACATTCTGGGGTTCTGGAGGGGTTAGGACTTCAACATATAAATTTTGGGGGGGACACAGTTCAGCCTATGAAACCATCTGTTTTAATGCTGTGAATGAGTTATATTTTGAAAAATAATATTAATGTACACACATTGTTTAAAACAAATTAATCACAGATTCACTTATGCAAATGCATACTAACCATTTCAAATGCAGACTAACCATTTCAGCTATGATAAGTTTGATGCAGCCAGCCCTTCTGGTCTAGTGGTCAAAATTCAGTGCTCTCACCGACGAGGACTAGGTTTGCTTCCTGGTCAGGGAGCCACACCACCCCGTTGTCAGTTGTCACACTGTGGTGGCTGTGTGTTGCTGTGATGCTGAGAGCTATGCCACCGGTGTTTCAAATACCGGCAGGGTCACCCATGATGGACAGGTTTCAGTGCAGCTTCCAGACTAAAACAGACCAGGAAGAAGAACCTGGCCACCCACTTCCGAAAAAATTGGCCATGTGAACCCTACGAATCGCAGTGGAGCATCGTCTGATGTAGATCCGAAGGTGAGAGGATGGCGCAAAAAGACCGGGCAGGGTTCCACTCTGCTGTACACAGGGTCACTAGGAGTCGGAATCGACTCCACGGCACTAACAACAAAATTTGGGTACAGAGTTTGTTATTTGGGTACACTTTTTCCTTTAATAGGAGCAGAGAGAAGACAAAGTGTAGAGATAATTGGTTATGGGTTTGCCAAAAATGCTTGGTGTCAGATAATGGGGATCTGGACCTCTTGCCGCCTCAAGCTCAGTGCTGCTACTGGTTGTTGAAGTAACAACTTCCCTGCAATATCCTGAGGGTGGATTTTGGTTGTGAAATGAGTTTTGGAACTTGTATGAGGAGTGGGTTAGGAGATGCCCTAAGGCAGGATCCTTACACTGAGACCAGCAGAATGAGTTCAAACTGTCTTCTTACTCTTTCCAATGGAGCAGTGGGTTATCTGGCTGGGAGCTCTGCTGGGCTCTCCTTGTGCCAGGGCTGGTGTGTGTGAAAGAGAATCTTGTCATTCTACTTTCTGTGTCTTAGGGACCAAAGTTGGTAAGTATGGGGTTTTATGAGTCAATTTGGCCCAAGTCCCTAAAGGGCCCATGTGGTGTCAGAAATTGCTTTCCATTCGCACTTAGAGCTCATCTTCTTTAAGCAGATGACAAACCTGTCCCTTATTTGGCTTTGCCCCAGCGGTTATCATTGTTCTCGCTCCTGCATTACTTACTGTTTTAATGTGGCTTGTGTGTTCATTGTCTGGTCTATCGATGTTTGTAATGGAACATGACAGCTGAGAAGATGTGGGGAGGAGGTGACAGCTTGTCAAATTGTGATCTTCTCAGGTCAAAACTCAAAAATCCCCCATCCAAATTTTGCTTACCTACAATCCAGAAATTTCAATACTTAATGCTTTGGAAAGCAGTTTGCTACAGGATGTGGTTCAAGTGCACACCTGTTACCTGGGAGGAGGATGATGTTTTGAAAAATCCATCCACATATTATCACCCCTTCCTATGCCAGTGTGGATTCTGTTAACTGATTTGGAGATTGTCTTTATTGAAAACAGGTCACAGTCTCTAGAGTGTGAAGTTTTGACAGAGCACAGGGCATTGTCATTTGTGTATTTTTGCTAGATCACCTTGGGTAAGGCACTTACCGTCTCTGTATTAGTTTCCTGTGGCTGCTGTGACAAAGCACCACAAACTGGGTGGCTTAAAACAGCAGAAGTGTATTGTTTCACAGTTCTGGAGGCTAGAAGTCCCAAATCAAGCTGTCTCAAGGTGTCAGCAGGGCCATGCTCTCTCTGACGGCTCTAAGGAAGAATCCCTCCTTGCCCCTTCTAACTTCTGGTGTTTGCTGGCAATCCTTGGCGATCCTTGGCTTACACATGCATCACCCCAGTCATGTGGCTGTCTGCTCCCTGTATGTCTTCACATCGTCTTTCCTCTGTACGTATCTCTGTGTCCAAATTTCCCTTTTATAAGGACACCAGTCATATCACATTGGGGCCCACCTACAGTAATGACTTCCTTTTGCATTTAATCCTCTTTAAAGACCCTATTTCCAAATAATGTCACATTCTGAGTTCCTGAGGATTGGGACTTCAGTATCTTTCTTGGGGGACACAATTCAATTCGTAACTCTCCGAGCTTTATTTTTCCTCCTCACGAGGTCCATCACCTGTTCCCAACCACAGATAAAGATAAAGCACAATCACAGGAGAAAGCAATCTAGAAAATATATTCCCCGGGTGATGGCAGAATCACCCCAGGGGACGTTAGTGTCTCTTATTCCCAGTATACGGTATCTAATGCATGTTTGGATCTGACACATGTCATGTCCCCTGAGATTTTTCAGTTAAAAGTCCTTTGGGACGTGTGAATGTTTGACCTGAGCTGTGTGTTTGGTGGACACTTGGAGCAAGTTGGCAGCAAACTCACAAGGGGCCAAGGGTAGAGCTTTGCCCTCTTAGAGTCAGACTGCAGTGTCGCCTACCATGTCCTGACTTGTTGCCACCTGCTGCTGCCCTGCAGTACGATTTGGATGTAATCCTGAGATATCTGTCCCAGCTCTTGAATCTTTCACGGAGAGCACGGGAATGTGTGGTAGTTTTATTGGTTTGTTTTCCTGAGTCGTATTTTGATATTCAAAAGAGGTTCACTGGGGCAGAGGCTAAGAATATTTTCAGAATGCATTTCTCTTTTGCCTTCTGCTGTTAACATGCAGTGGTAAGAAAGAAAGCTACAAAACAAATAAACCAAAAACAATCCCCAAAACTCTCACGGTGATGTTTAAAGGATTTGAAGTCTTTGCCTTCCCTTTTACATACAACATAGTACATATTGCTGTCTGAATATATGTACATCTAGATGTTATTTTTGAGATGCTCAGAGCTCTGCAGAAATCTCACTTTGTTAAATAGGTCTTAGCATTATTCCCATCCAGTGGCTCAGAGTTGCTAAGGGCTGTAGGTCTCTGATATCACTTTGCTCAGCTTCATTCCTTCGTGCTCTCATTCTGTGAACACGCTGTTGTTGATCCTCTCTGTGTGCCAGGCGCTGTGCTGGGCTCTGGAGCGAGAACAAAACACAGTCTCTGCTTGCATATAGAGCTCTCATTCTGGATGGTCTGGTTCATTGTGACCGGGTTAGGCTGTCTTGCAGTTCTCAATCCTGGTTTGCAAGCAAAGCTACCTCCTTTGCCACTTGCCACCTGCATTCTAGGCTAAAAGCTACCATATGTCTAACTCCACTTGGTATTTATTGGGTTGTTACACCAAATTTTGCAAAGCCAGAGGTGTCACTACGTTAGGAGGAATCCTCTTTATTCCACTCCCAAGAGGCTGCTCAGCGGACTTGGATGATCTGTAAAACCCAGCTCCATTTCTAACACGGGAGAGCTTGTAACTTTTTTGCCTTTTCTGAATTTGAGTCCTTTACAGGGTATTTTGAGAGTTGGGCACTGTCGGGCGGGTTTTATGTCAGTGCTTTCTCGGATGGGCGATGAAGTTCTGAGATCAATTTTGTTAGATGGCTGCCTCGCGCAGTGCCACACTTGGAAACATTACATTGCAAAAAGTGTTCTTTTCATGGCGAGATTTAGATGTGGTAATTGAAATGGGATGCATGAAAGGACTATTGACGTCTCCACACTGCGTGCAGGCGTAGACAGCCACCTTGCAGAAGAGCGAAGGGGATTTGCTTCCTTGTTCACCTCTGATGGGGAAGAATGTAGACGCTCCCACTTTGGGGATCTGGCTCTGCACATTCTGTCCTTATGTATCTATCCTTCCATCCACTTCCAGATGGAGAATATTGGGAGGGGACTTGTTTATAGTATTTACAATGAGCTGTCCTGGAAAACAACTTCTCAGGGAATGAGGGGGCAGCGGGGAAGGTTTCTACATGGATAGGAAAAGAAGGAACTGGTGGAAAATGTCTTGGACAATTCCATAATGGATTGGTTTTATCTTAAGATGAGTCTTGTAACAATCTTGTTGAGAGAGAGGAGGAAATATAAATATTATTTTCTGGCTTCAAGTTCTTGACACTCCCTCTGCATCTTATAGAAATTCAGAATCTTTAGGACTCCAAAGAGGCATGTGGACCAACTGGTTTATTTGACAGATGGGGACGCTTCAGCCTAGGAGGTCAAAGGACCTGTCCAAGGTCACACTAACTTAGTGGTAAAACCCAGGCCTCCTGTCTTCCAGCCTCTTTCTGTCTCCTTCCAGCCCAGGCTGCCTTCCACAGTGATTAACTGGCTCTTTAAACATGACTAAAGCTGTTACCGGGCGCATGGGGCCCGCAAAGAAATGGCATGGCCCTCCTGGTGATGGCTGGGTCCCTTTTGGGTTGCTACAGCCCTGGCCACATTGATGCTGGAAGGAGTGACAGGGCTGGGTCTTTTTTTTTTTTTAAGCGGAGTCTCATTGCTACAATTATTGAATGTATCTTTTAAAGATGAATATAAAACAGCTACCCTCCCAAGCAAATCGTAAAACAAATTATGCCCTCGCCACCCAGAAGTACAGAGAAACAGCAGGCTCTTCGTGGCACAGAGAGTAATGGCTGCAATGTTAAAACAATGATGGGAAAACCAGGATCCAATAGCTGAAAGGCAGGGAGCAAAACAGCCCCGTGATCCCCCAGGGATAATGGGTCTCAACGACAGGTCCCTGTGATTTATTGTGCCTAATGTACTTATTTTTATTTGTCCCCTTCAACACGGAGCTTTGTCACTGAAGAGATTTGATAATGGCCTGTTTGCAGTCACTTAGACTCCGTAATAAAGCGCCACATTTTTGGCTGTCTGGAGATCCGCCGGCTTCATTGGCATTCCCCCTCCGATTTCACCTTCACTGACGGAGATGGGATAGAGGGAGATAAGGCCTTCTTTGCCGCCTTTGTGGATTCCCATCGTGCCACCAGTCCCCACTCCTGCCACAGAGCCAGGGTCACTCAGTGGCTGTCCTGACCCAGCCTGCCTCCCTCCTTTATCTTGTGCTACTTTGGGACAGCAGGAAGGAGCCCCTTATTCTGCCTGTAATAATGGATCCCTGGGACTTTGTTTTCTTGAACCACCAGTGAGAGTTTACTGCTTGCAGCTTTTTGGGTAAGCAAAATAAAAGCGGAGGACTGGGTGTGGGAGGTTTTCAGAAAGAACGGGCTTGATAGAAAGGCTGTCGCGAGTTCTGGTTGTGGCGGCCAGCCAGCTGCTTTACAAGGAAAGGCATGTCTCCTTCAACAGTTGTGAGTGAGTCAACCTGAGGTTTTCCTTTCAGCTTCTTCCTGGGATTTTGGGGAAGGGAGCTCCTCAGGGAACTGGCCTCATTCCTGCAAAACTGCCCCTAATCTGCTAAGGTTTGGGCAGAGAACTCCAGGAAGCAAAAGGCAGGCGGAGATGGCTAGAACAGAGGCTCCCAGTCTTTTCTAATCCTGAGTTTCCCCTCTTTGAGGACTTCTCCTGGTGTTCTACCATCAGGTCTGGTCGGTGGGGAAGGTGCTCAGCTGTGTTGCATCTCCCGCTCGGCCCTTCGGTCAGTGCAGGGCGAGTCTGTTGCTTTCACTATGAGCTTTTCTAAATACCAGTGGAGAACAAGGTGGTATCTAATTACAGAAAACTCAAGCAGCGTTAACCGAAAGAGACTCCTTTAAAATGCAGAGTGATCAGCAGAAGTCAGGAGCACACTAAGGGTGGGTAAGAGGGTGTAGTCAGTGTCCCTGGGCCCCAGTAAGTGGGGGGCTGCATACACTGTTATGTTCACACATTCTAGCAAGGTGACGCATGGTTGAGGGAGGGGTGGTGCTGACAATTTTATGTTGTTCTCGGGTACTTGGTTACCCTTCACTCACCCTCTGCCCCTGTCCAAAGTCTTAACAGGCTCCCAAACCTCTATGCCCTGGTATAGGTACACATGGGCTTCAAAGGGTCTGTGGCACCATATGATCCAGCAGTTCTACCTCTGGGTGTGTACCCAAAAGAATCAAAAGCAGGGACTTGAACAGATATTTGTACACCCAGGTTTATAACAGCATTATTCACGACAGCCAAAAGGTGAAAGGGACTCAAGTGTCCATCAACGGATGAGTGGAACAACAGTGTGGTATATCCATACAAAGGAATATTATTCAGCCTTAAAAAGGAAGAAAAATCTGACACATGCTACAATATGGATGAACCTTGAAGATATGATACTAAGAGAAATAAGCCAGTTACAAATGGACAAATGCTTATGATTCCACTTATGTGAGGTACCTAGAGTAGTCAAATTGATAGAGACAGAAAGTAGAATGGTGGTTGCTGGGGCCAGGGGAGGGGCAATGAGGAGTTAGCTTAGTGGGTACAGAGTTTCAGTTTGGGAAGATGAAGAAGTTCTAGAGATGGATGGTTGTGATGGTTGCTCAACAATGTGAATGTACTTAATTTCACTGAAATGTACACTTAAAATGGTAAATTTTGTTATGTATATTTTACCACATTGAAAAAAAAAGTGGTCCCCTATGATCCCCATCTCCTGATGTTCGTGCTCTTGTGTAATCCCTTCCACATGGTGTGGGTGGGCCTCCTGACTTGCTTTAGCCAATAGAGTACAGCAGAGGTGAAGGGAGGTCACTTCTGTGGTTACATTTGCTGGCTGACTTGCTGTAGAGGCTCTCCTTGCTGGCTTGATGAAGTTGTCATGCCGGGGAAGCCCAGGTGGCAGGGAGCGGTGAGTGGCCCCCAGCCAGCCGCCAGCAAGGAGACGAGGCCCTCAGTCCTCCAGCACAAGGAAGTGAATACAGCCAGCACCCCCGTGAGCTTTGCCAGTGAGTTTTCCCCCAGAGCCTCTGCGTGAGGACACCACAGGGGACACCATGATGGCAGCCTTGTCAGTCTTTAAGGTGAGGACCCAGCCATGCCATGGCCAGACTCCTGAGCCACAGACACTGTGAGATAATAAACGTGCGCTCTTTCAAATCGCCAGCTTGGCGGGAATAACCGATACAGAGCCTCACAGGAGACTTGTCTGCATTGGTTCCATCCCAGTTGTCCACCCTGGTCGCCTCAGGCTTCCGTCTTCTCTTCTTGTCCACTGGGAGTGTGCAGATGGCCTGTTTTTCTATTTTCTCTTTGCGCTCAAATACATTCGTTGTTAGGGCCACTTCATCCTTCTGGTTCCTTCCTACTCTGCTCTGGTTTCTGGTTTGGCGGGTGTGTCCCGTCCCCTGTTGGCAGGAAGAACAGTAGTTTTTAGTTTTTAGTGCAGTGACTGACTTGGCTAGAGATTCAGGGCCCCAACCCCGCCCACCTCTGTGCAGGTGCGCTCTTCCCTCCATCCCTCACCTGCTGGCCCCTGGCAGTGGCTTAACCCCATGTCGTGCGTCTCAGTTACGATGCTCACTACACAAGATACGGATAATCAGATTCTCTGGGGTGGCTTGGATTTCAAACATTCTGATCCATTTGTTTTCCCCATAAACCATGAAATTGTCCCAGATATTCTGCTTTGGTATGTAAACTCTTTTTGGACTGGCTCCCATACGATAAATTACTAAGAGCCGCTGCCATTTTGGAGCACCTGCTGTGTGTCACACACTTGATTAGTGATTCTCCTTGTGTCTTCCTGTCAGCCCCAGTCAGGTGGACGTCATGGTGCCCGACTTACAGAGGAGCACGCCGAGATGCACGAGGTTCATTTTCTTGTCCGGGGTCATGCGGAGCTCGCGTGTGTCCACACCAGGATTAGAACTCCAAAACTGCCCTCCCACTTGTTTGGGCTCACTGCCTCGGAAGAGTACAGGGGTGCTTCTGCCAGGTGCTCTGTCCCGGTTCTGCTTGGAAAATAGAGTTGCGGCACACGGTCCACCTGGAGGTTTCTGATGGTTCCTTCCTGAAGGACCACAGTGGGATAGTATGGGGTAGGGGCACAGCTGAAACCTCAAGTTGAAATAGGGAGGGAGCCCAGGTGGTCAGGAATAGACGTTCCAGGCCTGGTGGGGACAGTGAAGGGTCTAAAGTGGTTCTCAGCCTAGGCTGTATGTTAGAATCATCCGGGAAGCTTTAACGTCTGCTGATGCCTGGGCCCCACCCCTAGAAATATTGATTCAGCTGGTTTGGCGTGCAGCTTGGGCCCTGGGATCAAAACTCCCCCAGAAGATTAACATATGCAGCCAAAGAGGGCCTCCATAGGAGGAGCAGGTGGAGCAGACAGAGGCTAAGAATGGGGGCATGGTCCCGACCACCACCACAATTCCCCCTCCCCATTTAGAGGCAGACCTTGTGTGTGTATAGCCTTAGACTTGTAGAGTCCAGGCCCACGGGACTGGCTTTCAGGAGCCCAATTTGGGGACCCATTGAGGCAAGCTCATGGTTTCTTATGGATTTGATAGATCCTTACATCTTCAGTGCCATCAGCTCACCTACTCAACACACAGTGAAAGGGATAGAGGGGTTGAGATACACACCCAAAAAGCCTTAATAAGTCAGCTGTTGGTGCCTGCATGGACTGCCTATTGTCATTGCTTAGAGTTAGTGGTTAAGTCTGGGGTTTGTGGTTTTCCCATGTCACTTGAGTACCTCTCGATGAGATGTAGGATTGCAAACACCTTGTGGGTAGGGACCCTATATCTGTGTCTGCTGGAGTGGGTGACGTATAATTTACCTGTCCTGGGTGCTTTGTACAACTGCATTTGGTGATTGATTTAAACAGCTTGTGCAAGTTGAAGCACAGAGAACAAGGGAAGTGAAAAACTTAGTGATTTTCACCTTATTTAAATTTGTAACTCTCTGTTAACTCCACCCACTGTCTTCTTTGGCCTGCTCTGTCTTTTCCTATAGCATCACCGTTTGTTAATACGCTGTGTAATTTACTTGAATGTAAGCTGACGACAGCGAGGGTTTCTCTCTCCTTGTGTCTTGCACATAGAAGGCTCTCAAAAAATATTTGTTGAGTGAATGAACAAATGGTAGTTTGTAGCCAGTGTCAGTGGGATCAAGAGGGGGAAATAGGCTAATCTAAGACTATTTCTTTGATTGAACTCTTGGAGGAACTGCAAGCCTTCCTGGGGCAGGAGGAATGGAGAGCTATGGGTTAATTTTATTTTATCTGCCTTCCTGGAGCGAGTCTTTTCCTTCTCAATTAAAACGTATTTTTTTTTAGTAGTTACCTTGTAATGCAAAATGACACTTCTGCAGGCTTTAGTCTTTTATGTCTTCCAAACTGAGCCCTTTCCCCTGCTGTGGCTTCAATAATGCATCATTTCATAAGTTCACGGACTTTAATGTGCTTCTGCTGAACCTCTAGTCTCAGCGAGGTAGTTAAATGAAAATTAACCACTGTAGGTGTGATTCAAAGTCACCTCTTCACCTTCTCCCTTTTCATCCCCTCCTTCATCCCATGTATGCAAAACAGTGTAGCGTTTTTCTTCTTTTAGTGAGAGAGCCTGATGTGTGTGTGTGCACGCGTACGTGTGCAGGCACACATGGGCTCCCATGTGTGAATGGATGTGTTGATTTATTTCATAATCAGAGATCCATGAAAAAAATAACAGTGTGTGCATACATGTTTTTGAAATTCCGCCTCTCCAGCTAAAGTACAGTGGAGTCTAGGGACCTGTAGCAAACCAATATTTAACGAGAGCATTACTGGTGTACTTGATTCAGGATTCACAGTGGCTGCTGGTAAATGGCCAAGTGTCTTCATAAGGCTCTGAAATTTACTCAGTATTCCTTCCATCCCTCTGTGCCTGAGGATTATTTTATATGTATGGGGCGCCTCAGTGGTGGATATGATTCACTGTTTGCATTAATGGCCCCAATTCTTCACACCTTTCTGAATTCCTTCCCAAAGATGCTAGTATATTTCTGTAACTTTTGACTTTGGGCTCAACCGTGTTGCTTACTTTGACCTGAAGGATGAGGCAGAGGTGACAGTGTGGTAGTTCTGAGCCTAGGCCGTAGAAGACCTCCAGTGTTTCTGCTCTTTTCTGCCTCTTTGCTTTTGCTGTGAAAACAGCATGCCCTGGCAGCCTGCTGGTCTGAGGAGGAGTAGGATGAGAGACACTTGGAGCAGAGCCACCCAGCTGACCCGCCAGTCTTTGGTGAGAAGTCAAGCCCACTCTAGATCAGCCGTGTCCCAGCTGACCTGCAGAAGCATGAGTGAAAATAGATGATTGTTGCCTCAAGACACAGCTTTTTGGGATGGTTTGTTAGGCAGCAGCATTATTATGCAGCAGATGGTTGATACAGTGGGATATTAGTATGACTCAGATGTGGATCCTGTTTGAAAGAAGTCTTGGAGTTTGGTGATGGTGGTGAGAGGGCCAGGACGAGATCATTAACTCATACAGGGTGGAGAAAGTGCTGAGTGCCCTGAGAAAGGACTCAATAGGGGAGTTTCACGAGGGAGAGTTTGCTGGGTGAGTGATCAGAGAAGGCCTCGTGGAGGGGGTGGCCTTTTGAAAAGGCGTTTTTAAGATGATGTGATCAAAGTTCAAAATACAGGAGCATTGACTAGGTTTCTGAGTTTAAAATATGTGATGTTTCAAAATTGATTTCTCGTCAAAGCCAGTGCACTGATGTTCATTTCCCATTAAATATCTAATGTCTTTGCTTTCACTGTATCAAAAAGGGACTCTTAAGACTTAAAGCTATGTTGGTGTCAAAGAGCAACATCCCCCTTTGATAACAGCCAGCATTTACAATACTTATCACCAAGAATTATCAACGTGAGTTTGGTGTACCTACTGAGTGCCAGGGATGTGCTGCCTCACCATTTTATAAGCGTGTCATCCTCATCGTCACCTCGAGAGATAGTAATAGACGCTAATGTTAATTCTATTTTCCAGGTAAATTAACCACGCCAGAGAGGGTAGGTTACTTGCTAAAGCCACCCAGTATCATCAGAGTCTCCTTTCACTCCCTACACCTGTCCCTCCCATTACATTGACATCCTCTCCGTTAATTTTGCATCACTAGCGCGTAGCAGGGTGCTTTGCACATAGGAGGTGCTCAAAAGATGTCTGTTCAAGGAAAATATGAATAAATCTATTAAAAAGGAATAATGGCCTCATCTCTATCTGTATGGCAGTCATAACCTAATCAGGAGACAGATTCTTAGACTGATTCTTATAAAACAGTGAGGCGAGGTCAGTGAGGCGAGGTCAGTGGTGGAGATAGCGGAAATATTTACAAGAATTTGGGAGAGCGCAGAGGGGGTGCTCTTGATGTAACCTAGAAAGAGAACACCTTCTGGAAGTGGCGAACTCTGAAATGAGGAGTCTGAGTTAGACAAGGGAGGGGGAAGGGGCTTGCCTGCAGAGGAGACGGGAGTTTATGGAAACCGTACACAGGCTCTCTAGTGCCCGGCATAGCTTCTGGGACACAGTAGGTCCTCAGTTATAAATGTCTGTTGTTCTGAACTGTTGGGTGAGGGAGGCGCTGGCAGGGAACCTTCTGAGCCTCTGTTACCAATAAAGCTACGAAAACGTGAGTCTCTGTGGTCTCATAACCTCTTTGTTTCTAGCTTCCCTAGTGCTCGTCCCTTTAGGGAAACTGAGGCAGCACAACAAAAGGAATTATGACCTACTTTGTCCTGAACAACTTATTGCCTAATAAGTCTGGCTTATCACCAAGATAATGATCCTCTTGAATAGATCTGGGAATTCTTCAGATATAAAATAAATTTGAAATAGCCCATGGTAGCCCAAACCTCTAGGTTTTTGAGACTGTTTACTGATGACTCTCAACTTGACCCAAATTTGAATCCTGGCTTCAGCATTTACCTGTGAGATTCTGGTGAAATTCCTTAACAGCTTTGGGAGCCTCAGTTTCCTCATCTCTGGAATAGGGATAAAATCCACATTCTGGAGTTGTACAGGTTAATTAAAAAAAAAAAAAAAAACTGTTTTCTTTTTCCTCTTCTCTGCAGAGCTGACCACCATTGTTCTCTCCCATCCTAAGGAACCAGTGGGTCTGCTGGGCTGGGAAGGCTCGTTTCCCGGCCTGGTTCCGAGCTCGTATGTGGCAGGCCCCTGGGGGCTTCCCTTTCAGCACTGCCGTGGCTGGTAACCTGTTTGCCTACGTGTTGATCGTCTGTTTATCCTGTGAGGGTGCACTGGGAGTCCCCAGGGGCGGGGACCCTGTCTGTTTTCCTGGAACACACTATTTCTGGCACTGAGCATCATACCTTTTCCACATTGAGCACTCAGTAAATATCGAATGAATGAGTCTATTTCTGTCCATTTCTCTCCTCTTTTATCTTCTGGTCACTCAAGACCACTCTCCACTCAAGACCCAGTTCAGGGGCCAGCCTGGTGGCGTAGCGGTTAAGTTCACGTGTTCTGCTTCAGCAGCCAGGGGTTCACGGGTTCAGATGCCGGGCGCGGACTGATGCACCGCTTGTCAGGCCATGCTGTGGCGGCGTCCCGTGTCAAGTAGAGGAAGATGGGCACGGATGTTAGCCCAGGGCCAGTCTTCCTCAGCAAAAACAGGAGGATTGGCAATGGATGTTAGCTCAGGGCTAATCCTCCTCACAAAAAAAACAAGTGAGACCCAGTTCAAATGATCCCGTCCTCTTGTGGCAACGCTAGCAGCTTGAGTTGTCACACTGGCATTTTATGCAGCCGTGAGTGTGGGCGGGGTCCTTTCCTCCCTAGTGGTGAGTCCCTGTGGGACCCTTAGGAAATACCAGGCCCAGAGCCCGCCTCCCCACGTTGAATGTTCTCAGTAAACGGTGTTGACATGAGTTGATTGAACTATTTGAGAAGAGCCTGACTTCTGCCTCTGCTAGAACTTCAGAGGGGCCCAAGAAAAAAAAAGTTTATTTAAGGAAACCATTTTGCAAGGTTTCCAAATATGTATTATTCCAGCTCCGAAATCTCAAACTTATGAATGGATGGCCTCCAAAGGAGACGTTTTCTTTTCTCCCATTGAAAAAGATGTCACGTGGTCCGAAGGAAGGCTGATCGACGCACAGAAGTCTGCCTGGCCCAGGAGGGGGCTGCATTCCTGGACCTGGGCCACGAAAATCGCCAGACAGCTACAGTTGCAAGCCTGACAATTAAAACGAGAGGACAATATAATTGAATAAGAATCTTTTCCATTTATAATGAACGAAGGGGCTTGAGGAAAAGCTCACGTAATTAAAAGGAGAACCACCGTGCTTCCAAAGGGAGCTCGGTAAGCATTTTAGAGGCAGATGGTACCTGTTGTTTACTGTGCCGAGCTGCATGTCAAAGGATAGGGTTTTCTTTGGGGGGAAGAGGTGGGGTCCTGCAGGAAGCTCAAGCTTTAGTGTCAGGCAGCCCTCGACTGAAATCGGGCCCTTGACTAAAGGTGTGGCTGACTAAGTGGCTGAAAACACCACCAGTTTTCTCATCTCTGAAATGGATGAGAGATTTTTCAAGACTGTTGTGAGTCTTGTGTGAGGATCTATTTGAAGGTGCTTTATAGGTAGGAGGGGCTCCATAAATGGTAGCCACTTCCTCACCCCCATCTGTGAGCACAAGCATTGTATTACATTTATCCACCATCCACACGTCATTTCTTGGATTGGAAGGAAAATGGAGAGGCAGTTGAAAATGCAGCACGGAGGGGTTTTTTGAAGAGTATGGAAGATTTTGACAAAATGGAAGGGAAGAAGGCAATTCACTAGAAGTTTGTTTCGCAAACAGTGGTCCTTCATGGGCTTGCAGGTGTTCTGAGACATTTTTTTAAATTGATGTTTTGATGTCATCTCAAATTAATGTAAGTATCTTC
Source organism: Diceros bicornis minor (assembly GCF_020826845.1). Lineage (NCBI taxonomy): Eukaryota > Metazoa > Chordata > Mammalia > Perissodactyla > Rhinocerotidae > Diceros > Diceros bicornis. The sequence goes on from NC_080764.1 coordinate 15,358,166, forward strand.
TAGGTGATCTGCATGACCACTTATAACTGAATACGGGTCCTGGATTTACACCAGTGAGTCATTGCTTTGGCACCAAATGACACCTTCTCAATTGAGGAAAGCTAATGAAGGAAGGACAGAGGGGGCTTACTGTGTGAAGGGGGCATCCGGGTGGTTCCACAGTGTTTCCAACATCGAGAAAGCACAAGGTTGGGGGGCACCAACCTCAAAAGAACCTGGCTGGCTTGAGCAGAGTGAGCCATACTTCCTCAGTAAGGTGGTGGTTTAGGTTCCGGGAAATAGCATTGGTTGTACCAGCAGGGTCACCCATGATGGACAGGTTTCAGCGGAGCTTCCAGACTTAGACTAGGAAGCATGACCTGGCCACCCACTTCTGAAAAAATTGGCCATGAAAACCCTATGAACAGCAGCAGAGCATCGTCTGATGTAGCGCCGGAAGGTGAGAGGATGGGGCAAAAAGCCTGGGCAGGGTTCCGCCCTGCTGTCCACAGGGGCACGAGGAGTCGGAATCGACTTGACGGCACAAACAACAAATCACATTAAGTTAATTTAAACGTGTTTTGGTGTTGAACTTGGGAAAAAAGAGGCACCTTTTAAGTTTGTTTTGCTTTCAAGGTTGTTTTAGAGCCACAAGTCCTGCGCGTGCCCCTCATTCGATGTTCATGCTCTTCTCTTGGCTTGGAATTCTGTTCTGCTTCGCCATCCCATCCAGCATAACTCCTGCCCTCACCTCGCCCTCATTCTTACCACTTCCTCAGCCTTCTCCTGCCACCTTGCCCAGGTCACAGCTTGCCGTCTGCGTTTTTAAAGATCTTTGGGGCATTTTTCCCAGTTGATTTTTACGGCTTCTGTGGGATGTTTTGCTTCATTTCTTTCTTTGGTTAATAGCTGGACTGGAAGCTTCCTGAGGGCAGGGGATGTCTTTTTGTTATTGTCCTCACCCCTGTATCCTGCAGCGCTTAGCACTCGATAAAGTTATTTAAATAACTTTTTTATTTTAATGTTTTACATTTTTTAGTGCTTAAATACCATTGGAATAAAAATGATTTAAGCCAAAACTAGGGTTCCCTGCTAACTTCTTTTCTATACAAGTGGCCCCCTGTCACTCCAGTTTAAAGAACATTGTGGAGGAGAGATTGCCTAAGGGGGAATGCGCGAGCTCTGAGGTGAAGGAAAGAGGGAAGTAGAAATGTACTGGGTCACTGTGTCCTTGCTGAGCACTAGGGGGAGGATGGCCCTGGGCCGGTGTCCAGTGGATCCAGGAAGAGGGACACAGCCTGCAGCTCACCTTGGCTACTTACTTACCTGAGATGCTGGGGGGGCAGGGGAGTTTGTAATTCAGTGCCACCCTTTTTGGGTTCGGTGTCTCCTGAAGGGTCATTCCAATGGCTGCATTCATGTCTTGTATAACTGGAGAGCCTCAGGCTTGCGCGGGGGGCGGGGGGAGTAGGAAGTCGGAGCTCAGGTGAACCCACACTCACTCCTGGAGGTGAGCTGAGCTGTTTACACCTAAAGCTCAGTCTCTTCATGGGCGTTACTCACTAGATTTCATCATAATTGTCACTTGATTTTAACAGCCTTGTACAGGGTTACAAAGCACATCAACAGTGCTTTTAGTGCTCTCTCAATAAATATCACAAGATCCTTACCGCAACCGTGTGATGTTGATATGCCCATTTCACAGAGGAGTAGACTGAGGCTTCAAAGGATTGATTTGAATTTGAGGCTTAGGACTTCGAGGTCCTGTTACCTCCACCATGTCATTTGGTCATCTAAAGGAAGAGTGTCTGCCTCCCACTGTGCTCCTGGGCTCAAGTCTGGGATGTCATCTGCACCCCTTGGCACAGGGTCACCCAGGATCCCAGCTTGTGATAAAGTGGCTCAGGAGCAACTTAATGATATTTTCAGCAACTTAAAAAGGGAGAGACTGTGTTTGGTTCCATGAAAGGCAGTGTTGCTTGTGGAGCTCCACACCCTCGTGCCGCACAAACTGGGTTTGAATGCAAGTGCTGTCAATTTCTGGCTCTGGTGGATTCCTTCTTACCATCGGAGCCTCAGCTGGGGTAAAATGGGGCTACGGATGTTTAATCAGAGCTTTAGGATGAAAGGAGCTATCTTTTGAAAACTGCCCAGCTTGGCACTCACCCACATTCCACTTATGATTCCTGGTGCCCCGAAGGTCTTACCTGCCCTTTTACTAAAACTTTTCCTTCTGTGGAGAGACTCTCAAATGCACGTGCGGTTGGTGCCATCTCGGGCTCAGGGTGACTCTGCTTTATGTTTGGCAGGCGTCTTAGAAGCGGCAGGGAGCTCAGGCTTCAGAGAACAGGAAGGAGGTTGGTTTGAGTAGTCTGGAAACCTCAAGGTGCTGCTGTCATCGTCCCTTGGAGGCGAGGGTGGGCTTTTGGAGTCAGGACGTGTGTGCCACTAAGACGGTGATTTGCAAGAGGTGGGAGGCCTCCCTTCTTTAGGCGGGCGGATCAAAGGCTTGCCAGCCCTCAGCAGTGTAAGCAGTGACCTCGAGAATCTGGCAGCTCTGTGGGACAGTGGCATCTGGCCTTTCTGGGCCTCCCCCATCTGGCCTTGCCCAGCCTCCCACTGACTGATTCCTTGCTTGCTTGTGACATCCCAGCCAAACTCACAGTTGCCTGGATGTAGCACGTGCCCTCCCGTGTCAGGCCCTGTGCGTGGCCTGGCACGGTATTAGGGCCTCAGAAGAGATGTGCGGTTGGATAAGTGGGTGGCTTCTCCCAGGCCGACTCACCCCGAACAATAGCAGTGTGTGATGAGCACACGCTTTAAGGCTGTCAGAGGAGAGAGGCCCCACCTACAGTGACCAGGGCCATGTTCTTTGCAAATACACGAGTGCTTTAAAGTTCAGTGTTCCCAGCAGCCTGGGGGGACGCTCGGTTATGAGTAGTAAGTGGAGGAACTCAGTGTTGACTGAGGCTGATTGTGAGAGGTCAGTTCCTGCCCTCATGGGGCGTACACTCTACTCGAGGATTAGAGAGGTGGTGTGCTGAGCAGAGACCACCCTACGGCGGACCTGCGCTCAGACTTTCGCTGTTTTTTGATTCAGCACATAGATATTTATTGAGTACTACTGAGTGTGAGGCGCTGCTCCAAGGGCTGTGGGTCTGTTAGTAACCCTGATGATAGAAGTCCCTGTTCTCAGGAAGCTTATATTATAGTTGAGGAAGACCGACTAACAAACCAAAGAAGTAATACATACTGAGTCTCCTGTGGTGATAAGTACCACAAAGAAAAAGAAAGCACAGATGGGAGACAGGGAGGTTGGGTGTGTGTGTGTGTGGGGTGGAGTTTCCAGGTTTAAGTTGGTCAGGAAGGGATTCTCAGAGAAGGGGATTTGAGCAAATTATCGGAAAAAGTGGAGGAATGAGTCATAAGATGCCTGGAGAAAGAGCTGGGGTAAGTGCAAAGGCCCTGAGGCCATTTCTCAATAGCCAATTGAGAGACTACAAGGATTTCATGTGGCTAGAAGGGAGGGAGCATGGAGGAAAGTAGTAGGGGATGAGGTCAGAGAGGAATGGAGACCCGATTGTTCAGGACCTTGTGGGCTGGGAGCCACTGGAAGATTGGCATGAGTCCACTATTTATCAGGGTTACTAGGTCATTCCTGTGTTGAGGATTGCCCATAGGCAGCAAAGATGGAGGCAGGAAGACCATGTAGGAGGGGCTTGCTGTAATTCAGACAGGAGATGAGGGTGACTAGGGCCAGGGTGACAGTGATGGAAGGCGTTGAGAAATAGTTGATTCTGGGTCTGTTGCTCATAGCCCCTGTGATCCTGGGTGAGTTACATACTCTTATTAAATTTTAATTTTCTCAGCTCTGCAATGGAGATAATAATACCTACTTCACTGGGTGCTTGTGTGGAAAGGGTCTGAAGGTGCTGAGACTGAAACATAAGGAAGACAGGAACTTCCAGCTGCACGAGCTCCTCCGTATTGGCAGCTGAGGAGATCTTTAGAGATGTTCCCACCCAGCCTTCTTGTGCTGTTGATTCAGAAACTGGGGCCCAAGGTGACGAGTTTTCCCATTTTCACAGTAATTCATCCAGCTGTGTGTCATATCTCATGGCCTCCGTAGATGTGTGCAGAGGCCGGTGATTTGTGGTCCAGTGTGAGGAAAATCAGATTATGGAGGGATGAATGGAAAGAATGCTTCATCAGTCTGTTGAAATCCCCATAATTCAGGGCTCTTGGAGTTCAAGGTAATCCTAGCAAAGAAAGTTGAAGAACAATGAAAGAAAATCAAAATTTCTGCTCAGTTATGTAAGCAGAGAATGTGCAACTGTTGTCCCAAGATCAAACCTCAGGAGTTTACTAGAAATACTGGAGAGAGGTAATTGTGTGCAGTTTATTGCTCTGTAGATCGTGTGGGACTTCTGTTTGCGAAGTGTTATTGACCGTTGTTAGTTACTTTATATGACAGAGGTCAGCATTGCTGTTCCGGCTTTACTGATGAGAGAGCTGTTGCTTTCCATGCTGAATGTCACCCTGGGTGTTTTTCCTAAGCTTTAACAGTGCGCCTTCTGGGAAGCCTCCTGGCTTGCCTGTGCATCCCCCATGGCCCCTTCATGACAGCTGGGGGCAGAAGTGGTAGCCTCTTGGATAGATCTGGACAGAAGTTGGACCGGCTTTAGACATAGGCATTTTGTTTGCTCTAGCTCACTGGTCTTTTTCATTAAGTAGAAGGACAAGGAGTATTGAAGGACAGAAGTGGTCTTGCTGGTGCGGGGCTGGTGTGGTCTTGCTGGTATTAGCACCTACTCTACGAATGTGTCGTGGGAGACTTTTCTTCCGTATCATCTGTCCCTCCTGGTTGTTACTGTCCTGAGGGCTTTTGCAGCATCAGCCTAGCCAGTGTCCTGGAGAGCAAGCCCCAGGTGTCAGTGTTGACATGTTCATACATGGGAGAGGGATCACTGGACCTGGGGCTATTTCATGAACTGCTCCTTTAACCCCTAGTAATGATACATTGTTTCTTGTTTCCCTAACCCTCAGGGCTTGACCTTGGTGAAATAGACTCTGTAGATGGGTCTTCTTCAAAATGGGATCCATGGGTCTCCCTTCATTATGTCTGAGGAGAGGGAGCTGCTAATGATGTGATCATTAGCAGTTGAAACATGTTTTCATAAAAGAAAACCTGTGCTTTTTAACCAGCTTCCGTCTGCTCTTTAAAAGTGGTCATTTATTACCCATGTTTGAGACACTTGAGAATAATCCTAATTGTTTTACCTTCAGTTCTCAAATTCCTCTCTAGGTGGTGAAGCTTAGATCAGCCTTCCCACACAGATGCTCACCTTCCCTTGGAATTCTCCACCTGCTCATTCAGGAGCCGGAGGTGACTCCGCCTAGTGACTTGGCACAGGGCCCCCCGGGGGGCTTGGAACTGTGCTTCTGGAAACCTGGTACATGGGAGGGCATCTGGAATGTTAGACTCTCCATATGGGAGCCTGTCAGGGAATGTCATCGCAAGTCAGCCGGTGGCCTCTGTGGCATCTTTATCGAACGAGAAAAAAGCACTACTCGTAAAGTAGGAGGGGACAGTTTGGAAGGATAACGTTTATTCTTTGCAATCACAAGTCTAAAAAGTACATTGACATATACAGAAAACCTTTCCCTCCTTCTTCTGTCCCTCTGCTTGTGTGTTTACTGCCCACGTGGTACGGAGCGGACATGCGTGAGGGAGAGGAATGTAGTTGTATCAATACCTGTGTCCCAAGTAAGAGATGCAGAGGGGACAGAAACCTCCGAATGAAAAATTTTTCCAGAATTTGAAAGTAAGATCTAGCTGAAGGTTCCTGTGAAAACGTCTTCACCTGTTATGTCTGGGAGGTTTGGTAAAACTTGCCCAGAGGAAGGGAAACTTGAATGGGATGGGGCAGCTCCGCTTCACGGGAGCGACCAGGATGTGGCTGGTAAGTCAGGGAGGGTGGCCCAGGCCACAGGGAAGAGGCAGGAGTGTGATCTTCAGGTCCAGGATGGTGGGGAAGTCGTGGATGGCTGAGATTTTGGTCAAGACCGTTCTTCCATCTGATCTGACTCAGACCCAAATATTCTGAAAACCGTGGCAGTCATGCAGGGTCCAAAAGGCTGTGAGATTCTGTCTTTTGCTGCAGTTTAAACCTGTCTTCTTGGGCATCCAGAAATGCTTTCCTGTTAGCTCGGGTGGGCACAATTTGGAGTGCTTGATTAACCCAGCAATTAATAAAAGTGGAGAGGTGACAATTGGTGTTACCAAGCTACAGTCGAAAGCGATGCCCTTGGCCTCCCTCCATGCAAACAGATGGGTGGAGAAGCCACCCGTGGGGAGGAACACTGGAATGCAGAAAAGGGAGGCTGGTTGGGAAAAGGTACTCAGGACAAAAAACAGCATGTCAAGATGGGGTGGTTGGTTGATTATTTCATTCAATCAGCAGATATCTGTTGAGTAATTCCTATGTGCCTGATACCGTGCCCGGAACTGAAGATACGTATATGGATGAAGCACAGCTTCTCCTACCAAGAGGCTGATTGTTGTGGAGGTAACAGACAAATGAGCAGTGAATTCTCACACTTTGTCGTAAGTACAGGATAGATGACGTTTAATGTTCATGGGTGACCAAGGGAAGGGGTGGTTGGTTTTATGAAAAGAGAGAGAGCAGTATTGACTTTACAGAACAGGTGGTTTGAGCCAGACCTGCTGGTGGAAAAGGGCATTCTAGCACAGCGGGCTGCAGGAGCCAAGGCTGGGTAAGACAAAGGGTGGGTTTGTAGTCGTTAAGTAGAGACTAGGTTTGAATTCTAGCTCTGCCACTTGCTAGCTGGGTGACTGGACAAATCACGGAGCCTTCGCATGAGTTAGTTTTCTCATCTGTAAAATGGGCATAAAGAATCCATGTCTCGTGGGGTGGGGTGTTGGGAGGATCCATTCTTAGTTCACATAAGGCATAGTGTGGTTGGCTCATGGTGACTCATCCCGCAGCAGTTAGAGCCCTGAGGTATCCTGGGTTCTTTGAGTGTGCCCTGCATAAGAAGGAGCTAAGACTCTGGATTGTCACTTAGGGCCAGGTGTTAAAGGTATCGGAATATCACGCATCCTGATTTTATCTCTGCAAATGTTCACCCACATCTTGTTTAAGCCATGTCTCCCCTTGAGGTATCACACAGTCTTACTCATCCTTGAAAACACAGCCACCCATTGGTGATCCTGGTGGCAAGTAATTGAATGTTAGTTCTTCATTCTTTCCTGGAATGATGGGGTGGAGAGGCCACTGTTTTGAGGAGCAGATTTAGAGACATAGGTGAGTTAGTGTGGAGTACTGGGAAGAGCTCAGCTCAGCATCTGGTTGGAGCTGGGGTCAGATTCTGGCTCCGTCATTTGTTAGCCACTCCACCTTAGGCAGGTCACGTCATCACTCCCACGTGTAGTTTCTACATCCGTGAAATATTGTCTAAAATGTATTTGTGCATTGAGATGAAACATTTATCTTAATAACTGGGATAAAAATTCCTTTGAAGGAGGGAACTGCCTTTGTATAGGAAAATACCTTCATAAGCTGGAACAGCACTACCCAGTAGAAATACAATACAGGCCATGTGTGTAATTTAAAAATTTCCAGTAACCGTATTAAAAAAAAGTAAAAAGAGGGGCTGGCCTGGTGGCGTAGTGGTTAAGTTCGTGCACTCTGGTGCTGCAGGGTTCGTGAGTTCGGATCCTGAGCCCGGACCCATATACGGCTCATCAAGCCGTGCTGTGGAGGCATCCCATATACAAAATAAAGGAAGATGGGCACAGGTGTTAGCTCAGGGCCAATCTTCCTCACCAAAGGGAAAAAAAATGTAAAAAGAAATAGCTGAAATTAATTTTAATAATATGTTGTATTTATTTTAGGTCAGTATAACCAAAATATATTTAAAAATTATTGAGATATTTTATATTCTTTATTTCATACTAAGTCTTTGAAATCTGGTGCCTATTTTACTTTTGTAGCACAATGCAATTCAGACAAGCCACATTTCAAGTGTTCAGTAGCCACTGTGGCTCATGGCTACTATGTTGGAGATCGTAGATCTTGCTAGGAGCCAAAGCCAGAAATGAAGTGGCTCTACAGGGAAAGTGAGTTTTATTTTCCCTCCTCTCCCATCCTCATCCCTCCCTCTCTCCGTCTGTCTCTCTCTCTCTCTCTTAGTCTCTCTTTTTCTTAATCTGCTTCCCCTTCGTGAGAGGGATGAGAAGATAACTGACCAGCAGAGACCACAGTGGTTGTGTTATTGGATTTTTGTGGAAAATGAAGGCTGGGATAAGTTTCATAGAAGGACATAGAGGGAGAGGCAGCTCACTAGGAATCTGCAGAAATCATGAAAACAGGAGCAGCTAAGCATTGAGTGCTTACCAGATGCCAAGCACGATTCTAAGCATTTTACTGAGTCATCTCATTTAATCCTCACAGAATCCTAAGAGGTAATTATTTCTTCCATTTTGAAAATGGGAAAACCGAGGCACAGAGAAGTTAAGAAACATACCCAGAGTCACATAGCTAAAGTGTGAACCCAGATAATCTGTCTCTAGAACCCTGCTGTGCTTGTTGTCTCAAAAATTCTTAGAGGAAAAATAAACCTTAGAGAAGGCTTTGGGCTTCCATTGACATTGACTGGGTAGTTTGTACCAAGGGACTAGGGGCGGGGCAGGCCCAGAGATCATCTGGATGAGCCTGAACCTTGCAACAGTGTTCAGGTTACCTTGTGTGGCAGGTGCACCGCCCGGGCACCATTATTACACCCAGCAGGGCCTCAATAAATGGCACTTGTTCCCGTCTTCTCTTCAGGCCCATAAAATAAGCCTTTTTAAAGAAGGAGCTTTCTTAGTTTTGTCCACATCTAGATCCACGCCTGCTAGATAGTAGCTGCTCAGTAAATGTTTGTGGAAGCCAGTGAAGATGCGTTGGCATCACCGGGCACGATGATCTCTGAGTCCGCTGGGGGCCTGCAAATGCAACTGTGCCGTTATGGGGACACCTTGTAAATATGACCCTGAAGGAAGGGGCCTCATGTGGGACGATGACCGGCTTGTTCAGATCCAGAGTTCTTGCTTTGAGCTGAGGACAAAGGCTAGTTTACATGTCCCATGCCAAAGCTTTTTGTTTGTTTGTTTTTCTAGTAAATTTTTTTTTTTCGTGAGGAAGATCGGTCCTGAGCTAACATCTGCCAATCCTCCTCTTTTTGCTAAGGAAGACTGGCCCTGGCCTAACATCCATGCCCATCTTCCTCCACTTTATATGGGACGCCACCACAGCATGGCTTGCCAAGCGGTGCGTTGGTGCGCGCCCAGGATCTGAACCTGCGAACCCCTAGCCGCCGTAGTGGAGCGTGCGCACTTAACTGCTTGCGCCACCGGGCCGGCCCCAATCTAGTAAATTTTTAAAATTGAAATGTAGCATATTATACAAGAAGCAGAGTACAGAAAGCATAAATGTGCAGCTTGATTATTTTTACAAAGGGAGACCACCTATTTAACCAGCTCCCAGATCAAGAAATAGGACATTACCAGGCATCCCAGAGCCCCCCGTCCCCCATCACTGCCCCCTTGTCACTCGTGAAGGTGTCTGCTCTCTTGACTTCTGACTCCATAGACTGCCTTCACGTGTCCACGCTTTCGAGCACACCCCACTGATTGGAGTTGTGGGGGTCATTTGTTTCAGTCCTGCGTCCCTGATGGTCACCAGAGTTGGGGGATTGGGGTTGGGTTTCTAACCTGGTTTTGTGCCCATTGCATAGATGAGAAATTGAGGCTCACAGAGGCTGTGCTACTTGCCCGGGTCTCATGGCTTGAGAACAGATCCATGATTCAGACCCAGAGCTGTAGTGTGCCAAGACCCGTGTTTTCGACCATCCTGTATGTTTTCTTCTATGACAGTTTGTCTAAAAGCCCAAGGCTGGAAGGTTCAGGTTGCGATTGCTGGACTGAGCAATATCTGGGGGTGGCTGCTGTGAAGCTGCACCAAATGTATCCCGAAGGCCACACCTCACTCTCCAGGGTGACTTGGCTGGCTGAGCCCATCGCGGGTGGGGCCACAGGAGGCTTCAGCACGTGGGGCAGGCGGGTTCCTCATTGCCCCATGCTTCCCGCCTCTGCTTGCTGCTGACAAGTGCGCCCAGGCTCTGGCGAGGGAAGCTTTACAATTAAACAGAGTCAAACTGCTCCCTCCCACTACAGTGAAAGGGCTCTGTGCTGCCAAGTGCGAGCTCAGTGCACTGGTCTCCTGCTCTGGGGGCGTGGCTGGGACTGGATTTCAGCACCATCAATGGCTCAGGGGATGGAGCTGGGGAGGGCAACCTCTACCCAGCCTGGAGGCCCCTGGGAATGGCTAGAGGTGGACGTACGTATTTCAGGCGGAGGAGCTTTGCTCTCTCTGTGGCACGGCCCTCTGCCCGCACTAGGACAGGTGGTGGCTGTCAGTCTGCAGTTGGCTGCAGCCACAGAGAGATTTGCCAACAGTTCTAGAGTGGAGAACCCCCAGCCTCTTTGGCCCGGAGACTGCAGCTTGACCCACAAAGCTGTGAGCAGGCAGTTCCCGTAGCCTGGCTTTCTCTCCCGCGTGATGGGAGTGGATAGCAGGCAGAAATATGAGCTGTTACGCCAGGCTCAGCGCCCCTAGGACTGAAATTTAATTCAAAAAGTCAGAATGAAATCACCCCTCTGGAGGCAATGGTTCTTATAAAAATAAAGCCAATATTATTATAATCCTAGCGAGTGAGTTGCTGAACAGTTTACTCTTTGCTGCGTACGGGACCTGGTATCAGAGACTGAATGGTGTGGCTCTGAAGCGAGACTGTCTGGGGGTGAATCCCGCTTCCTCTGCTCAGCTGTGTGACTTTGGGCAAGTTACTTGACTTCTCTGTCCCTCTGTAAAACAGAGAGCGCGATAGTCCCTACCTCTTAGCATTGTTGTGTGAATGCGTTAATCCGTGCAAAGCACTTAGATTACTGTCTGACATGTTGAAGTCTCAGTAAATGTTCATGTAATGATGATGATGAAGATGTGTGTGGAGCGAATTACAGGCTCTGAGTGCTCCGGTGTGCTAGTAGTTTAGTATTCCTGGTTACAGACAAGGAAACTGAGGCACAGACGGGGTCAGTTCCTCTCCCAATGTTTCACAGCCAATACATAGCTGAGGTGGAATTTGAACCCAGAGCTGCCTGACTGCAGGCTTTCCAGGAAATGGCCAGTAAGACTATTATTGGCTTACACAGGATTTATCACCTAAGGATTAAATTTATTTCAGAAAAGGCACCCCCCCCAAAAAAAATAGTTCTAGTAAAAACAAGATAGATTTACTTTATGATCCATTTAAAGTAATAAACATAGCTAATGTTTGTTAAGTGAATTGCCCTGTTTCAGCTGCAACATTTCCATTGCTTTGTTATTTGGGTTGTGTTCTAAGAGCTTTGTGAGAACGTTTTGAGTTCAGGTCAAACTAGAGGCGCATCTTTTCTCGCCATGGCGGACGTGCTCCTGAAAGACGAGATGCCCTGATGTGTGAGGACAGTGGCAGTGGGGTCTTAGGAGAAGTGAAGACCCGCCTCATCTGTGTCTGCGCCAGGGGTCCTTCACCTGAGGTGTCCTGTCGCCCTGGCTGGCTGGGCCCTTCTGATCTTCAGCCCCTCCTGGGCCTGCCCTCGGGATCCATACCAGCTCTAACAAAGGACCGAATCAGAGAGGGAAGATGAGGTTTCGGGTTTGACCACGGTGGATGGCACAGTGCAGTCTGTGGAAATAACATACTATTTTCTCATTTAAGTTCCCTGAGCAGAGACAGGAAATGAGAGGACCAGAGGAGAGGCATAAAGGAGGGAGAGAGAGAAGAAATAGTTGGGGGAGGGGAGAAGGAATGTCGGTGAGGGGCTAGGGGGGCAGGGGTGGAGGTGAACTTGGTGACTTGTGCTTGCATTTTTGTGACGTGAGAAGGGCGGGGCAACGCCCAGTGAGAGGCAGATCCTAGGCCTGGTAGGAGGGGAAGAGGAGGAGGAATGGGAGATGCAGCCTTGGGAGGGACTGAGAAGCGATCCTACAAGTTTTAGTGCTGGGATTGATTACAGGCCACCTGATGGGGTGTGGTTGATGGGCAGACTGAGCCCACTGTTGACCACACGGCCGGTCAGTGGCCAAGTTTCTTGACTCCTGGTCCGGTGCTCCTTGGTTGTGCCATGTCGCCTCCAGGGCCGTGAGAGGGTGGGCCAGCGGGAGATGGAACAGTTGAGCCCCACTTGCCCAGGGGTTGGGTTGGGGTGTCAGTGGTCATTCCCACTGTTGGTTGCTCCTACATCAGAGCTCCCCCGGGGGGATGCCTGGCCCTCAGTGCCGGAGCAGGGGGGTGGGGAGGGCACCATCTGACACCATTCAGAAGAGACTACACAAGTAAACCCCACAGTGTGTCTCAGTCTGGGAACAGCTCGAGCTCATGGAGGCGTGCCTCTGTCGTGCGCCGCTCATGCCAGGGGAGTTAAAAAAAGAAATACTCACGCCGATCCAAGGGCTTTCTGTGGGCAGGGCAGAAATAATAAACCCAAACACACAGTCAAGCCGTTTCAGGAGCGAGGTTGTGTGCCCTAACCCGGCCAGATTCTGCCAGCTCCAGGAGATAATCGCGGCTGCCGGGGCGGCCAATTCCATGCCCTCCTCAAGGGCCAGCCTCCCTGTTGCAGGGCAGAGGTGAGTGGGCGTGCTTTCTGTTAAAAGGATCTGATTTTAATGTAAAAGGCTTGTTGGTTTGCTTTCCCAGCTTGTTGGGTTCACAGCTCTTCACCGTGGCCCCAGATTCACTCTGGAAGATGCTCCCAGTGTGAGCCGGCCTGGCCTCCCTGTGCCTCATGCTGGGCATCTGGGCCTCGCGTTCCATGAGAACTTGTTGCAGAGACGTGGAAATTCAGGCCCAGGGAGGTGACTGACTTGCCCAATGCTTGCACACGGCTTTGATGGTGCCGGTGGTGGTGATGGTGATGATGATGAGGATGAGGATGAAGGAAAAGGAGAGCTGCTATTTGCCTAGGTAGCGTGTTCAATTCTGTGTTGGTGGAGACTGTGTTAGTGACAATAATGACTAACAGTTACTGTGTGTCTGCTCTGTGCTGGGCGAGGTTCTGAGCAGCTCTGGGACACTTGATCTGGGATCGACTCTATAAGGCAGATGCTGTGTGCCTATTACAGTGGAGGGGACGGAGGCAGGGTCAAGTCAGAACCTGCATTCTTTCTGCTGAGCCACGAGCTGCCTCATGACCATGGCAGCTTGCTGTGTGTGGCGTGACCCCGTGGGTGGGCGAGTGCCCGGCTGAAAGGTTGGTGACAGGACACACCTCTATTCTAGATCCTTCTTCCTTGGCTCCCAGGACCCCTTGGACCCCTGCTCCCAGAGACACCTCCCACCCCCCTGACACCATCCCTTTCCCAGTTTTCTTCTGAGGGATAGTTCAGCTGAGTTAATGCTAATAACCATCACTAGTTATCTTTTAACTTTAGTTATTCAATGCTCTGATCCTAAAAATGTTTTTCTGAAGGTGACGAGTTAACTCTATTTCCTTCATTATGGATTAGTAATCATGAAAACTGAATATCACTGAAGGTCCTGTCACCAGTGTAGTTCATGCGGTGAAAAAATCGAGTATTTCAGGGAAAAGTTGCAAAGAGAAAGAAAAAAAGGAGGGAGAGAAGAAAGACATCTGTTTGTGTGTGTGTTTGTATGTGTGTGTGTGGGGGAGGGGTCGGATTAGCCTTAAAGTAAGAAATAAGCTTGAAATTGAGGATGCAGTTCAGATGCCACCTGCTCTGAAGCCTCGGCTGTTTACCTGGGCACATTCGGGTACGTCTCCTCCGTCCTCCGGTGGCACCTCTGTTCTGACATCTGTGGTCGTACTTGCCAGGATATATGGCAACTTGGCCATTTCCATGTCCTTCCACAGGGGCACCTCCTGGGCTGGGGCTGTGTCTTGTCCTCCCATTACCTGACTCAGTGCTGGCACATAGTAGGCACTTAGTAAATGTTCGTTGAAATGACTTAGTACATGAAAGTTTTGTGAGGGAGGACCTTTGTTTTGCTCTGCCTGTGGAGAGCTCTAAATACTCTAGGTGCTCCTTTCCAGATTTCTATTACCCATACGGACCGGGGTCAGTCTTAACTGCCAAAATGATCATAAATATACTCTAATTTGAGCAAATGGGATACAAGCCACTGACCATTTAATTAATTTGTTTGTGTCATCAAATAAGCTTTTATGGGGCTCCTGAGTGCAGAACATTCTATTTGGCAGGTGGTATACAAGAGGAGAGAGCAGCCAAGGATGTGGGCTTTGAAACCAGACCACCAGAGGTCAAGCCCGGGTTAGACGCTCTCTTCTGGCTTTAGGTGGTTATAGTGGGTAAGAGAGCACAGATTCTGGGTCTAGGTTTGAATCCCGTTTCCACCACTTACAAGCTGTGTGACCTCAGGCAAACTTCTTAACCTTTCTGTGCCTTACTTTGCTCTTCATTAAAATGGGATAGCTTCATGAGGTTGTTGTGGGGTTAAGGTCATTGAGGGGCTTAAACGAGTTTATATATGGAAAGCACTTAGAACCCTCTTGGTATTTGTTATTGATATTATTTGCTTTTAGTTAAGCTTCAGTGTCCTCATGTGTAAAACCTGACTTTTTAGTGCATGAGTCTTCAAAGAAGTGTGTTAAGGATTGTATTGGTTTCCTGTGGCTGATGTGACAAAATACTACCACAAACTGGGTGGCTCAAAACAACAGAAATGTATTGTCTCACAGTTCTGGAGGCTAGAAATCTGAAACCAGGGTGTGTCAGCAGGGCCCTGCTCCCTCTGAAGCCTGTAGGACAATCCTCCTGCATCTTCCTAGCTTCTAGTGGTTTGCAGGCAATCTTTGACATTCCTTGGCTTGTAGATACACCACGCCAATGCCCTGTTGTCACATGGTGTTCTCTGTGTGTCTTTCTTCACATGGCCATCCTCTTATGAGGACACCAGTCATACTGGATGAAGAGCCCACCCTTCTGCAGTGTGACCTCATATTAATTACATCTGCAATGACTTTGTTTCTGAATAAGGTCACATTCTGAGTTATTAGGGGTTAGGACTTCAGCATATCTTTTCTAGGAGGACATAATTCAACCATAACAAGGATGAAAGGAGAGAATGCGTGTGAAGCATTGAGCGTAGAAGCTAGAGCAGAACAGGACCAGTAAATGTCAGCTGTGCCTGTTCTGGTTGTTAGATGCTGTCGTCATTGTCACGATGACTGCCCTTTGCTGGGTGGCTGTGGGCAGTTCTCTGGATGTCTTTGAACCTCAGTTTCTCATGTATTAACTGTGAATGGTGTGGTCCAACTTGCAGGGCGAGTGTGTGCTGGCGGTCCAGACACACGGTGCTCTCTGTGCATGCTGTCCCTCCTTTTCTGGTGGTGCTTCGTGGCTCAGTGAGGACAAGCCCCCATCAGTGCCACCACACAGACCAGAGAACGCTCCTCTGTCCCCTCATGTCCAGATGTGAGCAGGTGTGGCCTTTCCAGACCCCAGGTGCTTTGCATTCAGGATGGAAAAAGATATATTTTTCCTACTTGGGAGCTGAACAGATTTGCTACAGAGAAGTTTAGATAGCTATGGAAACAGTCCTAATTTTAGCCTTGCCACACTTAATGCCAACTCGGAGAGTGCAGTATTGGGTCAGGGCCCAGAGAATGGGGAAGGTGAGCAGGCCTGAAAGGGTCAGAACAAGCACGGAGTAGCCAACTGACAAACAACAGTGGGAGGATGCTGCAGAAATCTAAGTGGTTACCAAGGGGCTGACTCCAAGGAGAAAATGGGTCCGAAGAGAGGGGCCTGGAGAGATGAGCATTTATCACAAATTAGTATTTTGAACCAAGGGATCTCCCTCACCTCTCGCCTCTCGCTCTCCCTGTCTACATTCTGCTCGTGTTCAGTCCATTTCAAGACCTTTCTTTCCCACCTTCCGAATCAGCCACTCCGGCCTGAATTCCGATCATCTTTTATAATTCTTTTGAGGCACTTATAGTAGCACATTTCGTTTTGACGTTAATCCATGTACCTTGCATTCCCCCATTTGTTTTTGAGCCCCTCAAGGTGAGCCATGGTCATTGTCATGTCTGTATGCTGAGCCTGCCGTGGAGTAGACCTGCAGAAAGTGCATAAGGATTGGTCATTTCTGGTTGACCAAACCAGGGGTGGACATTAAATGAGTGAGTGTAATAAAGCGTAAGAAACACTTTTGATGGGAAGAATCCACTTGGATGGGAACGGAAATCACCTGTAATTCTGTTCAAGACATGCTGGGGAGGGCCACAGGCCAGAGGAGGCCATGGTATGGTGGATATTGAGTGCGATGGGATGAGGGAAGAAATGGACGGAGATTATTTTAGGCCATGTGGGGAGCGTTACCTCCCTTGCGTTAGCCCTGTCCTCCTGGCCAGGTCAGCTCTTAGCAGGAATCATCGTAGAATATCAGACACAGGAAGGACCTTAGACCTCATGCAAGCCTATGTGTTTTGAAGTGTGATATTCAAGACAAGCATTTTTACCTTAATACTTGGTGATTTATTTTAATGTGCATATATAAGCCATATATAGCAAGCACCCTAAACCTGTCATTTCTCAGGTGTTACTGCTTAGGGTGAGGCAGGTCACGGTAGCTCCTTCTCGCAGACCCCGTGGATGACAGGGTGGTGTTCCCACATGCCCATGAACATGAGACCTGTAATAAGCGAACGTTCCGTTGAACCGTTGGAAGTAAGGCTTATGCAGATGGGAGAGTTGCTTCTCTGAATTCTGCATTGAATTTCTGTATGCCTTGTACTCTTTACAGCAGGATGAAAAGCAACATGATTGTGGTAAAATTGGGAAGGTAGTGTGCAAGAGATTTGCAGGGTGGGCCGCAGGGGTTCAGTTCAGCTCCCTCCTTTGAATGAGAAGGAGGTGGATGAGGCGGAAGTAGACCAGATGGCCCTGATAGATAGTGAGCACTTTTAGTTACCTCATTTAGTCCCACTGACAACATTGTGGTGATGAAGCAAACACTGTTTTTTCTTATGACACAACAAAGGGGAGGCTGAAACTGAAGGACTTGAAATAACCTGCTGTGGCCTGCCCTGCTGGGAAGAGGTAGATCCGAGGATTCAACAAAGCCCCCTCCCACGAAATTAGCTGTGTCAGGGAGCCGCACACCTCCCCAAATGAGCTTTTAGGTTTTGGAAATAGAAACACATGCAGAGTTGTGGTTCCATTTGCCTCCTCCCGGGAGAGCTCTGCCTGGTGAGGAATAGGTAGGGTGAAAGGGATGATTCGGCACTTGTGTGTGGTGATGGGTTGTAATTAGTATTTGGGTGGTGAACATGATGTAATTTATGCAGAAATAGAAGTATAATGATGTACACCTGAAATTTATACAATGTTATAAACCAGTGTTACTGCAATAAACAAAAAATTTAAAAAAAAAAGTAATATAGCAGACAATCAGCCAATCAATAAAAAAACAATTAATTAATGTAAAAAAAAAATAGGTAGGGCCAGAATGCAAGTTGCTCAGGCCAGCAGGTGAGTCTGAGGGCTGGTGGGAGTTTCCTGGGCAATGGGATGTCTTCCACTAGGGTGTCTGTTCCGCCCAGGGCCGGCGAAAGGCCGTTTGCCTGCTGGGAGAGGTGACTGCTGGCTCCCCTGGCTCCCCCTCGGTTCCCCCCTGGGTACTACATCGGGGAGTGAGCAGCCCCAGCTCACAGGGTGAGTCAGAGCAGAGCCCAGAATAGAAGCCGGAGGGCATGTGTGCGAAGGCCATCTCTGTCCCAGCCATTGGGGTTCTAAGATTCATGTTAAAGATGATTAAGCTGTTATATATAACGCTGTTTGCAGACTGCTTTAGGATCATGTATTAGTGTCGCCTGGCAACAGCTCTGTGAGTTAGCCACACCCACCATAGGGTAATGAACTGGATCACCCAGGGCCCAGCTCACTATTTATGCATCACCAAGGTCCTCCCAACTCCCTCATTCATTCATTCATTCATCCATCCATAAGAGCACTGTTATTAGGCGCCTCCTTTGCAGGTAGCTCTGTATTTGACAGTATTCCCTTTTCGTTGCTGGGAGTGTTTAATATGTAAAAAAAAGGGAAATGGTGGTGTTCCTGTTTGCATAAGCACACTAGCCCCCGTTTATTGAGACTGTAAGCTCCTGGTTTTATTTCTGTGTGTCTAGTGCCTAGAAGAATGCCTAGCACATAGTAGGTGCTCTGTGAACATTTGTTGAAAAAAAGAGTGAATGAACTGAGTGTCTGCCATGTGTTTGGCACTGTGGGAGGTGCTTTACATAAAAATCTTTCTCATTCACCTGACAACCCACCGTGCACTGTACCTGTCTTTCCCCCATTGTAGGGTACCATCTGGTGAGCATTTACCATTATTGTAAGCACTTGCATAGCAGATAATTCTCATCATGACTGAATAACGTAGCTCCTATTATCCTCATTGTACAGATGAGGACATGAGGCACAGAGAGGTTAAGTAACTTGCCTAAGGTCACACAGACCCTCCAGCTTCAAGCCATTTCTCTTGACCCCTCTATCAGCGCTGTCCAATAGAACTTTGTGCATGACGGAAATGCTTTGTGTCTGCACTGTCCACTAGCCACACGTAGTTACTGAACGCTGGAAATCTGGCTAGTGCGAGTGAGGAACTGAATTTTTAATTTTAAATTAATTTAAAGTTAATAGCTACATGCGGCCGGTGACTACCATATTGGCAGCACAGTTCCCTACTGTGCGACCTATAAATGGTAGTCACAGCTCACATAAATTGAGTGCTTACTGTAGGCTGAGATTTTCAAATGCTTTTCATAGAGTAAGTGATTTAAGTTAATCCTCATAACCACAAAGGAGTTGATGGAGGTCAGAGGTTAAGCACTTCCGCCCCTTCCCAAGATTCAACAGCAAGAAAGTGGTGTAACTGTGTTCTACCCTAGGGAGGACTCTGCCTGACCTCCGTTTTAAACAGTCTCCCTATTTTCCAGGTGTAGAGCAATGAATGTTGCCATGAAAATCAGGATCTCGTTGTTCTGTTTTTAGTTCCAAACAAATTCTACCCACTGTATTTCTTCGTAAAGGGATCAACTCATATGCAGGCTTGCGAACTCGCTGTTTCCACCAAGTGACTCATTTAGGTTGAAAACATTTATTTATTTGAAGTGGAGTTGTGTCAGTGTCACTCTGAAAAAAACAAGATGCCAATATTCCTTACCAGGATGTTCTTTAATGAAAACAAACAAACACAACCTCCTTCTTGGTGTAATGGTGGTAGTATTTCGAGGTCGAGCTGGGAAGGAGAGAAAGGCGAGCTGAAATCATCTGCAGTCTTGCTGGGTGGAACAAATGGCTGCAGCCTGTGGGCAAAGTGGCGAGATTTTACCTCTCCCGGCTGCACTTTCCCTTCTTGGGGATAGGTAAGTGAGAGGGGGCTCTGTGTTGGGGCAGGATGACAGAAGAGAAAGCAGAGGTCACTGAATTTTGTTCTACAGTTGAGGTCAGCCATACTTGGTGATAAAAATTCATCCGAATGTGTGCTGCATGCTGGACTGGGTCTGTCATCCTTGGCTGTGGCCCATCCAGAAGCTGTGAACCAGTCTAGAGGCAGGGCCCATCCAGAAGCTGTGAACCCAGGGCCAAGAATCCAGGTTAGGAGCAGAACTGGGGTAAAGGTGATCGGGAGAGACACGTGGAAAGAGAGTGAGAGGCCTGAAGGATGAGACCACTTCAGGAGCACAGTCCAAATACAGACAGTGATTGTGAAACCTAGGACCGTAGGCCAGAGCGCTTTGGATTCTGAGAATAGAAAGAGGAGAAACATGGCCACCGGCCTCTGGGGAAAGCCTTGTTCTGAGGGCTGTGATTGACCAGTTAATTCACATTCCTCTTCCTGTTGCTGTCTAAAGGCAGTCATGCATCTTCCTAAACCAGCCCCATCTCTCTGCCTGTACATCCACCCATTCACCCACCCACTCATCCATCCATTCATCTACCCACCTATCCATCCATCCACCTATCCATCCACCTATCCATCCACCCAGCCACCCACCCATCCACCCACCCATCCATCCATCCATCCATTCATCCATCCAGCATTTGAGTCTTGTCTCTCTCCATGGTATTGGGGATAGCATGGTGAACACGGTACCATCCCTACCCTCAAGGAGCTCACAGTCTTGTCTGGAGACATGTATGTGGGCATGTGTTTCTGAAGCAAGTAAAGGACGGCTTGGATGCCCTGCACCCCAAGGCCCATTGCACCTTTTGCCCATGTAGCTTTTCCAAGTAACATGATGCCAGCATTGGTTTCTCTACTTCCCCTCTTGTTTTTATCATACATGTACTTATTATATGTATTGTGCTTTGAGTATTTGGTTTATACTTAGTGTAGCACTTTATTGCATCTTTATTGTCAGTTTCCTAATTATAGGGGCCTTCATGTCTTTTCTGGGACCTGGCTCAATTGCAGGCACTCATGGGGGCTCCAAGATTATTGAGGTAAATTGGAGCCCCTTAAACCTAGAAGGGACCTTAACAGTCATCAGTGATCTGAAGGGTCTCTCTCAGCTTCCACCTCTTTACCTCTCTCAGATCAAGCCCATCAGCGTAGGCTCTATCATGAGCCCTTGCCAGTTAGTGGAAGAAGAAAGGGAAGCCTCACCCCTCACTGAAGACAGAAGTTCACTGAAGCCCATTACACCTCCGTGTGCTGCTCAGTTACCTGGAAACATGTGAGGGATTCGTTTTGTTGGATTAACAACTATGAGATGTCACTTATTTACTTTGCGTTCAGGTAAAACTGAAATTAAATGTGAGCATGCCAGACAACCAAACTGTGTTTGGTTATACAAAAACTCCAGGTTGCTTTAGATGTCTTCTAGTTAAGGAACCACAATTTAAATCTTGAGAATAAAGGCACTCCTCCGCATGTTTTATTCTTAATAAAGTTCACCTGAGCCCAGAATGAGACCAAAGCCTGGCCCTGTCTCCTGGAAATGGGCACGACATTGTCCAGGCATTGTGAGGTATGCTGCCCTCCGCCCCCTATCCTGAGGCAAGAGGCCATTGAGCAAGCCAAGAGGGCAGAGATCTCCGCTATTGCTAAAGGAAAGAGGGACACCAGTGTGATGGGAGTTTACTTTGTGTCAAGGACTTAACTCGTGTTGTTTTATGTTAATTGCCTCAGTTATCCATTGAAGCTGTGTTAATCTCCACTTCAGAAATGAGGCAACTGAGGCTTACAGAGATGACACGCCCAAAATCAAACAGCTATTGAGTGGCAGATCTGGGACTTGAACCCTAATCTCTTCATTCTTGGGTGTCTATTTGCCACATGCTGTGTGGAAAGGTGAAGACAATGAATTCCCTGCTGAGTCTCGATATGGAGGGAATCCACTTTCTGGATCACATTCCCATGATCTTGGGCAACTCAATTGACTTCTGTGCCTCAGTGTTCTCACCTATGAAACAGGATAATAATAATAATATTTTGTAGGATTAGTAGGGATTGAATGAGGTTATTCAGGTAAAGCCTGGTATGTCGTAAGCCCTCAGCATGTTAGCTCTAACAAATAAATAACTCTAACAATAACATTAGTGATCTTTATTGTTTTGACAGTTTTTACTTCTGGTAACAATTTTGACCATTGTGTTACTGGACTGCCCCTTCTTTGTTTAATAGACTTGTTGTTTTATTAACAAAGAGTCAGCTCTTATAATAGGACCTTACATTTTACGACATCAAACCCACATGCAACATCATGGTAGCCGCCAAGGACATGTAGCATCACTGGGATTGGAACCCAGGCCTGTCTTGCCTCCGTGTCCCACACTGCCTCTCCTGGTGCCCCCATGTCCTGGCTGGCACTCAGCTTTGCCTCCCGTGGTCCTGGTGACTCTGCTTCTGGCAGCCACTGTGTCAGGTGGACCCGCCGTGAGTGAGTTTATAATCTAGTTGTGGGCGAGCCCAAAACTCACCACTGAGAAGTGCAAAGACAATACAAGATTACAGTGTTAGTGAGATGAGCCATCTCAAGGCTAGGCGTGAGTAACTGCTCAGTGACTGCTGTCAGCCCCCTTCCCTGGGAAAGTCCTGTATTGTTCATGGCGCGTTTCAGATGTCACCACCCCAGGAAAACCTTCCCTGATAACACGGACCTTCCACCATGGGAAGGTGACTTCTGTTGTGATCTTTTCTGTGGTGCTTCTTAGGGGTTTGTGTGGCTCATCTCCTCCACTGGCCGTGAGCTGTTGAGGACAGAGGACTGTGTCTGTGTTAGAAACTTCTGGTTCTTACCCAAATCCAGTCCTCTTCTTCTGAGGACACAAATTGTTTCCCTTCTCTGCCCCTTTTCAGTGAGGCAGAGCCACATGGCTGCTTCTGGCTGAAGGCTGGTGAGCAGAAGTGACTTGCATACCTCCAGCTACAGCATTTATTTAAGAGCCAGTGATGGGGCTGGAGCAAGACAGGGAGCAGGGCTGGTGAGTGGCCCCTAACACGAGCCCTACGATCGCCGACCCTCACAGCAATGCTGAGAGGCCAGGCACGGCAGAGCAGGGCGTCCATTGTGCAGGTGACGAGCCTGAGGCTTGGTGGGCTTAATCACTTGTCCAGAGTCCCACAGCTGGGATTCACTTCCAGGTCTGACTTCTTCTGTGATGATATGCTGCCATTAGCTGTTCCTGGTTTCTTGTGTTGTTGCATTAATTGTAAACTAAAGGTGTGTGTGTGTGTGTGTATGTGTGTGCGTGTGTGTTGGTGGGTCTGGAGTGGGCATGGGGAAACATCTAGCAGAACTGCAGGGCTTGGCTCCTTCTGCAGAGCAGGTGATAGTGAAGGGCTGGCATCCTTTGCCCAGGTGGTGGCTGCACTTGGTCACCAGGTTAACCGAGGGGATAACTAGTTAACTGTTATCTCTTTGCAGATGCCAGTTTCCCTTTGACGTGGAGCTTTGGTGAGAAGAGCAGGATGAGGCTGTGCTTACTGACCTTTTCCTCACTGCACAGACCGGAATAAGGAGGGTAGGAACAGGAGGAGACGGGACGGGAAGCTGAGGTAGAGGCTCCCTGACGGTGCCACCTGCTTGCACGCTCAGGCTAAGGAGGCTTTCCAGCCTCACGCACCCCTGACTCTCCAGGATCAAGGAAATGGATGCACCATTTTAGTTGTTATGGCAGTTGGAGTGGCGGGCTGGCCCAGGGCGTCGGGGCAGTGGCCTGGCAGTCTGGCCATCGATTTTTTCCCCACTTTGTCTTGGTGATTCTAATGAGGCTCACGTTCATGAGCTCTTAGTGTGTGCTAGGCACTTGCCATGCATTTATTCTCAGAGCAGTCCCCTCTGGGCTCTGGATGGTTCTGCTGCCCACTTTACAGATGAGGACCAGAAGCTTGAGTGACTCCCCTCCAGTTCACTTGCTATTGAGTAGAGGGACCAGTGTTGCACCAGGACATTCTGACTCAAGTCCCTACCTCCAGTCCTCAAGTTTCTGCTGCGATTTCTCTTCCAGGCACTTAACTTATCTGGGCTACGGCTTGATTTCTCATTTTGAAAATGAAGAGAGTGGAAGATGCAAAAATTTTTTTGAACGTGTTCCTACTGTGCGCCAGGTGCTATATTTAGATTCTGAACATTATCATATCTAAAGCTTGTTTTAAGCGCTGGGCTTAGGTATCATTTTGTAGATTTTTTTCTAAATATTTTTTTATTTTTAATTGTGGTACAATACACACAACATAAAATTTACCATCTGAACCAATTGTTTTTAAATGGTTTTTTTTTTTTTGAGGAAGATTGGCCCTGAGCTAACATCTGTTGCCCATCTTCCTCCTTTTTTCTCCCCAAAGCCCCAGTAGTATAGTTGCATGTCATAGCTGTGCATCCTTCTGGTTGCTCTATGTGGGGTGCTGCCTCAGCATGGCTTGATGAGCGGTGAGTGGGTCCACGCCCAGCATCTGAACCGGTGAACCCCGGGCCGCCAAAGAGGAGCATGTGAACTTAACTGCTATGCCACTGGGCCGGCCCCTGAACCATTTCTAAATGCACATTTTAGCAATGTTAAATATATTCATGCTGTTGTGTAGCCAATCTCCAGAACTCTTTTCATCTGGCAAAACTGCAACTCCGTACCCATCAAACAACAGCTCCCCTTTCTCCTCTCTCCCAGTCCTGGCAACCACCATTCTACTCTGTCTCTATGAATTTGACGACTCTAGGTATCTCATATGAGTGGAATCATACAGTGTTTGTCCTTTTGTGACTGACTCATTTCACTGAACGTAATGTCCTCAGTATTCATCCATGTTGTAGCCTGAGTCAGAACGTCCTTCCTATTTAAGGTTGAATGATATTCCATTGCACACATACACACCGCATTATGTTTTTCCATTCGTCTGTCAGTGGACACTTGGGTTGTTTCCACCTTTTGCCTATGTTTTCTTGATTTTGTTAATCTGTTGGGACCAAAGTCGCACAGCTGGATTTAAACCCAGGTCTCTATTTGATACTTGACTTCTTTTTACTTCTAAGATTCCTCTACCTCTGGGAGTTGAGAAGAATTTTGATTTACAGTGGAATGATATTTTTTTAGAAAAGGTCCAATGGAGAAAGTTCTAGAAATGTTGGCTGAGGCTCTTCAAGCTCCTCCTGTAACCTGGCTGCCGTGGTACTGCTTCTTTTCTACCTGAGCTTCTGCAGTGGCTTGGGGGCTGGCTAGGAGCCATCTCTGCGAGTGTGGGGTGGGAGGGTGGTATGGAGCAGAAACAGCAGAGGATGCCTGGTTTCTGGCTCCGGCCCTGCGTCTCTGGGCAAGCCTGGGACCATCCCTCCACTGCCCTGGGCTCAGTTTGTCATCTGGTTTCACGTGCCTTTGAAGTCTGGCCGTTTCTGTCCTGCTGTTAGAGAAGTGCATTCACCCGGCTCTTATTAAGCCTGAGATAGCTTTGCACCCTTTTTCTGAGTTCAGCACTTCTCCCGGAAGCCTTGTGGGGACCCAGGTTATGTCCCCAGAAGCCAGAGGGGAAGGCTTTTGTTTGTATTCTCTTGGTGCCCATTATTTCCCCAAAGTGTGCTTTCCTTATGTACTGACTCTATCCCCGTTGGTTGGGTTCTTATAAAGCTCTTCTCTTTGTTTTCGTATTTTAAGACTGGCTATCTTGAGATGCCATTCTGAAATTAGCAAGTATGGTAATATAACATTATTATCATGATAGAGGTTTGAGTTTACAGGTGTGCTCCCTTGAGGCGTGTAGTTTTTTCTCAAGCTCAGGGCCTGATAAGTGGGTAGTCCTGTGGCTTATGGTGGCACTAACAAGGTCTCCTGTGGGATAAGCCAGAGTTTCTGTCCAATCCAATCTGTCATCATTTTCTACTTAAAATAAGTGTTTCATTTAAATAGGAAAACATTACTTGCTAATTGCTAACATTTATGTATCAACAACTATAAGAAAGATGTGAATAAGTGTTTCTCTAGTATCTTCTCAGGAAACTAACTGCAATGAAACACTTAATTTAGCTGTTCCTTTCTCTGACCGCATTATTTCTTACAGTTGTGTGTCTATTGGGAATATTTATTGCTCACATCTGTTAACTCCAGCATTTTGGGGCTTCCTTGCTGTTTGAGTTTCAAAAGCTCATAATGGATTTTCTCCTGCCCTTGAGGAGAGTCCATTTCTTTTGGCTTCCAGCTTAGAACAAAGAAGGTGCGTGGGTGATGAGGTGGGCTCCCAGGGGTCTCCAAGCCCTGCCTGCCTCATGAACCTAGACGTAAGATGCTATTTTAGCCTTTTCTGCTTGCTCTTGGCAAAAAAAAATAGGGAAAAAAAGAGATAATTATAAGTTCATCTGACAGCTAATCTTAGAGGGACCTTATCTGTTTTTCAGAGCCTACATTTAGATACAAATTCAGATGTGTCAGCCTTTCATAGAGCACCTCTGGGTGCCAGGTAAGATGTGAAGAGTTTGCAAAGACGTTTTGTTAAATCTGTGCAGAAATTGTTGCAAATCACCATTTTTTCAGCTGGGTGAGCTGTGCCTAAGTGACTTGCCTACTGTCACATGCCTAAAAGTGGAAGGGCCAGCCTTGGGCTCAGCACTGGCCTCCTCTGAGTTCAGGGCTCTCTTCTGGTTCTCCCACCACAAAAAACATGGTGGCTTTCTCACGTTCACCTGGAAATGAGTCTTAAGTCCCAGTTCTGGTGGGACTTCCCCTCTGTGTCTTGTTCTCTTTGCTGATGGTCAGTAGATCTCTTTATTTATCACTCCTGGGAGGTGGAGAGACCTCGGAGGCTGTGTTTCAGCCTCTTCGTTTGGTCTTCTCTGAGGCCCTGAGAGAGTAACTACTTATACCCCCACACAGCTGGTTCCATCAGGAACGGTTCCCGTCCCCCTCTATGGAGGCATGTGTGGCTGTCTGGATGGAGGACATTTCCAGAACATGTTACAGTCACGATTCGGCACTTACTCACTCTGGTTGGACTCTGCACATGGAACATTCTGGAATCTCTTCAGTGCAAGTCTGGCATGGAGCCCTTTTCCACTGCTCCCCCCATCTTGGCTCTGTCCCTGCTTCTAAAAACAGGCCATTCCTTAGGCATACTCATCACCCAGGGGCTGGGTCCACAGCAGGCCTCACTAAGCAGCCCTGAGTTGAAAGGCTAAGGCTGAATCCTGACTCTATCATTTATTGTGTTCTCTTAACCTTGTATGCCTCAGTTTCCTTGTCTTTAAAGAAAGGACGTGGTGCCAGTGAGGGTAATAAAACCCATGGTGTCACTGCAGGACTCGGTGAGCACAAATGTTTAATGAGGCCAGGTATTTTTGTCTTATTCACTGTTGAATCCCCAGGTTGGTGCTCAATAAATATTCATTGAATGGTTGAATAAATAAGGAATCCTCTCTCTAAGTCTCATTTGCCCCACTTTGAAAAATGAGATAATGGTGTTGATGAGTGGTTCTTAAAGGGGGGCTGCTCATCAGAAATTCTCTGGGGGCCTTTCCCATAAGTACATGACTAAGCCTCGCTCCTAGAATTCTGACTCATTGTGTCTTGGCTGGAGGTTGGCATGCATTCTGAAAACAAGGGTTCCAGGTGATTCTCATGAGCAGCCCTGGTGAAGAATGACGGGCTCCCTGGACTCCGAAGTCTCTTGCCTGATGCTGCGTTGCACAGGTAGGGGACAGATGGAGTGGCCAACCAGTTGTCAGGGTCCTCTCAGTGCTCAGTCCACCCCTCCACCTCACACCCATCCTTCAAAACCAGCTTAAATGTCACCTTCAGAAAGACTCCCCTATCCTCCTCAGATGGAAAGCACCCCTCTCTGTTGAATGCCCCATGGTCCTGCTCCTCAGCTTCTGTAATGCCACCATCAACTCGCATGAGGTGTGTCTTCCTTATCAGGCCATAGGCTAGTTGAGGGCAGAGTCTCACCTCATTCAACATGGTGCCCCCCCATGGCACCTCTCCCAGCCTACTGTATCTAGCTGGCAGATCATATATATTCAAATATGTCACCAGTAAGTACATGAATGACTATTTTGAAAGCTAACTTCGTTGGTTTCATATGTATGTCACAGCTGTCCGCCCTGAGATTCCTTCTCTTCTCATTCAGACCGATAACAAAGGACGTCTTTGTTAGATTGGTCTTTTTTTAATAAATCAGAGACGTTTGGAGGGGAAAAAGTGATTTACTCTTCCTTTATAATGAGCCTTGATGATTAGACTATCTTTTCCATTCTGTGTTATTTTTACTTTCCTGGAATTTATCAAGTGGCCTCTTTTTGGTGAAGGTTACCTTTCAAGAGAGTAAGGGAGCTTGATTAGAGCACTGGGGGATTTACTTTGTGTTTTTTTAAAAATAAGGAGCTTGATGAAGAGGGTTGATGTGAGCGGATGGGTGAAAGGTCAACCCTTGAGCTATTAAAAAGGGGCCTTCAGGCACAGGAACTGAAACTGATGCTTGAGGACAAGATTTTTTTTTTTTTTTTTGCTGGTAACTGCTAAACTAATTAATAGTCACTTTTATTTTCGAATTTGTTTTGTATTTAACCAAGCTTCCTGACCATCCCTTATGGCTTCTCTTTTATGCCCAGGCCAAGGGCCTTTTTTTTTTTTTTGAGCACATTAATAATTGCATTCATGCATTATGACTTTACGTTAGATAATTGAGTGTGATGTTTATTTTATCTTATTTTTTTTTTTTATTCAAATGGGTTTTGGAGTCAATTCCAGAGTGCTTTGGTAGACTTCTTAATCCCTAAGAGGCAACTCAGTCTTCTTGTTCAGCATTTAAAAGGCGTGTCCGCTGAGGCTGTTCTGGGCATCCAGCTGGCCTCCTGCCTGCCTGCCTGCCTGGTTGGGACTGGTGGGGGACGTGCTGAGAGCACAGTTTCACTTTCACAGTAGCTTCCTGTTATCCACAGCTGAACCAGGAGTAGTTCTTGGGGGTATCGCTGGAGTGTTGAGAGCAGAAGGAAGAGTTTGTTTCCATCCATCCGTCCGTCCGTCCGTCCGTCCATCCATCCATCCATCCAATGAATATTTACTGCCTACCTCAAGGTAGGTTCTGAGGATACAGAACACAAAACAGACAAAGTCCTATCCTTGTGGACATGCGCCTGGCACCAAGCTCTTCCCAACTCAGCATATGTGGGAAGGGAAGCATCCTTGCTATCTTAGGTGTACTTAGGCATACTTATTGAGGCCTCACAACTCTGCATGAGGTAGGTGTTATTAGGGATTACACACACACACACACACCCCTGTAAACATTATACTGGTGTGTGATGCTTTGCAAAAACAGAGCTATGGAATCACACAGTCTGGGTTTGAGAATAAACTCTGCCTCTCGCCATTTATGTGATATTGAAGAAGGGACTTAAGCATTCAGGCCCTCCTGCCTGCTTTGTTGAATGAGGCTAATGGTTGGACCTACATCTCGGGGTCACAGATAACGTGGGAAGTCCTTAGCAGGTGGCTTGGCTGCAGAGGGTTAGTGCTTAAGGGGTTGGAACTATAGCAGGGGAGGAAGAATTTCCTTCTGCCCTCTTAGGTTCAGTGGCCAGGCCTGTGAAATAAGCTGAAAAAAGACAGATTAATAGGAGAAAAGTGTACCCATTTTGTTGGACGTTAAAAGTTTCATCTGACATCAGGGCAGGGGGAGGAGGTTCATAGAAAGAAGAGAAAACTCAAAGAAACAGCTGGGATGGAAGGCTTTTATACTTTTCTGACGAAGGACAATAAGTTGGTAGAGAAGAGACAAGACAAAGGAAAGAGGTTTCTGGACTTTTCAGGGGCAGTAAATTGTGGAAAGGTAAATATATGGAGGACACTGATGGTAGAAAAGGTTTTTTTTAGCATGGTTTATGTAGATTCTTCTCAGTACCATCTCATCTCTGCTGATAAGGTCGTTCTCACCTCCCTGGTGTGGGAAGAGGGGGCACCCTCATAAGGAGAGTTTATGCCCTGCTTTCAGGAACATGGGGGAGGGCAGAGAGTTATACCGTGTCTGCTTTTTCTCAATTACCTTGTGCTCAAAATAGTCCTTATGCCAGAGTGGTCTATTTTGAGGTGGCGTATTCTGATCCCCTACAGTGTGGATACACGGTCTTAGTGTAAACCTGTGTGGGAGTGAGAAAGGAGAGTTTCTTTCTAGTTTCAGAGCTCACACTTTCGCCCATAAACCTGGAGTTGTTCCTGGATTCAGTCCTGCACGACGATGACCTTAGATCCAGTTTGTTGTCGGAAAGGCAGCTTGGGGCAGAGAATCTGGAGACCGGGGGCTCCCTGGTTCTACCGTGTAATTGCTGGGCAGTCTCAGACATGTTCCCCAACCTCTCCAAGTCTCACTTCTCTCATTTCTGAACTGGGACAAGGATGCTAATTTCTCTCTGGAATGTTCTTTATGGTCACCTCCTTCACTTCCTCCAAGTTTCTGTTTAAATTTCATATGGAGGAGGCTTCCTCCGATCCTCCTGCTTATCACTGCCCCCCTCGCCTGGCATTCCTGGTCCCCTTTGCTCTGTCTGCTTTTTCTTTTGTTTCTATAGCGCTTATCACCTTCTGACATACTGTAGGATTTATTTTTTTTTAATGAATTGTGTTTATTTTTAATTATCTCTTTCCACCACTGGGATGTGACCTCATTAAGGCTCGGGATCCTTATTTATTTTGCCCCTAGACCCCCTTGAAATTGCCTGACACAAACAGGTATTGTGAATAGTTGAACACATTATTGAGGAAAGGGAAAACCCCAGCAATTTCTGACTGCTGTCAGCTTAGAGCTGGCCTGGCTCTGATGGCTAGGCCCTGGTGTTTTCTTGCTGGACATGAAGAATTTCACTGTGCACGACATATGACAAGGTCTCTTTGTGATAGTGATAGAATAAGACAAAAACAAGACGGCTTCATAATCAAGACTGAGCACAGAGTAAAAACAAGGACACCGGGCAGTCCACAAAAATGACCAGACATCCCTCTCTTGGCTCATAGGAATGACTGCCGTTTCTTTACCCATTACAGCAATAGCCCTGCTCTGTTCCTCCTGTCTCCTGGATAAAAGTTACAGAGATACCCGGTCACAGAATTCCCGCTTTATGACGGCACCCACCAGAGCAAACTACACGTCTTTGAACCCTCCCCCAAATCATTGAACAAGCCCAAAGTGTATAATGATCACCTCCTAACACCTTCTTACTGAGACATGTACGATTCTGCGTGGCATGGTTATAAACCCGACTTTGTTTGACTAAAGGGGTGAAAAGGAGTGTTCCTGGTGGTCTTCGGCTGGAGGCTTCAGCATCACATCTCATGGTGAATAAAACTTCATAACTAGGCATCACTATACAACTGTGTAGGTTATTACTACTAGTTGAACTATGTTGAACAGATGTGTTATCTGCTGGGCCAGAATTTTCTGATCTGCAAAATGAGAGGGTTGACTAGATGACTCAGTAGGTTTCCTTGCAATTGTCACATTCTCTAATTCCTGAGTGTCATTAACTTCCTGTGTATTATATGTTGTGGGAACTTGAAGTAGAAGCAGGAGGTGGCATCTTGGAATTCCCTCTTGGGTGGCAGAACTTACTTGCTGTGTGGCCCTGGGCAAGATGCTGAGCCTGAACTTCAGATTTATTTACTATAAAATCGTGATATGTTGATTAATAATATTAATAATAATAGCATAAAATTTCCAAGAGCTTACTCTGTGTTATCTGAATCAAGCTCCCATTAGTTCTCACAATAACCTTATGAGGTAAGTGCTGTTACTCCATTAAACACATGAGGAAGTCACAGAGAAGTTAAATAAGTTTCCTAAGATCGCACAGTTAAACAGTGTCCGAACTGGGATTCAAACCTGGGTCTTTGTTGTATTAAGTCACATGTTATCATATTGTGACTTCCAAGCTCAAACTCTTAATCACAACACTTTACTGACCTAATGTGGCTGCTGCTTAAGAAATGTCCAGCAGGGTTTAGCATGAACCCCGCATTAAAGAGTACACAGTTTACCTGGAGGGCTAAGTCATACATACCCTTGATGGTTGTTGAAACAAACCAGGATGGAACAGAAAGCAAAAATGCGGGGGTGGGGTGGGGTATACGTGCCTCAAGGTACGGACGTTGAGAGAAAGGGAAAGCCTGGTGGACTGGGCTGATGGAGAAGAGGAGGTATGAGTCAAAGAGACGGTGTGGGCCTTGAGAAGAGCTCTTGAAAGTTAAGACATCCAGGGTCTTATCTTAATTTTATTGCATATGAGCTCTTCACAGCTCTGCTTGTTAGGTTTTTAATTTGTAAAAAATAGAGTCAGTAATCTCCTCTCATCTCACGTAGTAAGTAACACCTACAGCACTTTATAAGTGGTCATGTGCCATAAAAGGGTAAGGCCTTACTCTAACTGCGGAGAAAAAAATCGCATGCAGTTTCACGAAACACAAGCCAGGTGCTAAGTGATCCCTGTGTCTTGCACTACCCAAACTTTAGAAAGCAGGATTGCCGTAGGAACCTTGTCATGGTCACTCAGCAGATGTAGGCTTGTTAGGGTGGAGGATTTGTTAAAGACCCTTTAGGAGCAAGAGTGTGGTGGGAGGGGCATGCTGGAGACGGGGTGAAATTCTCATAGGGAGGAGAGCCAACGTGGCCCCTCCCTCCACCAGGCGAGGGGTCCAGAGTCTAGCTGCTGCCTTTAAACCATCTACCCTATCCCCTCCACTCTGAGTCAGCCTTAAATGTTCAAGGATTTACATTGGAAAATGTGCTAGCCAGATTATCCTTCCAAATAAGGTTATAAAGTCTACCTGTATCAAAGGGGAGAAGAGTTCCTTCTGTGGAATTTCAGGTCATGCTACTGCTGCTGCTGATGATAATAATACCATCTACTATTTATTAGGTGTTACATGCCAGACACTGCATTCATCATTTGCATGCATTGCCTCATTTAGCACTTGGAACAAATTCATTGTTAACTCCTTTGCAAATGAGGAAACTGAGGCATAGAGAGGCTGAATTACCCACCCACAGTCGCCAGGACTTGTAGCCTAGGTTCAAACTAGATCCTTCTGACCTCAAGTCGCGAACACTTAAGACTCTGCTCCCTGGTTTCCTTACAGTTTAATCCTAGGATATGAGAGCTCCTATCTAGGAGCATCATTTTTTAGATGGGAAAACAGAGGGTAGAAGAGGTGAGGTCCCCGTTTGAAGGCCATGTTGCTGGTGGTGGTGGGGCCTGGGTTAGGGCCTCAATCTCTTCATCCTCAATCCAGGGGGTTAATTTGCCTTTTCTCCTGATGGATTTAAATATGTGTGGTCGTGGCTGGTGTGGTTTCTTGGACAGAAGTATGGGCCCCGTTTTATTTTTCAGTTGGAAAAGATCTAAAGCTACAGAGCCAACTTGCCCACGCTCCCATCTACTCCTCACAGCCATGTGACCAGGGATTTGTTATTTAGTCTCTTTATGCCTTTATGTTTCCTCACCTGGAGAATTGAGATAACAACCATCCCTACACCATAGGGTTGTAATAAGAATGAAAGGAATTGATATATATAAAACTCTTAGCCCAATGCCTGGTACATAGTGAGTTTTCAGTAAATGCTGCCTGTTAATAATGTATTCTATCACTTGTTTGAAGGTTGTTGTCCTAATTGGAGTCTGTTCCATTATGCTGGAGTTTCTGGGCTTGTCTCCCAAGACCTATATGCCCCTGGAAATATGGATGCTGTTGAAGATATGGTGAAGTTGGTGGGGTTATGGACGGTGGGTGGAGAGGCACTGGTTCGTGAAAAAACGACATTTGCTTGCCAAGCCCACCTGTGATTGGGGTGTCTGTGAAGTGAACCTGCATGTGTGTGTCTGCTGGACCTGGAGTTCAGGAGACAGGATTATCTTGATGCTGTATCCCATCCTGAGCTGAAGGCATTGCCTGGTGATTGAGACTGATGACGCACCATTGCCCCTGGACCAGAAATGACACAGAGCATAAAGGTTATATCCTGATCGTCTTTCTGTGCATGGTCCCTGTGGCAGAGCAGGTGCTTGCTGATTGAAAGGACCAGGAACTATCCTCAGTGACTGGGTGCAGATGAAGTAGATGGGATAAGCAGGTGAAGAACACGGAAGCAGAGTGAGTGAAAAGGGACACGGGGTGGGGGGGGGCGGTGGAGTGCAGAAGAAAAGAATTAGCCTTTATCATGCAGTAGTTTTTTTAATCCTTTTAGAAACCCTAGAAGGTGGTGAATATGGTTCTCCAATTAGGGGATCAGAAGAGGTGTTTCGGATAAGTTATTTGCCCAGGGCTAGTTAAGGATGGATTAAGGACCTGAACCCAAGTCCATCTGGGATGGACCCAAGGGACTTGCCTCGAGTAATTAGTTGAATACCAGTTTATTCAGAATGAGAGATCTTTAATTGCGAGGGGGCATGCCATTGGTGAAACCACTAGGATTTAAGGGCCCAGGGCCTGGCAGTATGCAAGGAGTGTTGGGCATCTGTCTTAATGTGGCTTCAGGAATACCTCCCTTCCCCCAGGTACCTCTTACCTTCTCTTCGTTAATTCTGGATGGAATGGTTGTTACTCTGACTGGTTTAGTGGCTCGTGATGAGTAGGGGAAAGGAATAGAGCTGCTGGCCCCCAAACTCTTAACTTAGCCTGCTCTTGCCTACTCTACTGCCTCCTGGGGCCTGTGAGCCTGGTTTAAAACCACTTAGCCATCATCTTGTTTCCATCCTTATGCACTATGTGCTTCAGATGTAAATACGTGCGTAATGAAAAATAGCTGGTGGCTGATATGGACTGGGTGGGAGATTTTTGATTAGTTTTTTCCTGATAAGCACCCACTTGTTTATACTCTGAGCTTTCACAGCAGATAGTAGCAATAGCATCATTCTAGTGAAAAACACCTCCAGAGGACTTCAAAAAAATCTATGTTGCCTGATTTAGTTTTGACTGCTCGTGTGTCTGGCTTCTTTCATGGGACTATTAATTGACTGTAGGGAGTGGCTGCTTTTCACCACAATATGTTCCTAGTCATGAAGTGGAACTGTAGCATCGATTGTTTTGGGATCCTGAAGACTCTGCTGCATAGAAACAGGCTGTTAATTCTGTAACCACCAGTTAGCACTAGTGGGGGCGGCAGGAATTACCGGTTTGATTATTGATCGGGGGCCATGGCTTATACTTAGGATATTTGAGGGAGGAGAAAACTGATGAATGAGTCAGTTAAAGCAGTAAAAGATGGAGTCATGCTGGTTTTTTTAGGCTGTTTAAAAACAAATGACAAAATGTGAAGTGGTGAAGAACAGGATTTGCTTGGCTCTTCCTAGTTTATAATCTAAGACGACAATTAGGAATTTTTAGAGACTTAGGTCTATCACACAGTACTTGCGGTGGAGCCCTTGAGCAGCCCAGTTGATAGTACACCACTACTTCTTAGAAAGCCAGTGGGTTTCATAGCATCATTTATTTATTCAACAACTATTTATCAGCCACTTGCTATGTATAAAGCACTATACTGGACAAATGCTAGAATGGAAACTAAATTGTTGGAATTTAAACTATACTCAATATTGTTAACATGTTAAGTGTATCTTATTGAATTTTAATTTTTTAAAAATTAATAATCTCACATTAAATGAAAAGTTTCAGAACAGTAGTAGGGTTTAGTGCAATTTGGGTAAAAATAAAAAAGAACTTTATGTATTGGTATATGTGTGAAACATTTTGGAAGATACATAAGAAGCTGAAAAAAGTCAGTCTAATAAAGTGGTAATCAAAGGCTGCCAGCAACACAAAAACAGAAACAACCAGATGTTATGTGCCTCCTGTTGGAATTTGAATCTGGTTGAGACCCTTGATCTAGTTAACTATGAAATCACCCGAAATGTGGAGGGCTGAAGTTCATGTTAAATGGCAAACAGAGATGCAGTCATGCAAATCTAGGCAGTGGGAAGCTAGAAAAACGACTCCGTTTTTCATCAAATTAATTTGTAAAGGGGAAAAAATGATGGAGCAATGACCTTGGATGTCAGATGATGTTAAGGAATTAATGTTTTTTTCCTCTTAGTTAATGTTAGACCAGTGGCCCTTAAATTTTTGTTCCTGTCCCAAAATTGCAAGATAAGGCTTATCTCCATCAGGAGCATTTTGGTAGAGGTATGGCCGGTTTGGGGCTGGGGGAGGGTCTGGGGTAGTGGTGGGCCATATGGGGAGGGTGGTGGTAGTGAGTTTGGGTGCAGTTTGAATAAGCCCCCATAAGAACCTTTGATCTACCTGAGACCTCACCCCTCTGCCCCTGCTTACCTCCATTGAGATCTCTTTTTTAGTCGCTTAGTTTGACATTTAGAACAAGGTTTTTAAGTTAATTATGGAGTATACTTAGAACTGAGCTCAGGACTAGCACCATCCACCGGAGGCATAATTAATAATTTTAATCTTTAATGAGTGCCTACTGTATGCTCTGACACTGGGTTACAGGAATGGCTGAGACCCAGGACGTACTCAAAGGTGCATAGTCTAATAATTTAATGAAAAATAACACATAAGAAATGAATTTTATTGAGTCTTTGCTCCTTGCCAGGCACCTGTGTGTGTTCATTTAGTCCTTGCAACAACCATCAAGGAAAGTTACCATTAATAACCCCATTTTACAGATGGGGCATTTTGCTCAGAGAGATCATAGAGCTAGTAGTAAGTGGTAGAGGCAGGATTTGACACTTGGCAGCTGTCTCCAGAGCGCTCACTCTCTCCAGAGCTTACCGCCACGCTCTACTGCCTTCCACTGTTGAGGGGACGGGCTCATGACAATATGATGAACACAGCCGTGGAAATATGCATAAGCACAGAGATGGTAGAGAAGCAGAGTTGACCCACTCTCATGAGTGGGGAGGAGAGAAGGGAAAATCGGGGGAGGCTTCAGAGAAGAGGTGAAACCTGGGCTGGGTCTTGGGCATGAGAGGAATCTATTAGGCGGGCCAGGAGTGAACATTCCGGGCCAAAGGGGCAGCACGTGCAGGAGTCCAGAGGCACAAACAGATGCCCTGTTTGGAGAATGGCAGGTGGTTTGTTTGTGCGGGGGTAGAAAATGCAAGTGGGAGAGAGCAATAGAAGACATACTGGAGAAATTCTCGCGGGCGACATCTGTGCTGCCCTCCAATTCAGTAGCCGCTAGCTACATGTGGCTACTTTAATTAATACTTTAATTAAAATGAAGTAAAATACAAAATTCGGTTCCTAGTCTCAATAGCCCTCTGCAGCTAGTGGCTAGTGTTTCGGACAGCACAGATGTAGAACATTTACATCATTGCAGAAGGTTCTGTGGGACAGTCCTGGGCTACATCATTTTCTTATTTGGCACACACCTGGCAGGGTGTACCTGTTGTTCTGTCACTTGCGTGTGTCAGGTTTCAGGAGATTTGTTTGTTTTGGGGGAAGAGTATGTGTTGGCTGCCTAGGCCTGCAGTGGAGGGCCGAGGGGGTGGTATGTATGTGCAGTCAGAGGAGAAGCAGTGCACGATTTCTCAAAATATGAATATTGGTAACTTTGTTTTTTGCGCCGCTCAGATCAATATATAAAAATCCCAAGAAATATGTCATTTTCCCTCTAAGCCAGCAGAGCTACTAGTTTCATTAAAAAGGCCATAGCAAATCTATTTTTAATTTTATTTTTTATTAAAAAAAGCCCTACTGGTTGTGATTCTAATCTCTAACTGAATAAAAGGTATCATTTTAGAATTGCAGATAGCCAGTGCAATAGCATGCATTGAGGGTAGTTAATAAATAGGATTCAGTGCTTCATATTAGTGGAGGAATGAAAATAGGTCAAAAAGCTTTTCCTTTTTACTTTTGAGTACAATGTTCTGACTTTCCAGATGGTGAGGAACCGTTTAAAGCTATAAAGCGATTTTGATGTAGATCATGGTCACCTTGTCTAATTTTACAAAATTTTTATTTTGGAAAAGGAACTTGGCTTTCTTGGAAGCTGTGTAGGTCATTGGTCAATATTTTAGAGTATTATTGGTGAGCAAGAGATTCAGTTTGGATGGCTTTTTGCAATTTTCTCTCTGTGTTTTAAAACAATTTGCCACTATTTTTAGAGTACTTGTTTTCAAAACATTTGTACTTGAGTCCTTCCTGATTTTATCTCTTAGTGTCTGTTGACTTTGGGCAAGTCACAGCCCCTCTTGGTTTACCAACTCAGCGTTTATTCACCCTGTGCAATTTTTCTCTGGAAATTCACCCTTCAGCCCATGAACTTTGGTGGAGATGATACTGTTTGTGACTTTAGGGTGAGATGTATGATTTGAGTGGGCATGTGGCCTAGTCAGAGCCAGCAAAATGTGGTGGGACTTTTGCAGAGACTGTTGAGAGAGGTGTGTTCTTTTCCACTGGCCTCGAACCTTAGAGGGTGTAGCCGTGCACATCCTAGCTGCATCCCACCTAGCAGCTGTCTCTCCATAGCTTCACCTCTGGGAATGAAGTCCACATGGGTAAGAACAGAGCTGAGAAATGGAGAGAGACCAGGTCACCCCTTAGACCTAGATCAAACCTTGCGTGAGGGCAGATCTACCCTTGGACTTTGTGGATTATAAGCCACAAAATTCTGTGATTTGTTTAGACTAGTTAGTTTTTCTATCACTTGCAACTGGAAAAACCCCCTTATAATCTCTGTGAGACTTTTTTTTTTTTTTTTACACATTTATAAGAGGAAAAAATAACGAGAATATTTGTCCATTACCTAGGGTTGTTGTAAAGATGAAGGAAGGTAATATATCCAGAAGCATTTTCAAAGCAGTAAAACCATACTCAGATATTAGATATTTGCAAGGGAAAAAGATACTAGAACGTTTCCAACCAAATTTTGACTTTGTTCTCGTTCGGGAGCAACAACTTAGTTTCACGGATCAAAGCCTGCAGAAGACATTAGACTCCATTATAACACTCTCAGAATTTTCCCGAAGTGAGTTGGCCTCCAAAAATAATTTTAAATGAATATATGTAAAAGCAGTGCTTAAGGACTGGGAGTAAAACTGCAAAAGGATTGTTTATTTTTAGGACCATTTTTGTTTTTCTGAACTAGATCCTTTTTTTGTTTTATTTTATTTTATTTTATTTTGTGAGGAAGATCAGCCCTGAGCTAACATCCATGCTAATCCTCCTCTTTTTGTGAGGAAGACCGGCTCTGAGTTAACATCTATTGCTAATCCTCCTCCTTTTTTTCCCCAAAGCCCCAGTAGATAGTTGTATGTCGTAGTTGCACATCCTTCTAGTTGCTGTACGTGGGACGCGGCCTCAGCATGGCTGGAGAAGCGGTGCGTCGGTGCGCGCCCGGGATCCAAACCCGGGCCACCAGCAGCAGAGCGCACGCACTTAACCGCTAAACCACGGGGCCGGCCCCTAGATCCTTTTTTTAGTGCATGTGGCCTCTATTAACGTTCCTAGATTTTTAAGTAGGGGCAGTCCACTTCGGGGGTGCCTATTTGGTGCTGTGCTAGCTGTTTTGCATGTGATATCATTAAATTGAATAATTTCCTATTAAACATGAAGCAAGATAGAATCCCAAACCTTGTCAGTATGGATGGGTGTTTCCCACATACATTTTTCTCTGTTGGTTTGTATCATCTGTTACCTTCTGCATTTTGGGGGCATTTTAGAGGCATGTTCTCTAGTGGTCTGGCCTGTAGATCATTTCCTAATGATTTCAGAATCCATAAGAGACTGGAACGAGCAGAGTTTTATGTCACATGCAGCAGAAAGTGCATACGCTTTAAGGTTGGGCAGATCTGGGCTTGAAACCCGGAACCCCTTATTTCCTCCCTGGGAAATAAGGAGGGATCCTGGTTCCCTAGAGTGGGTGTGTCGTGATGATTACATGAGGAGATTCATCTGAAGGTGCCTCCCACCTACCGGTAGTCAGTAATCACTTTTCTTATTTTTTTATTTATGTAAATGAGATATTTTTTTTTTTTTTTTTTGTGAGGAGGACCAGCCCTGAGCTAACATCCAATGCCAATCCTCCTCTTTTTGCTGAGGAAGACTGGCCCTGGGCTAACATCCATGCCCATCTTCCTCTACTTTATATGGGACGCCGCCACAGCATGGCTTAACAAGCGGAGCGTCGGTGCGCACCGGGATCCGAACCGGCGAACCCCGGGCCGCCGCAGCGGAACGTGCGCACTTAACCGCTTGCGCCACCGGGCTGGCCCCGTAAATGAGATATTTTAAAGCAGTCAATCTGGCTGTAGGGAAATCAAGAATCTTATTAAGGAATCAGTTGGTCCCTATAGC
This sequence comes from Diceros bicornis minor, assembly GCF_020826845.1. Lineage (NCBI taxonomy): Eukaryota > Metazoa > Chordata > Mammalia > Perissodactyla > Rhinocerotidae > Diceros > Diceros bicornis. The sequence continues at coordinate 15,398,020 of NC_080764.1, forward strand.
ATTCATCTTTTAATTCTTTAGGCTACTAAATCTTATTGTTTTGCTTTGTGATGTTTTGTTTTTGTGGTCTGAACAAGTTTTGGTAGAATGATGAGAATGTTTCTGTTAAGGCATGCTAAAATAATTTATTTGTTCGATTGTTTATTCTTTCGTTCAACAAATTATAATGAGGACCTTTGCCAGGTATGAAGGAAACATCTTTTTCCTCTCCTAAGTCATTTCTTGACTTCCTGGGTGGTCTATAGACTAGGCTACTTATGAGACTGATGTTTAGGTAAAAGTAGGCTTTTGCACCAAAAATTCCGTGTTTGCTCCCTCTCTGAGGATAGATTTTTCTGTCGTGGAAGTAGTCCATTCCTTTCGTTTCTCTTCCCCTGACACAAATTAGAATGTAGAGAGCTGTCACGGTAAAGATGGACTGGATAGATTCTGCAGACACCCCGTTGGGGAGACCCAGGAGCTCTGGAGAGAGGACCAGGGAGATGTAGAGCTCCCTTGGGCAGAACTGTCAGCACCACAGCTGGAGCTGTCCCCCCATGGGATGGGCTCTTGCAAAATGCTGTTAGATCTGTCACCAAAGTTGTTTCATCAGAGGCCAAAGGACAATTTTTAACAAACATGATTTGAGATCCTAGTGGTTCTACAAGTCACTGAAGATTGAGTAGAGGAGATTCCAGCAGCTTTAGTCCCAACGTACAATGTTGGAGGACCATGATGTTCAGACCGTGTCATGCAAAATAGTCATGTGGAATGGTCTAGAGCAGGGATCGGAGGTGGGTGGGCCACCTCCAGTTTTTGTATAGCCCATGAGCTAAGAATGGCTTTTACGTTGTTCAGTGGCCCCCCAAAAATGAATACTATTCTATGATGTGAACATTTTATGAAATTAAATATCAATGTCCATAAATTCAAGTTTTGTTGGCACACAACCACACCTATTCCTTTACTGTTGTCTGTGGCGGCTTTCCACTACAATGGCAGAAGCGAGTGGTTGCAGCAGAGAACATATGGCCCAAAAGCCTAAAATATTTGCTATCTGACCTTTTACATAAAAAAGTCTGCTGATCCCTGTCCTAAATTAGAGCTTCCTGACTCTTCTCACCCCGAAGCTTTGTGGAAATGGTATCGTTTGCCCAGCACGCTGGGGTAAGTGGCAGATGCCCTGCTGGCCCAGGGCGAAGGGAGCAGTACCTCAGCACACCTGAAACCCTCTTTCGGAGACCACTCTGGCCAGAGGTTTTGATCCTACCTGTGGCTCTTTGACACTGACACTCTCACCTGGGTCAGCTCCTCCGTGCCTCCTGAAGATGCTGGGAGACTCGGGTGTTCCTAGTCATCCACGTAACTGGCTCTCACAGATGTTTTTACAGTTTACAGATGCTTTTCACCTACGCTGCTGTCTTTTCCTCTTTGTTCTTACTCTCTGGTCTTGCCTTTCACAGTCCGGTTGGTCTTGGTCCTCCATTTGAATTAGCCTTTCTGGAAGGTGTTATGGACAGGTATGTAAGTGTTTGTCGTTAAGAAATTCATGATGTGGTTGGGGAAACAGGACTTAATATGTGGAATACAGGGTCTTACAAAGACTCTGTGCCTTTGGCATGACTGTCATGGGATCTGCCACATCCCCAATACCTGCTAGTGGAAATGGCTTCGCTCTTGTTGATGGGGCTGTCCTAGGAAACTTGCTCATTGGCTTAAGGGTGGGCAGCTGACACACTGGGCATTCCAGAGTCTGGGCAGCATCCTTTGTAATGGGCTAGCATCAGAACCTGTATCCTGATGTGAGAATGGTGATTACTGATCTGCTTCTTTTGAGAATCTTGACTAGAAATATGGAGAGAACCAACCACTTAGTAGCAGGAAAAGAAGCAGAGAGAGGAATTCATTCATGTGGCAAATAGTTATGGTGTTCCTCCTGTGGATGAGACACTCTTCTAGGGACATGAGGAAACAAAGTCTCTGCCTTCTTGAATGTTATATTCCAGGGTAAGAAAATATAGAAAAAAAAATTTTTTTTAAACGATTAGTGCTTTGAAGGGAATAATCCAGATTGGTGGTCTAGAGAGTTGGTGGTGGAAGGGAAGAGTTAGGTGGTTAGGGAAGGCCTCTCAAGGAGGGGACTGCTGAAGGCTGTGATAAAGCTACAATGCAAAGACAGGACAGTAGAGAATTCTAGGCCAAGGGAACAGCAAGTGCAAAGGTCCCGAGGTGCGAGTAGACTTGGCTTGTTCAAAGGACAGAGAAAAGGCACTGTGGCTGAGATGTAGTGGAGGGATGTGAGGCTGGAGAAGACAAGGCCAGATCTTATAGATACACGGAGCAGCTGAATCAGCTCATGGCAGAGCCCACACCCTCCCAGCTGAGGTCTCTTGTGCTGCCTGGGATCCAGCTGCCGGCTCTATATTGCTTGGTTGGACCACAGTTGCTGTTCTGGGGTTCATGGGAGGGCCCATGTCCCTTTTTGTCCTAAAAGTCTTAATGGTAAACTGCCATTATATGAGCTGGCCTCAATAAGTCTCTGTTTTTTGCAATCAGATCCTAATCACGGCCAGTCCTTAACACGTGCCAGGCCTGTCCTCACTCTTCACATAGATTAACTCACTTTTTTCCATTGAGGTAGATAATATGATCGTCCCCATTTTACACATCGAGAACCTGAGTCACAGAGAGGTTAAGTTATTGGTCTCAAGTCACCAGCTCAGAAGTGGGAGAGCTGAGGTTTGAACCCAGGTGGCTTGATTCTGAAGCTTATACTCTTCACTACCCTGTGCTGCCACTTGATCTAAAGAGCACAGCTGAGACACCTCGCTGTGGAGCTAGGCATGGGGTGGAACTTGGTGGCAATAGAGGGAACGTGGAATTGTAGATAGGTGTAGACCGGTCAAATCCATCCTGGCCTGGGGCGGGAATAGCGGAGGTGGCACGGTTTCATGGTGTGCACGAAACAGCAGGTGGACTGAAAGATAAGACAAGGCTTGTACTTAGTGCTGTTGGCCAGGGGGAACCTTCTGGTTTTCCAGCAGGGACTGTGAATGGGGAGGCTAACACTTAGTTGGCACCACTGCATGCCAGATGTTTGTTATTGTATTTAACCCTCCCAACAGTCCTGCGAGGAGGTGGCCTTGACCCTGTGTTGCTGGGGAGGCACCATGCTTGGAGGGGTAGAGAGCTCTGCCAAGGTCATCTAGCAAGTAGGGCACAGAGCCAAGATTTGAAATTTTGAGCCATCCGTTGTCTTTCCTTCCATCACACTGCCACCTCTCTCCAGCCTGCAGGAAGCAGACTGAACAAGAGGATCGAGCAGGACTCCACACTGGTCATTGTCAACCTTTCCTGGCTGTGGATCCCTTTGAGAGGCTGTTAAAATGTGACCTTTTCCCCACAAGTCCTCGTTGGTACACATGTATGCACACACACGGTTTTGCATGCAAATTGAAGGACTTGACTGAATCTCTCCTATGGGTCCAGAACCCTGTTCCTGGTCTTGCAAAGTCAGGCTGGACCAGGGCTAACACAGTGGGAAGGAGAAGGAATGGAATGATTCCTGACTGCTGGCCTTATCCAGATCTTTTTCTCCAATGAGCAGTGACCTTGCTCACCTAAATAGCATAACTTGAGTGTCTAGTATGTGTGAGGTCTGGGCCAAGAGCTTACATGCATGATTTCATTCAGCATCTGTATAATCATGTGCTGTGGCTATTATAATTTCCTCTATTTTAAAGTTAATAGAACAAAGCTTAAGTGGGAGAGATTTATCCATGCCAGGTGGGCTGCAGAACCTGGATTCCAACTTAGCTCTTAGTTGTACTGACCCTCAACGTAGTCAGGCTGCAGTTAGTGCCAGCATGTTCTTAGCACGAATTAACGGGTGCTCGTATTTATTGCCAGGTTCTCAAATGTCATTGCTCACCTGCCTCTGTGAGGCGGCTCAGATGCACGAGCCTGGGGAATCCTATTGAATTTCTGGCTCTGTCTTGAATGCCATCCGGTGCATTAATTAATGTGATTGTGACAGCACCTCACACTTGTGGAGGGTTGTAGAAATAAGAAGTCCTTGCAGCCTCTTGCAGGAGGCATTGCAGTTAATCCTTGCTGGGACGGGTCCGAGCCATCCCGGGCGTTGACAATCATCAGGGGTTTGCATGGATTTGCCTGCCATTATAGACCCCAGAGTGCAGAATTTTAAATGAAAAACACTTAAAGATGCCATGTATTGTGTAAATGCTTCTCTAGCAGTGACATACTGTGCCAACATAAAACTCTTATAAACACGTAATAATAATTCGCGCATAAGTGCCAGCTATAAAGTGCAATTCAGCTCCTTCCAGTTTTGCAAGAATTTTCCCTGGCGGAGAGTGCAAGCCATTGTGTGAGTTCTCATCTGGGTGAAGAAAAACAAAATCCATTTCCCTGAGCATGGTTATTCGTTGAAATAGCTTCGGCCTCAAACTTTAGAGGGAAAAATTCTCCCGTGTAGGAAATGTTAACGGTATCATTTCTAGAGCTGTAGGTGTGTTGCTGAGGCGTATTAACGTGATGGAAACTTCTATGCAGGGCTTGTGGCTTGCTCCTGCCTGATTCTTTCATTTACTTAAAGAAGAGTGGAATGAATGAACCATGCTCTCTTTTCTCCAGCCCGTTTTCTTTGAATATTCACTTTATGGTTTAGCTTTTTTAGAAGAAAACTTTGATTGTTTGGCTTAAATGTTTATAGTAAAAACTATAGATCAGAATGGGAAAAAAAAATCGCTCATATTCCCAACACCCTCCAGTTATTTCTAAAGGTAGATATTTTATATTTATTTGATGATGGTTATCATTTATTCCCCCCCCCTTAATCATAAGCTCCATGGGAGAAGGGACTTCTTGATCATTGCAGTATCCTTAGCACCTTAAAAAGATTGCAGCGTGGAGCCGGCCCCGTGGCCTAGTGGTTAAGTTTGGCATGCCCTGCCAAAGGTTCAGTTCCTATACTACTCAGCTGCAGCCATGCTGTGGCGGTGACCCACATATGAAATAGAGGAAGATTGGCAACAGATGTTAGCTCAGGGCACTCTTCTTCAAGCAAAAAGAGGAAGATTGGCAACAGATGTTGGCTCATGGTGAATCTTCCTCAGCAAAAAGAAAGATTGTAGCACATAGTAAATACTCAATAAATACTTTTGAGTAAGTGTCAAATCCTTAGGAAATGTTGGAAGGAGCCAGGCTTCATTCTCTTGAACCCAGTTTTACCAGTAAGTGGCTGAGTGGCTCAGGCAAGTCTGCAATTCCAGTGTTCTCGTGGTAAAAGGACAATCATCTCACGTCAAGACTGCCCTCACAGGGTATATTAGTTACTTGGGGCTACCATTACGAAGGACCACAGACTGGGTGGCTTATAAACCAGAAATTCATTTTCTCACTGCTCTGGAGTTGGTGTAGAAGTAGATCAGGGTATCTGCAGGGTTGTTCTCCTGAGGCCTCTTTCCTTGGCTTGTAGATGGCTGTGTTCTCTCTGTGTTTTCATGTGGTCGTCCCTCTGTGTGTAGAGTCTGTGTCTTTATCTCCTCTTCTTATAAGGACACCAGTGATATTGGGCCACCCTAATGATGTCATTTAACCTTAGTTACTTCTTTAAAGACCCTGTCTCCAAATAGAGTCTCATTCTGAGGTCCTGGGAGTTAGGGATCCAACATATGCGTTTGCAGGAGGAGGGAGGAGGGAAAAAACAATTCAGCCCATAACACGAGGTTACTGATTTGATGATGCTTTGTAATTGGGAAAGTGCTATTCAGATGTTTAGGTGTCACTGAGGAGCTTAAAATCTATTTGAGGAGATAATATAATTAACAACATAAAAGTCAACCCACTCTACAGTCTAATACATTTTGAGCTCCCTGGCGAGCATGGTGCTTTTGGGGTTCTGGAGAAGACCTCATCCCACCCCCACAGTGGGACATAGGGGAGTTCTCTGGAAAGTGTTTGCCAGTTGAAGATGCGTGTGTGTTCTGAGGCTTGCTGAATCAGTGTAGCCTGCGTTTACCCACCTGAGGGCATGAGCCATGCCTCGGATGCTCCATAGTCCCTGCCAGGCCCTGTCTGGCCCGGTCCAACAACAATGATCTAATAACTGTTAGCACTCATTGAGCACTTAGCGTATGCCGGGCATAGTTCCACATGGCCCCTGATCTAGAGTTTCAGTAAACTCCCCTGAGATCACACAGCATGTGTTGGAGTCTGGTTTTGAACCCAGGGAGTCTGCTGCAGGCTCTGTACTCTTACCTGCTGAGCTGTACTTGGTCCCAAAGAGGGTGTCCATCCTTCCTGGACACTCAGTCTTGGTGGACTTGGGCCACAGGTCAGTGGGTGCTGAGCCTGGCAGCAGCTGGAAACCCCTGGGAGCAAGTCTAGGGCTGCAGCCCAGCTAGTTTACACCCTCTGGGTGGGGCCAGCCTGTCCCCAGCCCTCTGGGGTTGCCTCAGCTTGACTGCACTTCCTGACTTCTGTTCTGCCGAGTTCTCTCACCGAGGGTCCAGGCCACAGCTCCAGGATGCTTAGAGCTCCTGCTCTGGGTCCTGGCTCTCTCGGTCACCAACCACACTTCTTTTAAGGCTTGAGTTTGTCATAGTCCCTCTGATTGTGTCTTTGACCTCTGGACCCGCATGCCCCTCTCAATTCTGTTCCTGATCTATCTGGTCTCTTAGGTGGGAGCTCTTGGTGTATATTGGGCTTGGGCTTTGCTGCCTAGACTTACATCTGATCCGTGCATGAGGGTGGAAGATGGCTGGGTGCCCCCAGTGCCTCTGAAGCCAGGGCTCTACGGGAGCTCCAGATGTGTGGGCCCTCAGCGAGTCTGGTCATTATGGTAGGTGCTGGGACTCACGGTGTCTGGTAGGGAAAGCACAGTATTATGGGGCCCCACAAAAAGGCCACTGACTAGAGGATTCCAGGGGCAGTGTTTGATTCCAGAATCCAGAAAACTGAATTGGAGTTAGCCAGATGAAAAAAAGGAGTGAGGGCCTCTGGGCAGTGGGAGCTGCAGGAACAGGACGGTGAGCAACTTTTGAGGTGTGTGAAGGGGGTGCTTTTCTAAACCTGTTCCCACCAGTGCCCGGATGCTTGAGATCCGGAGAGGTGAAGTGGTTGTCCGGGGATTACTCCTGGGCTGGGTTGGGAGGGGCTGTGTGTGCAAGCCAAGCGGCTTGAATGCTATCCTCTTTGGGGCCCAAGTTTGTGTGCACGTGTGTCTGTGTGCATGTGTGTGGTATGTGTGCCTGTGTTTTGTGAGTACTCTGCCCTGTAGATGCCACTTTTCCCCAGTGCTGTACCTGTGCCCGAGAGTGAAAGGGTTCTGGGGCTCGATTGTGAAGGCTGGAGGGCTGAGTGTGAAGCCACTAAGAGGAGAGAGACAGACATACCATGTGAGTTCTCGTTCAATGATCTTTTTTTGTGTGTGTGAGGAAGAGTAGCTCTGAGCTAACATCTGTTGCCAATCCTCCTCTTTTTGCTGAGGAAGATTGGGCTAACCTCCGTGCCCATCTTCCTCTACTTTATATGTGGGACGCCGCCACAGCATGGCTTGACAAGTGACGTGTTGGTCCACGCCTGGGATGTTCTGAACCTGCGAACTCTGGGCCGCCGAAGCTGAGCATGCGAACTTAACCGCTACACCACTGGGCCGGCCCCTCAATGGTCCTTTTTAAAAACGTAAATATACTTTTCCAACAGCTCATTCTAGGGGGTCAATGTCAGCCCTGAGCGTGCTCCTGTGGGCCCCAGGGGCCACCTGCGGCCTCGGGCAGGTGTTAGGTCCTGGGACAGCAAGGAAAATGAGTCAACTGCTGCCGAGCTTCCCGCCCACCCTCACTGTGGCTCTCTCCCCACTCTCGCTTGGCACCCTTCCAGCTCTGCAGACCTGTCTCCCCGTCTTCAGATGTGTTAGTGGAGGAACAGGAGAGGAGAAGCAGGGGAGTGGTGCTCATGTGCACCCAAATGCAAGAACGAATACTGCATTTTCACAAAACTCTTCTCTTAATGAAATTTTTTGTCACTCCTTTGCTCTGTGTGGCCCCAGAGTCTCTGCCAACACATGAGCAATATTATTGTCACCACCACCACTGTTACAATCACACTGTTACTACCACCATCACCATCACCAGTCACCATCACCATCATCACCATCACCATCACCACCATCACCATCATCATTGTGTCATCACCTCCGGCCTCTAGAATGATTGTGTGCACCAGTACTTGTTCTTTATGTTGGACATAAATGAACTCATTTAATTCTCACAACAACCCTAGGAGCTAGTTAGTTGTTGCCATCGTCATTTTACCTTTGAGGAAACTGAGGCATGGAGATGTGAAATAAGTTGTCCAAGACCATACAGCTGATAAGTGGCAGAGGTGGAATTCAAAGCCAGGCCGTCTGGCGCCAGCGTGAACCGTTCCTGCCTCTCCCAGAGGAAACACGCCCCTGACAGTGTCTTCACCCGTAAGCTGGAGAGAAGGAAGAGCGTGGTGGCAGCCGGCTGGCTCTGCCCTGGCCTCTGCATGGTGTCGGCTTCCTCTTTGCCCTGGAGCTCTCCTGAGTTTTAGGTTCTAATCAAGTGTGGTCAGCACTTGCTCTTGGAAGTTGATTGAGCCGGACAACCTCTTTCTGTAAACTTCGGAGACGGAGTGTCCCTTGAGGACAAAGTGGCCGTGGGTCTCAGGCCTTGAGAGTGGGAGCACACACCATCGCTTTAATAAATGAGCCGAGAGCGTCGTTGGCTCCCAGCCCGAAGGACCTTGTTGACTGATGGGCAAATGATGTGTTACATCTGTCACTGGGGCAGCGTTCCTCGCCTCCCCATGGCCATTATCTTGGCAAAGTACTTTTGCTCAGAGTTTCCCCATCTCATCCCTTCTTGGGACAGGTCATCTCTAACCTCTCCAGCAGGGACTTTGCCTGCCTCTGGCCTTCACCCTCGGGAAATGTGGTTTCTTCTCCAGATGTCTAGAAGCTTCCGGCTCGGAAGGAGTTAAGTCCAGCCAGGCTGCCTCCTGGGAACCTGTCCCCCAGGATCACTCTTGGTTTTAATCTTCATTATCTTGAATGACAATGCTGTCAGCGCCTGGGAGGGGTCCTTGAACAGCCAGATGGTGGCTGGATTTTTCTGCCAGTCATCAGTTTTCATTTGATTGCAGCGCAGGTGCAGGGAGATGTTTCGCAGTACTTCCACAAACCTCCAGTGTTCTGGTAGATTCCTCCAGGAACCCTTAAAGGGACTGTTAAGGCTAGGGGAATTCCAGAGAGAGAAGGTGGTTGATTCATTCATTTAATAAATATTAGTTGAGCACCTACTATGTGCCAGGACCTACAGTACGCATTGGGGATACAGGAATGAGCAAAGCAAAGTGCCTCCTCCAGTGGATCTTTTAGTCTAGCAACAAACAAAAGTATGAAGTCATGTCTTCATGCTGAGAAGGGAAAGTAAAGCAGGTTAACAGTACGTGGGGTCAGAGGGTCACTGGGCCATGTGTGACATGTGTGATGTTGTTTTAGAAAAAGATTTTTAACAGCTTCTTGGAGAAGGTAACAAGTGATCACAGCACTGAATGAAGTAAGGAAGCAGGCCACCTGGGTAAGTAGGGAAGAGCATTATAGAGACAGGGAATAGCAAATACAAGGGCCCTGAGTGAGGAGTGTGATGAGCAAGGAGACTCTGGTGGCTGAGTAGAGGATGGGGAGGGTTACACACCAATTTTATGTGCAGGGAATTCTTTTCTTTCTTTGTTTCTTTTTTTTTTCCCCAGTGAATTGTCATACTTTTAAGTGTGGCCAAATGAATATTTTGAGCCTTATCAATCTGGTTAGCAGTTCCTCTTTCCTGAGGGAGAAGAAGAAAGAGGTTGGCATAAGGTGGGTAAAGTGGCAGATGTGTTTTCTATATTTGGATTAAGTTTAAAAAGGCATTCCACATCCGCATGACAGATGCAACTTACCACCTGATTCTGATGCTCCCCGAAGTTTGAGAACCAGAGAGGCTTCTGCATTCTCCATTCCAGTGGAAATGCTAGGACTCAGCTTAAGCAGCAGAAGTCTGGAGAAAGGGGATATTTTGAACTTACTGTGGTCTATGATCCTTTCTCTTCTGTCTTTCTGTATTGCTTTTATGTAATTTTTATAGCCATTATATATATATTTCATAGCCATATCTATATTTCATAGACATATCTATATATAGGAATTCTTTTCTTTCTGTCATTCTAGCATTATTACATTTTGTCATTCATTCATTCACTGATCCTTTACTAAGGATGCCATTGGAGTCAGGCTCTTCTTTAGGGACTGGGAATTTAGAAGCAAGTGTGCTCCTGTTGGAGAAACCCCTGGGATATGAAGTGCTGGCATTGAAGGAACCCCCATAGTTGTCACTAATTTGTTTTAACTGATTCCTGGCACCTCAGGCCATCCCATGTCACTCCCTTGCTTACCTCTTTTCATCTCTCTCTTTAGATGGCTCTTTTACCTCTACAGAGAATGGTCCCTTATTGAGAAGATATAAAACCCTTTCTTTCTCAACCCAGCTTCCTTCTGCATCCTCTTTTATCACCAGGCCTCAAAGAAGAGCCTGTGGCCAGGGCTTTCACATTCTCAGCTTGGCCATCAGAATCTTGCTTCCATCCCTAAGCTTCTGTATGGGCTATTGGTGACCTGGTTATCACATCGAAACACCTCTCTTCATCCTCATCCTTCCTGAACTCGGCAGCAGATTTCAACCCATTGACACCTCCTTCTACAGAAGCCTCCCTCTTTGCACTTCCCAGAAGACGACTCTTGGGGTTCAACTAGCTCTTTGAGCACTCCCATCCCATCACCTGCACCCACACCTCTCCTCCTGCCCTTCAAAGGTAGGTCACCTCCAGATTCTCTGGCTTCTCGTTTATGGACTCGCCCGCTTTGTGTGTGGATCTGTTTTCCCACCTGTCCTGCGGGCAGCTTTAAACTTAGTATGTCAAATACGGAATTCTTCATCTTCCGTCCTCCTACTGGTTCCCCTTTTTATACTCCTGCTTTTGGAGAATACCACCTTTGTCCCTTTCTGCCACCTTATTTCTTCTCATCTACCAAAATCTTAGGAATTCTTCCAGGACTGTCTGATATCCATCCTTTTGTTCCATTTCTGCTGCTTCTCTCCCCTCTTCCCACCCCTGTGCCCCCAGGTCCTCCAGAGAACAGTGGCTCTCAAAGTGTTGTCCTCAGACGAGCAGCTTCCCCAGCACTTGGGAACTTGTTAGGAATGCATATTCTTGGGCCCCACCCCAAATCTACAGAATTTGAAACTCTGGGGATAGAGACCAGAATCTGTGTTTTAGCAACAGCTGTCCAGGGGATTCTGAGGCTCCCTAAAGTTTGAGAACCATGGAGGTGGACCATTGAGTAAGCCTCCTTCCTCGTCTCCATGACTCCTTCCTCTTTGCTCCAGTGAGCTGTACAGCACGATGCCAGCTTTATCTTCTTCAAGAGCAGCCCGATCAGATCCCTTCTCATCACACACCTTCTATGGCTCCTGTGTTGCCCACTGTGTGACAGGTCTGAGTTCACACTCTGCGGGGGTGAACACAGGACAGAACTCATGCACTTTTTATTTCCAGTCTGCTAGGCTCAGAAGTTGCTTGTTTTGTAAATTATATCACTTTGTAGAGATGTGACTCATTTTTATGTAGTAGATATGCCAAAAATTTATACACGATTGATTTTTTTTGGTGGAGGGGAAGACGGTAATAGAATATTCTTTTTTTTTTTTTTTTGTAATTGGGGAAGATTGGCCCTGCGCTAACATCTGTTGCCAATCTTCCTCTTTTTCTTCTTTCTCCCCGAAGCCCCAGTACATAGTTGTATATCATCGTTGTAGAGTTGTGGCTCTTCTATATGGGGCACTGCCTCAGCATGGCTTGATGAGCAGTGAGTAGGTCCAGGCCCAGGATCCGAACCGGCGAACCCTAGGCCGCCAAAGTGGGACACTTGCATGAACTTAACTGCTATGCCACCAGGCCGGCCCCACGATATTTTCAATGAACTTGTTTCAATGCCCTGGGAGAAGTCATGGATTGAAGTAGTTTTCCTTTGCCAGGCTGGGTCTTCTGGGTAATCCCGGGCAAATCACCTTCACCCCGGCCTCCCCTTTTCAGTTGGAAGAGGCTGGAATTAGCTGAGTTCCAAGGCTACTTCCGGTTTGGATAGTCTAGGTCTAGTGACTCTTTATTCATCTGTTTTGAAAATTTAAATATTTCTTGATTTTCTTAAAATTAGGTAAGAAAAGAGGTGTAGTAGGCTGAAAAATGTTCCCCAAAGATATCAGGTCTTAAGCCCTGGAAGCTCTGTTACTTTATTTGAAAATAGGGAAAGGCCCTTTGCGGATGTGATTAAGATAAGGTTTGAGAAAAGGAGATAATCCTGGGTTGTGGGGGGTGTACCCCAAATGCAATCAGGTGCATCCCCATAAGAGGGAAGCAGAAGGAGGGTCTTGACACACGGGAGAGGAGAAGGTGATGTGAGCATGGAGGCAGAGATGGGAGTCATGAAGCCGCAAGTCAAGGAATGCTGGCCGCCACCGGAAGCTGGAAGATGCCAAGAACAGATTCTCCCCTAGAGCCCCTGGAGGGAGCACAGCCCTGTGACACCTTAATTTTGGACTTTCGGCCTCCAAAGCTCTGAGAGAATAAGTTTATGTTGTTTTAAGCCACCAAGTTTGTGTTACAGCAGATGTAGGGAATTTGACCACAATTTAAAAAAAAAAAAAAACATTGTGATAAAGAAATGAACGTGTTTATGTTTGAAATGTATCCTGGGTAGCAGGTCTGTCTGTCCTTGGCATCAAGGTTCGTGGGTGTGGGGCTGGTGGGGTTTGTCGTCACCACTGTCCCTCCCCAGCTCTATTCTGACAATTTCCTAAATCTCCCTGCTCTGCTGTCTTACTCATGAGTGGCGGTTTCTGCCTTGCGTTCCTAGCCGCTTCCTCCCCATCATGATGCTCTCCCACATCCACACCTGCTGTTTTGTCCTCACTAATTGCAGCTGGGGAGTTTAGCAGCTTTCAGTCTCCGTTGGAGTCGGGATGGATGGGTGGTGGGAAAAACCAGGTGGGCTTTGTGCCCCTATCTCTGTCACCATCCCGTTTCTGGGGATTTGATAAACATCTCTGTTCTGAAGTGAACGAACTGGCTTCTAGAATGTTCCTTTCTGAAGTTTTTCCTTCAGGTGGCATAGTCATTTGGGATCCCTTCATATTTTCCAAAGGCCACTGTTCTCTGCAGAGTGGACTTGGAAAATTGTTTGCGATGCTTAGTCATTAAGTCACTCATTTATTGATCAGCTTCTACAATCAGAAATCAGAGCCTTTTGAGACTGGTTTCCTGGAGATGACTGCATCCATTTTCCTCATCTTCCATATAACTAAACAAAGGCCCACAGTGTTGTCCCTGGGCTGAGTGATGATGAATATAACATTAAACTTAATCCTTGCTGCTCACCTGCCTTCCCTCTTGCCCACAAAACTGTGCTGAAATGTGTTGGTGGACGATAGCTGTCATTATCTTTAATCTTACAAACCGCTGACATTTATTGAGGCCCTACTATGTGCCAGCCACTGCTATTGGCTCTCTTCCTATTATTAAGTCATTTAATTCTCATTACAACTCTCCAAGGTAGGTGCTATTATTAGTAGAAAGTGTTTAGACTTTGTTATTGGTCAAACTTTTAAGTTCTGGAACCATCATTTGCTAGTTAAATCTAAACCTTATGTGTATATATAGAGGAGAGTAGTGCCTTGGGCCCTCAATAAATGTTTACAGGTGAAAGGAATAAGTAGAGGAACAGATAAGTCATGGATTCAGAGAAATACATGTAATTAAGAAATATCAGGCAATAAAATGTTAACAAAATCTAGGGGCCTATGTGTTTAACTTGGGCACATGACATGCACCTTTTGGTTCTCTCATTTTCTCATCTGTCAGATGAGAGTAATAATAGCTGCCTTGTAGGATTATTCTAAAGATTAGATCGGATAATAAATAAATGAACTACCTAATCCAGTGCACAGCATAAGGGGTGAAGTTAGTGAATACTCAGTAAATGGCTGCAGTTTCTGTTAGCTGTGATGTATGTCACAGGGCACGTGAGGAGTGCATCATCACTGGGCTGTGGGGTGCTCTTGAGTAACCGTAAAGTCCTGACCAAGATCTCCCTTTCAACACGACGGGCAGCATGAAGTACAGATGACTCAGTTTGAACAAGGGTATCTTGACCCCAGAGGGCAGCAGAAAGAGCTCCATCCACCAACGGGGGAGGCACAATGAGCAGAAGGAGCTCTTGGCTGCGTGCAGATGTGTCTGTCCACAGTGCCACTGTCTCTGGGCATGAGTCATTGGCTGTGTCCTCAAATGTGGAGGGCAAGGACAGGGAACACACTGTGTCATCGGACTTAACTGATGGGGTGGGTGGAGCTGGATTTTAGAAGGCTGGCTGAGCCTAATCCCTTTTCCAGTTACAAGTTCCATGTAAACTTGGGCAAGCTGTTGTAACTATTTTTTCCTTACGGATATCTAGCAAGATGGTTAACTTAGATGAATGTGTGTTGACCTCTACTATGTACCAGGTTCTGGGAAGACAGGAGGCAAAGACATGGTCTCTGCCCTTGGGCAGCTTACAGTTCCTAGTAGACTCCATTGCAAGGAAGCAGCAATAACAGGCGCTCTCTGGTACCGTGGACGTATTTATGCACAGACCACGCAGCTGTGGACAGCCGAGGTGTGTATCATGGTCTCAGTATAAGCTCATGCATTTTTCTCGTTGGAAGGCCTCTTGACAGATGACTCATGAACTTGTTATTCTTTTTTTATGTACTGTTAGTATTCATCAGGATGGATTAGATTATGCTATTTATATGAACAACCCCCAAATCTCTGTGGTTTAAATAACAAAGATTTATTTCTTACTCATGTAACACATTCATGTGCAGTTGGGATGTGTGTGTGTATGTGGAGGGAGGGGTCCTGCCCCAGGGTACTCATACTCTGGGACCCAGGCAGGTCCCACTGCCTGGAATGTCATAGATCACAGTGGCCTGGGGAAGTTGGAAGCTGGGGTATCATGTTCTAGCTCTCAAGGCTTTTTGCTCACAGTTCATTGGTCAAAGGTCATCCCAAGGTCACTGTTCACTTCAGGGAGCTGGGGAAGGTCAGGTTTACCTGTGAGTGGGAGAAGAGGAACCAGAGGATTGCTGACAGCCTTAAGGACTTCCACATTGTTCTGACCAGGTTCATGTTTGGATTCCTAAGCTAGAGGATGTAACAAAACAGTGCACTTGAAAGAGGAGCTTTGAGAAGCTGGTCAGAAACGTAAATGAGAAGTGACAGTCTGACCTCTAAAAGAAGTAAAACAGTCATGTCTAGAGGCCAGCCTGGTGGCGTAGTGGTTAAGTTTGCACTCTCTGCTTCGATGGCCCAGGGTTTGCAGGTTCGGATCCTGGGCGTGGACCTACGCGCTGCTCATCAAGCCATGCTGTGGTGGTGTCCCATATAAAATAGAGGAAGATGGGCACGGATATTAGCCCAGGGCTAATCTTCCTCAGCCAGAAGAGGAAGATTGGCAATAGATGTTAGCTCAGGGCTAGTCTTCCTCACCAAAAAAAAAAACAAAAAAAAAACAGGAAAGCCATGTCAACTAGCTATAAGGTCAAAGAGATCCACTGCATAGGGCTGATTGCCCGTACACCTTTGTAGCTCCCAAGGGCACACAGAATGCTGTTGCAGCTTAGTGAAATTTAGTGCTACATAGTGCCTTGCCAGGCACCGAGCCAAGGTTGAGGATACATAATTAACTGGGATCATTAAGAAAAATTTAGAATATATTTATTATATTGATTATAAGACCAAAGAAGTGTCTTTTTACTTCGTTAAAACTAAACATTTTAGCAATAAAAGCAGCAAGGCTTTTGTTACCTAAAAAAGTCACTTAAATGGAACCTGAGTAATTGGCGGGGGTGCTGTTTATCGTTTTCCGTTTCCTTCATGTACAGTTTGTAAGCGCTTGACCATTTGGGCAGACTTCAGTGTAACTCTCTTGTTCTTATTTTTTGTCTTGTTCATCATGCTCATGATTGATGAGGATTTCCAGTAATGTATTGAAAATTGAACTCCTTTGATGTAAGCATGTATGTGTACATGCGCACGCACGCACACACACACACACACCTCTCTGCTAGGAGAAATATGGACTTCAGCAGTGGGAAGTCATCAGTTGGGCTCAGAGAGGGTCCATGGCATCATTTTGGAGTAGTCTTGCCTGTCGTCTCTGCTCTGTTCCCCTTCTCGGCTTGCTCTTCCACATCCTTTATGCAGCTGACGGGAAAGAAAGCTTCGTAAATATCTTTGGCTCACTTTCCTAGAGATCTTCAGCACCTAATCAGTCAAACAAACATTTATCAGACATGCTTTATAGTCCCAAGGCATGGTGGGGAAAGAAAGAGAAGTGTAAGGTACGGCCTCCATGCTCTAGGAGTTTACAGTTTGGGGATGGGGAGGTAAACTAGTATTTGCCTGCTATGTGCCAGAGACTATTCCAAGCCTTTTCTGGATATATCATCTCATTTAGCTCACAGTAGCCCTACAATAGCCCTCAATATCTGCTGGGTTTTTTTTACTTTCTGATGAACAGACTGAGACTCGGAGAGGAAAGCCAACTTGGTCATGGCTTCATAGTAAGTGGCAGCATTTGTCTATGAAGCCAGGATTCTCTTTGAACTCCAGTCTGCCCTTGCCACAACATCTGCCAGCCCATGTGAAGCAATCGGAGATTCCCAGACCACGGTAGAATTTCAGGAGGGCAGAGATTTTTGTTCTCTTCACCATTATATTCCCGGAGACTAAATGGGAGCCTGGTATAGATACAGTGATGACTGGAAAAGGCTCCTGCCTTCAAGGAGCATACATTCTAGAGTGGTGAAACTGACAAGTAAATTGATCATGTCTGTGCAGGGTGTCAGTCACCATGGGCAGCAACACAGAGATGGGTGAATCACACACAGCTCTTGAGGAGCACTGAAGGTTTTCGGCAGGGGTGTGACCTTGTTGGGACTGGGTTTTAGCACGCGTCTCTCGAGCAGCAGCATGGAGAAGGGCTGGAAGGGGCAGGTATGGAGGTAGCAAGGCCTGTCAAGATGCCATATGAACGAGAAGGGGCCGAATTCAGACACTAGTGGTGGGATGGAGAGCAGTAGTATTAGGGGAGTTAAGCATGGGAGGAGAGGGAGGAGTCTGGGAGGCCTGCGCATTCGTGGCTTGGCAACTAGGTGGGAGGTGGTGGACCAGGACAAGGACCAGGTTTGGCAGAAAAGATAATCCTGTTTTTGACAGGTTGGAAACATCATCTTTGGGGTCAAGCCCTGGTTCTATATTAGCTTTTTGATCTTGAGCAGAATACCTAACCCCCTGAGCCTTAGATTCATGTAATATGGGAATACTAATTGTACCTACCTCCTAGAGTTATCGTTAAGGATGAAATGAAAGAATGCACATAAAGCACTTAAAGTTTGATACATAAATGCTGGCTGTTGATAATTATTAATAACTAATAATAAGTAATGAATGTGGATAAAGTAAAGCTTATGGCAGTGGGGAAGTTAATATCTGGTCACCTCTATTCTCATTTTAAAGAATTGGGGCAAAATGCTATAGGAGAAAGTAAAGGGAGAAAGAAAAAATTGATCAGCTACCTATTATATTGTTATACTGCCAGGTTGTATGCCAAGTCCTATAGTAGGTATTTTGCAAATTTTCATTCTTTAATTATCAGAACCATCCCATTAGATTGGAAGGATGGTGCATTAGTTAGAGCAGGCTGAACAGCCCAAGGATGTGTAATGACTCTAGGTGTTTATTTCTCACTCTTAGAATGAGTATGTTGGGGAGAATATAGGAGAGGGGTTGTCTTTGCTCCACATAGGAACTCAGGCTGAGGGAAGCTGTCATTGTCCACATGTGGTTTCTAAACTCTGGCCTCACTGCTGCTCACATCCCACTAGTTAGAACTTAGTCATGTGGTCACACCTTACTGCATGGAGGCTGTGAATTGCCTTACTCCGTGCCCAGGGTTTGGTGAACAGCTGGCGTTCTCCACGAATGGCCCAATTTATAGGTGAAAGAAACAGAGTTTCTGAGAAACGAATCAACTTCTTTAAGGTCACATAGCTTATTTATAGGGAAGGCAGGATTCACATTCAGGTCAATGCCCCCCACCCCATGGGAAATGTGGAAGGGTGGTTGTAGTGTATGTGGGTTAAATGAAGTGGATTTAGTGGGATTAATAAAGTTAAGTAAGTAAGTAATAAAGGAGGGATATTTGAAGTCAGGATAGTCGAGTCAACTCTTAGATGATGTCCAGGGCCGGGAGCTGGCGCTAAGGAGGCATGGGGGCGAAGATCGTTGGCATCAGGGAGATTAAGGACTAGGTAAACCAGTGGTGTGGATGAGTAGCCACAGGCCTACTAGAGTTGCCCTGGATGGCGATACAACTGGAAAGGGGAGGAAAATCTCAGATCTGTTAGAGTACAGCAGAGTTTGTAGCCAGAAGGCCTAAACTTCAAATAAGTCTTCCACAGCATTTGTATATGCAGAATCACTTATTTTTTAGTCCTGCCATGCACCTTGTAGGATATTAGACCGATGGAGAGCTTTGAGCTCATGTACCACTGGGAGGAGATAAAATGAGACGTAATGATAGAACTGATGGAAATTGGCTGTTGTGATCAATACCTTTGGATTACAAAGACCGTGGGAGTCCGTGTGAACTATAAAGGTGTTTGACATCTGGGATCCGGCTGCTGGTGAAATCGATGAGTTGAGTTCTCTTCAAACTGGTGGTCTTTGAAGTTGCTGTTGAGCCTGGGGATTAATTAGTCTACCAATGCTTATTTATTGAGCGCAAACCATGTGCCCAGTTATTTACGGCACCAGTTCCTAGGATGGCAGTGGGAAATAGGAACGAGGTATAACCTGCAGCCTTAGCCGGAATCTGGTTGTGGGGGGATCCACTCCTGGGAGGAGTTGAAGGACTAATAATCATTTAGCCACCCACCTGAGGGAGATGGCGATCACAGCACACAGAGCCCTGAAAGGTGGGATCACCTGGAATCTCAACTGGCGAGTTCTCTGAACCTTTGACAGGTCACTGGGTACACTGGTCTTTGGGCGTCTCATCTGTTTAAAAATAACCCAAAAGCGTGGGGAATGCTTCTTTGTTTTCCTTGTTCAATGAGTATTTGCTCCGCACCATCTGTTTGGTCTATGGGGCACAAAAGGGTCAGACACAGAGCTGCTGCCCTCTAGAAGGAGAAGGAACTAGATTAATACATGTGGGGGGAGAAGGCAGGCTTCTACAGGCTGTCAACAGATATTCATGAGAACGCCCCTTGTTCAAGGCTCTTCTCTTGGGGCCATGGCAGTGGGCAGCCTGTCAATCTCCTGCCTGCCCTCAAGTCAGTTACAATCCAGTGCAGCCACCCTGAGCTCCTCCTTCCCTTCCCCTTCCTCCCCTCCTCTCCTTCTGTCTCTCTTTCTTCATCCCCTTTCCTCTCCTTTATTCATTCAGAAAGTATTTATTGAACACCTACAGTTTATCAGGCTCTGGGGAGACAACCATGAATGAGTTGACAGGGTTCCTGTCCCCAGGGACGTTCTCTTTGGAGTGACGGACTATAAACAAGTAAACAAATAAGATGATTTCAGATCTTAATACACGCACTGAATGAACAGAAGACAGCAGTGTGGCGGAGAGTGACTTGTGGGGGAGGGGTGGAACGTGCTGGATGGGAAGGTCTCTGCAGGCCTCTCTGAGGGATGGCGGCAAGCTGAGTCCTGAGGAAGCAAAAGGAGCTGCCCCCTGGCTCTGGGGACCAGCATCTAACGTGAGAGCCAAGGCTTGGCCTGTGGAGAGCAAGAACTGGAAGAAGTCACCGTGGGTGAACATCTCAAAACCCAGTAAGATGATGCAGGTAGAGCGCTTGGATATTGAGAGACATGGAAGAAACGTTAGACCTCTTCCTTTGCTAGTACCTGGGGCATAACAGGTGCTCAGTAAGTATTTGTGAATGAACGAGTGAACCCAAATATTCCACCTGTTTGAACCCCTTCTTTGTTTAGCTGACTCCTCCAACCTTTTTTTCTAGATCCTTCAAAGGCAAAACTTTTTACTAAAAGACCTTCTCCCATTTTTTGCCTTAAAATGCCCTGGCTCTATAAGGACCCTTAGTCCATCCACATGAACAAATCTGTCCCTGCACCCTACCTTGGCTGAGCCCCAGGAGCCTCCAGGTTGAATCCTGAGCCCCTCACTTCCTCATGCTCCCCCTTGAGTAGGAAGGGAAGTGCCATTTATTCAGCTGTTATGAACTGGCCACTGTCATAGGGAGATTTTGATATTTGCGCTAGTATGAGGAAGTACAGGACTAGCTCCATTTTTATAGGTGAGACACTAAGGCACAGAACTGTCCAAGGTCACATGAGCTGTGGAGCAGGAGTCTGAAGCTGGGTCCTCTGCTTGTAAAGACTTCTTCCACCTGCCGCACCACGCTGCCCCTGTTCTTCCTTCCTCTCCTCCCTCCCTCAGCTTCCCCATCTGTCAAACGTGGGTAATGATTTTGTCCTACCTTACCGCTGACCCTCTCGGTAATATTGACCTAGCAGGAAGTTGTAAGGCATAGCTAATAAAAATGACAATGAAGCATCTTGCCAATAGAAGGTATGCTACTGAATGCTAATTCACGGAGGAGCCTGTCTGAGATGGGAGAGCAGATTTCTAGGCAGCCATGTAGCCAGCAGGATTCTTCCTGCCCCCGACTTGACTGGGAAGCTGTGCCCAACTCCAGCAGCTCCGTCCGCTGTATTTTTGCTCTCTTACCCTTCTGTCATCTCTCTGTATGTGGATTTGGTGACCCTGCGACAACTCGAAAGCTCTTTTGTGCCGTGAATTTGGTTTGGCAGTCGTAAGAATGGTGGACGCCATGCTGGGTATCCAGCCATGAAAGCCACGAGTCTGCCCCAAGGGTCTCCTGGTCTAGAGAGAGGAGAGAGACAAGTAAGGGACCAAGGGCAGTGAGGAGTAGTAAGGCCTGAGAAAGACACCTGAGCACTGAGAGCTGTGGGAGCCCCTGAGCTCTGGTTGAAGGAGAGCATGGAGGCCGTCAAGGGAGTTTTCCATAAGGAGTGTCACCTGCAGAGTTTGAGACGTGGTCTAGCACAGGGGTCAAGAGCTTCAACTCTGGAGCCCACCTGCCGCTTTCTGGCTCGCAGACCCTGGGTGCTGCATTTAATATCTCTCTATTGGCTGTAAAATGGGGATGGCTAGACTGCCTACTTTGTAGGGCTGTTTTGAGCGTTAAATCAATTAATATATGCAAAGGGCTTAGAACAGTATCTGATACAGAAGTACTTTAAATATGAGTGTGTGTGTGCAGACACATGTCTTCCAAGGAAAAGTGTCAGCGCTTGCAAAGGGCTGAGGTGAGAGTGCACTGGCAAAGGGCTGAGGTGGGAGACAAGGCTGTGGGCAGGCACCAGGTAGTGAAGACACTTGTGTGCCTGGCAAAGGAAAAACTAACTAAATGGAAACAACTGAGCCTCAAATGTATATATTTGATACTATATGTGTGTGTGTATATACATACACATACATATATACGCACATATATGTGCGTATATATGTATTAGTGTGTATATATGTATATGTGTATATACACATGTGTGTGTATGTATATATGTGTGTGTACACACACACATTCACGTATATGTCATTCACCCAGTGACTTAGCTCTAGGGACAGATTGTGGTGAGTGTGGTCTGGTTGAGGAGAATGACTTGAGTGATAGAGGCACTTAGAGGAGGGTGACAGTCCATCACACTAGCCTTTTTCAGAGAGCGTTCTGGAATCTGAGATGATTGAGTGAGAGTGAGCACTATGTCACAGAAAGGATATTAAATTTTGGAGGTCAGACCAACTTGACTTAGAATCTTGACCTCTAACGTATCTATCTATCTATCATCTGTTTATCTATCTATCACCCATCTATCTCTCTATTTATTTGTATCCATCTATCCATCTATCAAAGCCAAACTGCCTCCTGAAGATTAAATCAGGCATGAGAATCCAGATACTGAGTGATCATGGATGAGTGTTCACTCCTCATTTCTTTCCTACACAGGCCACAGGGGGCGCTGCTGAGTCAGGCCTTGAGTTTCCATCCCTTAGACCCTTTGTGGTTGTGAAAACAGTGCAGGCATCCAAAAGGCCCTGTCTTTGTGTGCTCATTTAATGAGAAAATTGAATGCAATAGAGGAAAAGTTTGGAGATAATTGGACTCAGGAGGGTTGCCTGTTTTCTGGAGGTGATGAGCAGTTGATCATCTCATAAGAAGTGCTCACGATGATCTACAAATGGTTCAGCGGCTGAATTCCGTGCTTCTAAAGCGCCTCTCCCTGAGGTCTTCCTCATGTGGCGAACCCTCCCGTTCTCTGCAGATGTGTGAGGCTGAACACTTGCAGGGCGTCTGTGTGGATGTGAACACACACGTACCTTCCTGTGACGTCCCTTGTGGGAAAAGCGGAGAAGGAGCTCAGGTTCTTGCTGCAACTCTGTTTTGAAACTACATTTTTCCTGGCTCCCAGTCTCTTCCCTGAAGTTGCAGACCCAAGTGTATGAGTCCCTGGGCTGGGTTGACAGACAGGTACCTGCACTTTGCACTCTGTTAAGTTCCCAAGAATGGGTCTTCGATGAAAAGAGTTCTTTTTTTGGTCGTAGAAGCCACTGTCAACAGCCAGTCACTCACCCACTTGTGCTAGAACAGATGAAGGCAACACAGTGCTTTTTCTCCGATGGCAGATTCTCCCGACATGAGGAAAGGAACATAATTGGAAAATGGGCAATAGTCACAGAGCAATTACTGTGCCTGTTAATGAGGTTTATGTGAAGGCTTCCAGTGAATTAATGAAGAACAATGATTTTGGCATTCATGTGGAACAGCTGGACAGCTTGATAAGGGAGCAGACTAGGAGGGCCCAGGGCTTAGCTAATGTGATAAGGACCAAGGGAAACTTTCCCCTCGGCTAGCCCCTTCCTCAATTCTCTTCTGGTCTCATTACTGTGCTGGGAGAAACTGAACATGCTAGGTTCCAGGCTGCCAGACTGTGCTTCCCTCCCCAAGAGAGAGGAAACAGTTTGACTAGGGTGAGGGCGCTCATCTTCCGTGGGCTGTGCTCAAAATGTAGCCAGTGGCAAATCCTTAAATCTCCTCCTTTTGTGGGGTATTCTCATTAGGGATTACGGTGACTTTGGAGGACAGTGTGTCTTGGAGAAAGCAGCATATCGTTTTGAGCACGAAAGTCAGAGTCTACATCATGGCCCTGCCATTTAATACTTGTGCGTTTCTTGGACACGTTATTTAGCTGCAGGGAGCTGCAGTTTCCTCATCAGTAGAAAAGGGAATCTTACATTGGTCGACCGTTGTGAGGATCAAATGAAATGGTTTACACAAAATTACATTATGCATGTGTTAGTCATTGTACCAGTCAGGGTTCTCCAGAGGAACAGAACCAATAGGAGATATAGATATAAATATATAGACACATATATCTAGAAGCTTTATTTAAGGAATTGGCTCACGTGATTGTGGGGGCTGACAAGTCTGACATCTGTAGGGCAGGCCAGCAGGCTGGAACCTCAGGCAGGCATTAATGCTGCAGTCTGGAGGCAAAATTTCCTTTTCTCTGGGAAACCTCAATTTTTGCTCTTAAAGCCTTCAACTGATTGGACGAGGCCCACTCACATTATTGAGGGTGATCTCCTTTACTTAAAGTTAACTGATTGTAGATGTTAACTACATCTACAAAATAACTTCACAGCAACACTGAGACTGGTGTTTGATTAAATAACTGGGGTCTATAGGCTAGCCAAGTTGACACATGAAACTGACCATCACACTCATCATTGTTATGGGTATGGCAAGAACCAAATGCTGTATTTGGCCCTGTTGGGGACTATTGGAAAAGTGTCATTTGCTGGCCTGACACACCCAGGATGTTAGCTCTAGGGACAGATTGTGGTGGGTGAGGTCAGGTTGAGGAGAATGACTTGAGTGATAGTGGCACCTAGAGGAGGGTGACAGTCCATCACACCAGCCTTTCCAAGAGAGCATCCTGGAATCTGAGATGATCGAATGAAAGTGAACAGTATGTCATGGAGAGGATATTAGTTTTGAAGGTCAGACAGATCTGACGTAGAATCTTGGCCTCAACCTATCTTCCTTCCTGTCGCACATTGTGATAAATAACTTAACCTCAGTGATGCTCTTTTTTATTTTTTCCTTTAAAATGGGAAAAATAATGCTTCTCTTTTAGGCTTGTTGCAAGAGTGTGGAGTATATCTGGCATGATGTAAACACTCACTAAATAATTGTTTCCCCCCCGTATATCTGTTCAGTGTTCATTGAGTTGTTAAAATGTGACATTTGTTTTAATCTAAAGATTTTCCTATAAGGGGTTTGAAGTTGGCAACAACTGCAGAGAGTTAGGGAAAGCTGGAATACCATCAAGATGGGGAAAAGCACGGTGTTCACGAGTGCCTGGGCTTCCCGTGTTCACAGTGAAAATGCATTTCACCACGAGATCTTTGATGAGCAGAAAAGATGGAACATCCTGACTTAGTGCTTTGTCATCTGAGCTGAGAGCTGAGGTCGGACAGAGACGGAGTGTTGTTTCCCAGTGGTTGTGTCTGTAAGGGACTGGCAGCACATCGCCATTTCTGGAGACGAGTGATCACCATACTCTGTCCTGTTTCATACATCCCCTGGTCTGTTGGGCGGAGGGGATCCTAAGTGCTAGACACACCTATCTTCCACCAGGATGTTTGTGTGGGGCAGCATTGGCACCCTTATTTTGTTTCTGGTCCTGGGGTGCTTGACCAGCGGAAGGCAAACAAAAGAATCTGTTTGATACTGGTACATTTCCCAGGCTTGACAACCTTAGCTGGGAAAGCTTGTTGCTTCTTAGAATGGCGCTTCTTAACGCAGTAGATGTATCTGATAACACCACTGTAATAGGCTGAATGTCTCTGTCCCCCAAAAATTCATATGTTGAAATCCTAACCCCCAATGTGATGGTATTAGGAGGTAGGGCCTTTGGAAGGTAATTACGGTTAAATGAGGTCATGAGGGTGGAGCCTCCATGAATGAGATTAGTGCCCTTATAAGAGTCACCACCATGTGAGGACACAAGAAGATGGCGGCCTGCAACTTGGAAGAGGGCTCTCACCAGAACTTGACCCTTCTAGCACTGTGATCTCAGACTTCCAGCCTCCAGAGCTGTGAGAAATAAATTTCTGTGGTTTATAAGCCACCTACTCTACAGTGCTTTATTACAGCAGCCCAAAGTGACCAAGAAGACCATTTAAACCAACGCTAAATGAATAGTCTGTATTTATATACTAATGTGGTACCTCCTAATAGGAAAAAAACCAGAAAAGCAAGCAGAACCGGTCGCATTTAATACATTTGTGTTTTGTTTTTCTTTCTTTCTTTGTCTCCTTGGGAAGGCTGTGAACTCCTCGAAGGACAGATGGTCTTCTTTTCATCTCTGTGCTTCATTGTCTCACATAGGGTCTGGCATATTGTCAGGGCGGAGTACATGTTTGTTGGATGAGCGAACAAACTGTGAAGGAACTTCTTGGTTTCCGTTGTGCTGTTGGCCTGGACAGCTGTTGAGTCTTGACTGAGCTTATGGAGTGAAATACTCCACAGAAAGAGAAACTCAAGAATGGACCAGAATCCCAAGGGGCAGGGGCACATGTCAGAGGGTCTGATAGATGCACAGGACAGCCCGGTGAGGCCTGCGCCATCTGTGCCTTCAACCCGGTGGATCAAAGCTGAACGCATGATTGAGTAAGGTCTTACCAATGACAACTCACCCTGGCTGGAAAGTGCACACTGGCAGGCTCTGGTTGGAATTCTAGTTTTCCTTGGAGACTTGAACGGTTAGAAATGGCATTGTGGTATACAGAGCCATGACTTGTGCATACATCTGGGGGAAATAATGACTAGGAGAAGACAATCTATGCTGAAAAGAGCCTGGTCCAAAATGAAACTGCCTGTCACAAGTTAGGGGCAGGTGAGCTACTCTGTCCGCCATTGGAAGGCAGAGTAGGGCAGGCACATTTCTCAGTACATTTCAGAGCATATTGGAGCTTAGCATAGCCTTGACCTCATGGGTCCAGCCCTCTGGGGCCTCAGCTCCTGGAGCTGCAGATATTAAGTGCCCTTGAATGGGCAAAGAAATGAGTTTTTAGTGTCTGTGTTTACATATGTTAATCGTTTTCTGCATTTGCCCACCCAGATTAAGCCTACCAAAATAATTTCTAAAAGTCTCTTTTAATGACATCATTATGTCCCCAAGGTTGACATCTCAGAGTCATCCTTAGATACTGTCTCTCTGTCTGATTTCCCTTCTCCTTGTCCCTCTTTCGTTTAGCTCATACAGTTGAGCACTAAGCCCAGTTGGTCTATTTCCTTTTGATGTCCCCAGCGGGCTCGTGCATCTCCGTCTGTCAGTCCTGTGGGGGGCTTCCCCTCATCCCTGACCTGGAGTGTCGCACTAGCTCCTGGCCTCGTCTCTTCCTTCCCGTGTCTCCCAATCCATCATTCTCCTGCTGCCAGAGTGGTTTTTCTAAAGCTCTGAGCAGCTCATACGAGTCCCTGCATAAGCCTTTTGATTACTCCTCATTGCCTGTACAAAAAGTCTCAACAACTTACTATGATATATAAGGCTGTACCCAGTCGGTCTCCAGCCTTCCTGGCCTTGGGACGTATCTCTGTGTACCAAATCTCTACTTTACCACTCTCTAACATGTTTTTCCATGTTTCCACGGGTCTTTTTTGTCCTTGGAAAGCCTATTAACTTTTTCTGCCTGCCAGACTCCTACTTATCCTTCAAGATTCAGGTTTTGTTGGTTGAGTTGAATCCCATGCAAACGATTACTAAGGAGGTGCTGAGATTGGCAGACTTCTGCAGAGTGCATGGCTCTGGTTTAGTGGAAATTCTCTCCAGCTCAAGCCATGAGTGCCCCACAAGGGAGCCGAGTTTGTTCATGTCTTTACTTGCTCTGCTAAATTGTGTTTTATTAATGTGTGTGATTGTCCTGATGCTCGGGCTACTGTGCTAATGACTGATAATTGCCTTAATGAGCTATTTGTAACAAATACAGTAATACCAGTAGGAGTGAAACCAGACCCCACCACAGCTGGTGGTGTAATAGCCTTTTGGCTGACTTCAGGGAGGAGCAGCCTGCAGGATTCAGGCAGTCAAAATAAGGAAGAACTCTGAGTTATCCACTTTTCCTTGAACATCAAATTTGCCCATCTTCCACTTGTAAGTTAACCATAGGCATATCAGTCAGGAGGCTAACAGATCTTGGTAGCATACAGTAATGAGTTTTCCCCCATACTGTATGTCCATCAGAGGTCGGTCACCTGTGCTTGTACTCCATGCTGTCTTCACTCTGGGATCCGGGATGGGGAGGCAGCCTTTATCAGGACTATTGCTGGTTGTCATGGCAGAGAGAAAGGCACACGTGGTTCATAAAACTTCCTATCAATCATCTGTATTCTTATTTCATTGGCCAGAGTAAGTTACGTGGTTATGCCTGGGCAGAGTTCTATCTTGATGTGCTCAGAGCTCGAGAACTGATATTTGTGAACAGCCCGAAGTCCACCATAACACAGTATAGTGGTGCATTCATATGCCTTTTATACTTTAGTTCTAAGGAGTCAATAGAGAGATTTAATTGCCCCCATCTGAGGCTCAGCAAGTATGGTGGTGAAGAATACAGGCTTGGGATTCAGCCAGTTCATGGTTCAAATTCTGACTACCACTTGCTAGCTACGTGACCTTGGTCAATGGACTTAACCTCTCTCTACCACAGTTTCTTTACCTGTAACATGAAAAGAACAACACCTAAGTTATAGGATTGTTAAGGATTAAGTGAGATAATGGATTGGAAAGCATCTCTGATTTTGTCACAGTAAATGTTAGTCTAATTCCATTCTCCCCTTTGCTAGATCTCATTGAGAGGGAAAGATCCCGAGTCTGTTGTGTGCAGACTATTGTAGTTTATATCTGGGGGATACACCCTCAATGTGACTGTTAAGCTCTTGAAATGCAGCTAGTGTACTGAGGACTTGAACTTCGCATTTTATTTAATCTTATTAATTTAAATTTAAAAACCAAAACTGTAAGATATTTTTCCTTTAAACACAAGTTTATTGTTTTGGAAATATTTTTCCTTTAAACAGAAGTTTATTGTTTTAGAAGCACTCCATTTCTCTTTAATCATTAAAACTTTAGCATCCAAATTGAGTTGTACTATAAGTGTAAAATATGCATCTGATTTTGAATAATTAGTATAAAAAAACAGAATGTAAAATATCTCAATTATTTTTACGTATTTATGTATTTTCCAAAATATTACATGACAATATTTAGGATATATTGGATTAAATAAGATATATTATTAAAATTAATTTCACCTATTTGTTTTTACTTTTTTTAATGTGGCTACTAGAAAATTTAAGATTGCGTATGTGTCTAGTATTATGTTTCTATTGGGCAACGCTGGTTTAGAGATACAGAGAGTGAGGTCTAGGCTTCACTGGGATTTCAGTCTGACTACCCACCTGTCCATTTGTCTGTCTGTCCATCCATCCAGTCAATATATGTTTACTGACAGCTTCTTATGTGTCAGGTGCTGTGTTAAGCTCTTGAGAATCAGTACTGATTAAAACAGACATGTTCTCTGAGCTCACGGCTTAGTGGGGGATCATATGATTGCATATATACATAAGTATAAACTGTTGTGTGCCTTGTTGGATAGTGCAGGGGGCTAGGAACACATATGACACAGGACCTGATCTTTTTTTAATATGTTGGGTACGTGGATGGGGTTAAGGAAGGATTTGCTGAGATCCAAAATAAGGAGGAGGAGGAGATTAGATGAAGGTGGGTCAGGGTTTGGAGAGGAGTGCCCTAGGCAGAGCGAAGAGTATGCGCCCAGATCCTGAGGCTGAGGGTCAGGCCCGCAGTCACCATTGTACCTCTCTCCATCTCATCCTTTTGAATAGCACAAACAGTTCATTTTCATGGGGAGATACAGAAGGGATGGTCTCCTGACGTGTGTGAAACACTGTATCCTTGTGCTGCATCCTCAAAGAAGAATAACTCTGGTACATTCTTCATTCTGTGGACTCGATCCGTCTCCACCATCAGATTATAAGCATCCTCAGGGCGGGGGAATTCTGGGTCGTGTTTATGACTTCGATCCCAGAGTTATGCAAAGTGCCTCGCAGTTTGTAAACACTCAACAAAGATGGGTTGATTAAATTTACACATTACTCAAGAAGACTTCTTGTCTGGATTACCCCCAGGTATCTGTGTCAAGCACCTTTGTGACGGAGGCAGGGAGGGAGTTGCATATGTTCCCTTGCTCACTCCTCCCAGCAGCACTCTGGCAAGGCCTCCTCCTTCTTTTTCCAGATAAGGAGACGGAGGAACATAAGAAGTAAAGACCTGGTTATGAGAGCGAATGCTTATTAAGCACTTACTGTCTGCTGGTCCCTAGTCTGAGCGCTTCATATGGATTAACTTGTTTAATCCCCAACAGTCCTATGAAGCAGAGTCCATGGCTGTCACTCTGATTTTGTAGATGATAAAACTGATCACAGAGAAGTTGAGAAATTTGCCCAGGGTCACACAGCTTGGAAGTGGCTGAGCTGGGATTTGTATCCAGGCCGGCTGTCTCCAAGGCTTTGCTGTTAATGACTTGCTATAGTCTTACCTGCCTATCAAGCCATGTTTCAGTCTCACGGTTTGAAAGCGCAAGAAAGAGGATTTGAGGTCAGCTCTGAGTCTCATTGTCTCTCTCAGAGCGGGGCATCTGGCATCACTGAGAACCTTCTAAGGACTGAACAGTGTTCTGGGGGCTGGAATTCAAAGATGAATAAGCTATCTTCCCATTTTCAAGGAGCTTATAGTTGGGGAGATGTCATATTACAGATAATTTCACTATGATGATATAGCCGTGTTCCTGGAAAGTGTTCAAGGAGCTGTTTGTCCTCTTCCAGTATGTGATTATGTAAAGAGGTGTTTCTGCTGACGTTCCTGTAAGCACTGTGTCTCGAAAATGTGCATTGTTCATTTATAAGGCTCTAGGCTCTCCTGGAGGCCAGAATCATAGACTTTGCACCATTCGAACGTGTGTCTAGCTGAATTTGCTGCAGCCCCGCCTGGTTTTGGATTCACAGTCGTGTCTGATCCTCCCAACACCTCCAGGGAACCTTGCATGCATCTGCTTTTGCTGCTCTTTCCTTCTTCTGGATGATATGGCTCATTTACTCATTCATTCATTCATCTACCCATCGATCCATTCATTCATTCAACAAACACTTATTTTTGCCCATTGTGGGGTTTTTTTTTGGCCAGGCAGTATTCCTAGGAACAGTAAATCCAGTGATGAATAAAACAAAGACTGTTGTCATAAGCTTAAATTCTAGTGAGGGGCGGTGAAAGAAGTCAGACATTATAAAAGTCACATTATATGATTCCATTTATGTGACATATCCAGAATAGGCAAATCTATAGAGACAGAAGGCAGATTCGTCATTACTAGGGCTTGAGGGGGCCAGGGAATGGGGAGACACTGCCCAGTGGGTAGGGGGTTTAATTTCAGAGTCATGGAAATGTTTGGAACTAGATAGAGATGGTGGTTGGACAACATTGTGAACGCACTGATGGCAGTGGATGCATTGTTCACTTTAAAATAGTTAATTTTATGGCATGTTGCATTTCACTTTAATAAGTTTTTTAAAATAGTAAAAAAATTATAGTTGGGGAGATAGACATTAAACACAGTTCTTAGTGATAGTGACAGTTTTAGAAATAGAAGAAAAGAAAAAGAAGGGAAATCGGGCATGCCTGGGAATGACGGGTTGCCATTTTAAACAGGGATGTATTAGGAGATGATTGTGAGCCAAGGGAGGTGAGGCTGAGAATGCCCCAGGCAGAGAGCACAACAAGGCAAAGGGCTGAATGAGAGCGTGTCCATTGTGTCCTAGGAACAGGCCAAGTGAGGTAAGAGTGAGACATTGCTGCTAGTGGCCCCCAGGTGCCTTTGCACAAATTGGAAAGACCCTGTCAGAGGCACAACCAGTGAGTGCAGGGCTCACCAGAGGGGCGGACTGGATTCCAGCCCTCTCTGTACAGCCACCTTATTCAGGGCACAATGGGCATGTGTCACTTGTGGCCTTGCAAAGAGCTGAGGTCAGACGGCACGTCGCAGATGGGGGTCTTCACTCTCAATGAGATGGGGAGCCACTGTAGGGGTCCTAGCACAGGAGAGATGACCTGGTTTGCCTTTCAAAATGATCCCTCTGGCTACTGTGTCAAGAAGAGACTGGGGACAGGGATAGAAGCGGGAAGACCAGGTAAGAAACTAGGACAGTAGTTCAGGCAGGAGATGCTGGTGGCTTGGACCAGAGTTGAAGTGGTGACAGTGGTGGGAAGTAATCAGAATCTGGACGTGTTTTCGAGGTAAGTTCAACTGGATTGGCTGACACTTTGGATGTGGAGATGAACCCAAAGAAAGGAGTCAATGATGAATCTAGTTTCTTATTTGAGCAGCTAGAAGAAGGGGGGACATTTCCATTCACTCTAATGAGGAAGATCCCAAGAGTAACCAGTTTGGGAGAGGATATTAGTAGTTTGGTGTTAGTCTTATTGAATTAGTGGTGCATTTTAGATATCCAAGTGAAGACATTGGCTGGGCAGTTGGACATGAGCCTGGAGTTCTAGAGCAAGGTGAGGGTGGGAGCTGTGGGTTGGGAGTTGCCAGCATTTAGGTGGCATTTAAGGGCATGGGCCTGGCTGAGATCAGCCAGGAAATGAGTGTGAGTAGAGAAGAGGTGACTGAACTTGGCTGCACTCTCTCCATGCTCTGGAAAAATAAAATACAGACTGCACTGGGACCATTGGGGGCTACTTTAGTCGTTTTTAAAAACAGATGTTTTTTCAAAGCAAAGAATTGCAGTCTTACTCCCAGGGGAAAATGAGAGTAGGTTGCTCAAGGTACCAAACCACACAGATAGGCAGCTGGCTCTCTGCAAAGTGTTCCATGGGAAGTGCTACCGAGGTGTGTGCATGGTAAATGTTGATTGTGCTGAACAGCAATGAGCTGGGCTGTGGGTCTCCTGCAGCCCTCTTTTTCATATATGTGTCCCTAGCAAGCAAGAATTATCTGGTATTCAGAAGGTGCCAAATACATGTTTGAGGAATGAATGGATGGATGGTACTTGCCCTCTGTGCTTGAAGACCAAGGTAGAAAGATCCAGTTTCATTATTTTATTGCTAACTCGTGGTTTGAACCAAAGAGGCTTGTATATACCTTGGTTATTGGAGATAAGGTCCACTTTCATGGGTTGAAGAGACCATTTTGCACATGGGGCTCTAAGGCAATTCCCAGAGAGAAATACCAAGCTGCTGTGAACAAAGGCGGCGTTATTAGAATCAGCGAATGACTTCCCAAGAAGACTGCTCTGGCCAAAATTCATCCGGGTGTATCCCCCTGTGCAGAGGAGAGTTAGCAGACCTGACTGCCATCTGTAGAACGGCCTGCTTACAAGATTGGCCCTTGGCTCACATCTGATAATTAACTCTGGATTTTGGGAGGGTTTCCAGCATTCCCAAAGCAGATAAGAGTGGCTCCCTGTGCCTAAACTGTTTGTGCAAACAATATAGCTTATGCTGATCACCTGTTTTCCTTCTGGGAGTGTAAATGTTGGTACATGTTAGGCCAAGGAGGCCTACCTGACTGGTCCGCAATAAAAACCCTGGGCTCTGAACCTCTAAGGAGCTTCCCTGGTAGACCACATTTCCCACGTGTTGTCACAGTTCATTGCTGGGCCGATTAAGGGGGTCTTGGGTGACACCGTTGGGAGAGGACTCTTAAAGTGTGTGCCTCATTTCCTCCAGACTTCGCCCCATGTGCCCTTACCTGTTGCAAATTTTGCTTGGTGTCCTTTTGCTGTAATAAATCATGGCCATGAGTATGTGTGAGTACATGCTGAGGCCTGTGAGTCTTCCTAGAGAGTCATGGAACCTGGGCCCAGTCTTGGGGACCTCTGACACCCCCACACACGCCTTTTTGGTTGTTTGCTTTCTTAAGCAATTAGTTGTATCACCTTACAGACCACTGAATGCCATTAGCATATAATGGGCCCCAACTATGTACAGATCACATCTGTAAAATGTCCAGATCTCCAGGCAAATTTGCCTTTAGAAGCCAACTCACCCTCCAAATGCGTCCATGAATGACTTGTTCCCAAGACATTTCCATATATAGGGCACTGTGTAAGCTACAGAGATGATTGAGACATAGACAAATAAAATCTCAATTTAAGAGCAAAAATGTGAGTGCTATAAAAGCGGAATCTCTAGAACTTTGGGGAAATAAAATGCTCTGCCACTTCCACGGTGTAACAGTAGCTTTTATTAAGGAGAGGTTTGACTGTTGTCTTGGGGGAGTTACAGAAGTGACTGTAAGGCACTGGTAGAGTTTGGTGGTTTGGAGAAAGAATATTTTGCTCTTACCTGGTATCCTTTACTCTTGGTTTTCATCAGTCTATCCATCCATCCACACTTCTTCTGCTCTATCCAATTGTCTATCTGCCCACCCACTCATCCAATGTTGCCAGGCAGATTGTTACTTACTGAGTGTTGATTATGTATCAGGCACTGGGGTACAGGAATGAGTTGAGCAGGGTCCCTGCCCTCCTGGGGTATGGTGTAGGGGGAGAGAGAGAGACATGGAAATAAATACTTCCAGGTGGAAAGTGATGTGCATTAAGTCTCTCTGGGATCACCCAGGAGCATGTGCCAGATTCATCCTGGTGGGGAGAAAGGTAGGGTGACAAGTGAGGTTGTCACCCTACTGTGTGTCCAAGGAGATGATTCAAACAAGGGGACCAGTGGAGGAGGTGTCCTCTGTCCCTGCCTTCGTGGCCATTTAAGCAAAGGAGAGGGAGGAAAACCACCTCCTGTGGGAGTTCCCCAAAGGTTAACTGAAAATATTCTTTTCATCTGGCGTTAAGATGACTCAGAGTCACCTTTAGTACAAAGCTGGGGACAAAGCTATTCCCAAAGGCAAATGGCAATTACCCTCCTTCACCTGCCAGTGGTAATCAAAGGAAAACACCCAAACTGAATATTCTGGAACATTCAGCAGGGCCTAAGAACTCTTCTCCAAATGATAGTGAGGCTGAAGTCTCCTCCCTGATGCCTTTGTTGCCATTCTGAGCCATTTGCAGTGGGAATAAGTGGTTATAGTATCAGCACTTGTGAGTTGCAGAAGCCACATTATCGCTTGTAATTTTTGGCTTTGCTGAGGATCAGAATTCCTTTTGTTTCTGATTTACCTTTTGTTTGAGAAACTTGGCCTGATTTCTGTGTTCAGAGCATTCTTTAGTCATCTCTGCCTCAGCTAAATCGTTCTACACAGATGCTTGTTAACCCTGCATTTATTGCAGAGTTAATTATCAGGCATTTCCTCTCAGGACTTTCATAAGGTGGTCTGAGCAAAAGAAGGCATTATTTTCAAGAGTAAGCAAAAGTAACAACAGCAAACGCTGTGTGTTGGGCACTGTTTTAAGTGCTTTGTATAGTTTAACTCTTCATTCTTAAAATAACTCATGAAGCAGGTGCTATAATTACCCTCCCCATTTTACATATGAGGAAACTGAGTCATAGGAGGGGTAAGGGATTTGCTGAAGTGCCTGTACTAATCTTGGATTAAAAAAAAAAGTGGGACACCCAAAGCCCCAAAAGTTCCCTCCTCCTCAGGTTCTCTGTGCTGCTTTTGGAAGTGTGTGCACCACTTGAGAGCGGGTGGAAAGCCCTTCTGGAGAATTATTTCTGATGAAGGAGTTAGGGAGGGTATCATGGCGTCTGTGTTGTCACCTGCATCCTGGACCAAATGAAGCTGGCCTGGTGCCACTTTTCCATTGTGCATCTTCCTCCAGTAAAAGAGCTTGGGGCGGCAAGGGCCTAAATGATTACATCACCCCCTCCAGATTAGACCTTTGAAAAATGTGTCAAGATCCTACATCCAGCGTTTGGAGCAGCATTTGTCAGTGTGCAAAATTCCGGATGCAAAAAAGTCTGTGTGTGTGTAAATGGAGACAAGGAAGGAGGCTGTCATCTGTTGAGTGCCTCCAGTGTTGGCTCTGTTCTCCCTTTCAAACCTGAGCAATACCCATAAGGTTTCACTTATTTCTTTTTCATGGATGCTTTTTATTATACGATGTACGTGTTCATTTTGAAAGATAAATGCAGTTTGTGTGTGTTACGTCTACACTCACACAATTTCAGACATTGCCGGCTCCTTTACATTTATTGCCTGATATAATTCATGCAACACCCCTGTGCATTGGAATTATTGTTCCCGTTTTATAGATGGGCACAATAAAATGAAGGTGGGGGTGGGGAGGGATGGTTAGGGAACTTTTCCATGGTCTCAGTTGTAAATGGCAAAACTAGATGAGACTCAGATTCCTTTATCTTCAGAACTGGTGTTTACAGTTTACGGTGTATCTTCATTTTCCAAATCAAGGAGGATTCCAGAACTGAGAGTCACCCTATCGGTTAGGATGTATTTGGTTGTGAGGCACAGAATCCACAAATTGGCTTAGGCAGTTTAGAGAATATACTGGAAGTCCCCCGTAATTGAGAACTCCAGAGGTAGGGCTGACTTCAGGTGAGACTGTCTCCTGCAGTTTTCTAGACTGTGTCCTCTTCCAGATGCTTCTCTTCCCCCAGCCACTGTTGGACCTACAGTCATCGGAGCATCCGACATGTGGCCCCCCCCGCAAGCAACCCCTGTGGCATGCGAGCTCTGATTACACTGATTGTATAAGTTGATTGGAACCATGCACAGTACTTGAGGTGGGAGACTCCTCCCCAAACCCAAACAGCTGGGTAATCTGGGTCCTTTTGGGGAGAGGAAAGAGGAGAAAAGGCCTGTGGGGTGCACAAGCAGACGACAGTACCCAAAGGCCTCAGATGTCACTACAGCCAGGCAAGGGTGGAGCCGCGGAGGCTGGGTCAGGAGGAGGAGAGCGCAGGAGGCACCGGCTGGCAGGGTCGTGGCCTGGCAGGAGGGGCCTCCTCTCCTCCCCTTCTTCATCTGCCTGCTTCTTCCGGATTTACTTGAAATCCAGCCGCCCCCTCATCCACCCACCCCCATCTGTTTCTGATGCTCTTTGTAGGTTCCCACTTTAATTATCACCTTTCAAGATGCTTTTAGAAGAACCCAAGTCTCACTATGTCACCTTTCAGGTAGAAATTTCCCCTCCTCTTCTACTTGTCGCTTTCTCTGTTTCTTCGATTTTGCTGTTTTCTTTCTCTTAGCTTCTTTTATTGAGCTGTTCGCTGGCATGATAATTTTACAAGGAAAATACTGTTCCTGACACGTCTCCTCCTTTGATTTACTATTTTAAAGGTTTATTTTGCTTTTATATTAGAGTTTGGGGTTATTTTGGATGTTTCTCCCCCCCCCCCCGCCAAGTGTGTTAGAGGTCCCAGCTTCCTCCAGGTTCCTCCCTTTCTAATATTTCAGATGCTTAGCTGTTTGTTGTTTATTCCTCATTGAAACTGACTCAGAAAAGATTCCAACAACATGTTCCGTTAAATTAGATATTGCAAGCATTTATGTATGTATTACCTGTGTAATATTTGAGCACTTAAATGTTTTAAGCATTATACGTGTATTAACTTATTTAAACATCACAAGAACCCCTATGGGGTAGGTACAATTTTTATCATATTTTACAGATGAAGAAACTGAGGCCCAGAGACATCAATTGACTTGCACAAAGTCACACAGCCTATAGGTGTTAGAGGCGGGATTTGAACCTAGGTGGTCTGGCTACAGAGTCTACACTCTTAATCATTATGTCTACCATGTTTACAGACACACACACACACACAATTCCATATACATATATCCATTAATGTATATATATAATCATGCTGCAGAATCAGATTGGTTGCGTGTATATAAACATAAATATAAGTAAGTAATAGTAATTATTATTATGGCTGTGAGTAAATAGAATACTTAGTGAATGCCGGGCATTGTGCTAATTGCTTTACTTAAGTTGTTCCCTGCTGAGCATTCAACAGGTCTACCACTTGCTGCTATTTGTCATCCCACTTTTTAGATGAAGACATCAAGGCTGAGAGATTAAATCATTTCTTAGGTGACACAGTTGACACAGATGGAGCCTGAATTTAAACCTCTTTAAAGATCAGTTCTCTTAAAGTAGGATCAGCGACAACTAGTCCCCTTCACGGAGTCCTATTCCACACTGAAGATGGAGGCAAACATTCCTTACATTGTCGCATTTTAACCGTCCTCTGCTATTTTGGCCTCATTTTATGTGAGTGGTGCTCCCTTGACTCTCAAGATTGTCCCACTTTGGATGACTGAGTCTACGGC
Organism: Diceros bicornis minor; assembly: GCF_020826845.1. Taxonomy (NCBI): domain Eukaryota; kingdom Metazoa; phylum Chordata; class Mammalia; order Perissodactyla; family Rhinocerotidae; genus Diceros; species Diceros bicornis. The sequence goes on from NC_080764.1 coordinate 15,435,626, forward strand.
TGCTGCCCAGATGAGGAAGCTGAGTTTGGAGAATTTGTGTGACTCGCCCAAGGCCATGCAGCAGTAAGAGGGTGGGTTGGGTTGGAACTCCTATCTGTCTGCTGGCAGAGCCAAGGCTCTCAACATTACAGCCACCTGGCCCCTCTGAGATTTGCTGCCTCCGTGCTCCTCCTGAGAGCAGTTTGGGCTGAAAAAGCTAGGTCTGTGGGCAGATGCTCCACACTCTAGCCCGAGCCCTCAAGGCCCTGCTGGTGGCTGGGTAATGCCAGGGCTTTGGGCCCCTCCTTCCCACCCACCCAAAAAGAATCAAACGGAGACACAGTCTCCATCATCGCCGCACGGTCTCCGTCAGCGTTTGCAAATTACTTACAGATTATATGCACAGACACGTGGGGCCCAACCTCGTACTTCATGGACCTGAATGTGAGTCCTGGGAAGCTCGTGGATACGTGAGTTTGGTTGGGGGGGGCGCATCTCATCAAACGTCAACTTATCATCTTCCAGCTTTCAGCCTTAGGATATCCAAGCCCAGTTTTCCCCTCAGCATTAATAAACTTCATTTTCCCTGTAGTTGTAGGAGAGAGAGGCCCTATGAAAAACTTGGAAACCAACATATATTCTTTTGCAAAAAATCCAAAACCAAAACAAAAGTTACCTCTATCAATTTCGTCGTTATTAGTTTTTCTTTATTTTTAGATCTATTTGCATGGAAGCAAGAGATTCTCACACCACCCCCTTCTTTTATGATTATGACAGAGAGGCAATAAAAGGACAGATGCTTAAGGAAAAAAAGTGGGAAGCTTGACTTATTTAAATAAGCAGAGATCTGCAGTGATGAGGAAATGATGCACACATGCCGCGTAGATTAGGCGATAAGTTGGAAAAAGATCTATTTAGGGAAAAGGATTTTTCCCCATGTTCTTGGGGGAGGCAGGAGGGACTCTGAAGGTGACAGTAGCCATCCATATTCTAGAATAAAGCTGTTCTCCTAAGAGAAGTGGCGTTCTTCACTTCTCACACACCGCCTGTGCTGGGTTTCAGGTTTTCGAGTGAGAATCAGGCAGACGGGCCTTTAATTTCCTACAATGGAATTGTAATAAAACTAAGTTTAAGTCCAAATTTAAATAAATGTGGGGGAGCTGTTGGGAGCCGCTGCTCCCTGGTTTGGAGGGTTTTTTTTATGCAGTTGTTGTGGGTATTAGGTATGTGGGGCAGGAGCTGAGACTTAACTTTGCCCTTCTCATTTAAACTGGGAAAAGTCAAGTACCCTCTATCAGACGTGGTGAGGATGGCTGGTTCCTTTTCTTCCCAGGCTGTTATGTTTTTTAAATTGACAGCCCTGTAGTGATCCAGGGTGATGAGAGAGAGGGTGAAATTTTAAACTTCCAGAACATGTTTTGCACCTCTTCTTGGATCACTACTGTGAGTAACGATGCCCTATTGAGCACCTATGTCTGAGACGCCTTGAGAGTGTGTAAACAGCTCATAAATCTTCATGGCATTGCTTGTGATAGCTCTGCAGGTCACAGAACTCCCTCCTCTGGCCACACTCAGGGGTCTTTTGTTCTTTTGGTGAAAAGCTCTTCTTGGATGTTAAATAAGCTAGTACTTGGCACAGACTGGATGCTCAATGTTAGTCTTTCCTGCCCCTCACCTTGGCCCCCCTTTTCCTCTCTTGTTTGTGGGTGGGGTTTTGGGGAAACCACTGGACATAGTGGGAAGGGAAGTCTGTGTTCTCCTGGGGAATCGGAAAATTTTGCGTCAGGAACCAGGAGAGAGAGACTGGTGTTGACAGTGGGGGCAGGGGGCTTGGCCACGCCTGCATTTCCTGTGGCGGCAAAGTCTCGAAGCTTATTGTGTTTTTGCTTGTGTGCTTGGTTTTTTGTTTTTGAACATGTGACTCTACTAGTCTGGTTTGTAATGCTCCTTTAGGGCATGAAAGATGCTTCTCCTTCCTTCTTGTTCCCCCAACATCCTACCCTCTTTCGGGGGGTTCCCTAATAGATTTTCCTGGTTATACCTTTGCCTCCTAACATGTCTGGTTTTGTTTTCGTTTGTTTGTTTTTGATTTTTTTTTTGAGGAAGATTGGCCGTGTACTAACATCTGTTGCCAATCTTCCTCTTTTTCTTTTTCCTCCCCAAAGCCCCAGTACATAGTTGTGTATCATAGTTGTAGAGTTGTAGCTCTTCTGTGTGGGACACTGCCTCAGCATGGCTTGATGAGTGGTGAGTAGGTCTGTGCCCAGGATCCGAATCGGCAAACCTGGGGCCGCTGAAGCAGAGTGCGTGAACTTAACCGCTATGCCACCGGGCCAGCACTATGCCTCCTAACATTTCTAATCTCCGAATGTCTGCAGCAGTTATAGGACGTTCTTTCCTATATAGGGTGAAAATCACCCTGGCTTGGGAACTGATGTGTCCGAGTCTGAACCTTGGCCCAGCTGCTGGCTAGTGGGGGCGCCTGAGCACTCCACTTAGCCTCTCTGGCCTCACGTTCCCTGGATGGAAAAGAGAACAATTAATGATCAAGTCTACCCATCAGGGCTGTTGTGAAGATTGAATGAGATAATGTTGTCCAGTGCCTATCCTAGTGTGCAGGAGGCGCTTAACAGATAAGACACATATCTGTTAGACGCAAGTAAGACTTACAGTATTTTTCCTAGAAAAATGGTGGCAGTTGTTATTAGTGGTAGTAGTACTACTAGTAGGAGTATTAGGTGTACTAGTGCTGGTAGTAATAGTAGGAGTACTAGTAGTAGGAGCACTGGTAGTAATAGTAGGAGTAAGCTTTTGGCTTTAGCTTCCAGGTGGAAGCCTATAATGCTTTCTTTATAATTATCTGTCATATTATTATATAGAAAAATGATATGCTACTAATATTATGCTGATAATATATTAATAATATAACATATTATTTATTAATATTAATATTATTAGCAAATTATGCTAATAATAATATACTAATGATAATGCTACTTCGCAGCATTATTCTTTCAGAAATTTATCCATAAAATGTCCAAGAGGCTAATGATAAGCATTGTTAGCAAGCAAATGTTCTTCCAGACAGGTGAATTTCCAGATGAAAGGACTCTCTTCCCTTTAAGCAGCAAACTTTCCAAAAATAAAATAAAAACAAAAACGCATAATGATGTTATGGAAAATGTTCTAAACTTGCATTTTTCCCCCTTCTTGAATGGAAAAGACTGAATATTATCTAAACTTTTCCTCACGTGGCTCCCCTCACCCTTGTGCCATGCTGTAATCGCGGGAATTACTGCGATGAGAGGAACAGTTTGCCCCTACGGTAAAGGGCCCCAGACCATCGTGCTTGTGCGGTTCTTGTGGCTGCTCTTGATTGTTCCTCTCCCCAGCCCCACTGTCAGCTGTCAGTGCTGTCAGACAGTCCTCACCACAGCTGAATTGCCAGGTGCAAGTGTGGCTACAGCTTGTTCAGTCTGGAGCACATGGACTTTTTAATTTGAACTATTCGTCTCATCACTCATGAGCTTTTCTCATTTACTTCTAGAAAAGTAGGTTCTTTATTTAAAAGTTTTGTCTTTGTAGCTAAGACCAGTTATAAACAGAGCTCTTTCCTGTGTGTTAAGAAAATTTTGTATGGGGTGTATAAAAAGAAAAGTTACTGCGTGTGTTTTTGGTAGAATTTTTACCTGATGTTCACCTTGAAAGGACATGTAACTGTGGGCATTTTAAAGAAAAAAAAAGGAGGATTGAAATTTCTGAAGTATTCTAAACAAATATGCTGGATATATGTATTGCTATGAAAAAAAGTTCAAAGCAGCTTTTGGAAATACCTGCCAATTATATCTTATATTTTGCTGAACTTAGGAAGTTGATGTGTCAAATTAGTAGATTCTCTGGATGTAGAGTTTTTCAGTCTTTGTGATGGGCAGGATCAACTTAAACTTCGGTTGACTTCCACGAAAGCATAGCTTGGTCTTTCATCATATATTTGAAGGCAAATAGATAGATGGAAATCTCTGGGTGGTATGAATTGTAAGTATTTCTGCTGAGTTATAAATACGCCAAAGAAAAGAACCATCTTAGTTTTCTTTTTATTTGCTTAACAAATATTTATGGCTTTTGAAAGACTTTGGTATAGAGTTCCGAAGCTGAAAATGTTTTGGACTTAGAATAAGAAGACGGGGTTTAAATTCCTGTTGTGTCCTTGCCTGATTCAGCTGAAGCCCCTGAGACGCTGTTTCCCTCCACAAATAGTTATTGAGGGGCTGCTCCATTCCAGTTGCTCTGCCAAGTGCATGGACGCGGCTGAGAACCAGCTGGACTCTCAGTCCCTCATGGAGTTGACAGTTGGTCAGGGCTTCTGTCATTCCCATCTTCCTGTTCAGTGTTTGGCCACATCTTCTTAAGATCTTATTATTTACTTAAATACATTTATGGTATTAAGAAATGTATACCACTCTCCGTAAGTTGCAGATAACTGAAGAAGCCAAACTATGTTAACGTCTGGCTAGATGCTGCTGCCAGCCAAAACCTCTCTGAATGGGAGTTCTCAGTTCCTTTGTCAAGTGTTAGAGGGCTGTAAGGATATACCAGCGCCATATTGAGGGTTGAAAAGCGAGGAAGTAACTTTCTCACGAAGTCCTTTTGAGCTAAGATAAGATTTTCAAAAATGGGATTAAGCGCTTGATTTAATGGATGGAGCTGAGCTCTGCCTGATGGGGAAGGCTTCACAGAGGAGGTGACTGTTGAGTGGGGCCTGGAAGGACAGTTAGACGTAGACCTGGCAGATAATTTGGAGGAAGAGTATTCCAAAAGGCTGGTCATAAAATTGCTTTTATTTGGTTTTGAAATGTACGTTATTTTATATCTGGTCTCCAATGTGGAAGTCTGAAATTCTAGAAATTAAAAGACTTTTCAGAAGAATATTGAGACTTAACCATGGAGATCTGTCTTTAGAAAGATTTTGGGATAAAATGCCCTGGGGCCAGCCTTGTGGCCTAGTGGTTAAGTTCAGTACGCTCTGCTTTGGCGGCCTGGGTTCATGGGTTTGGATGCCAGGCACGGACCCACACCACTCATCAGCCATGCTGTGATGGTGACCCACATACAAAATAGAGGAAGACTGGCACAGATGTTAGCTCAGGGCAAATCTTCCTCAGCAAAAAAAAAAAAAAAAAAAAAAAAAGAGGTCCTGATCAGTCCCCACCTGCTCCAATCACTTCTTGCAAAGGATGAACAACATCACCTCTTGGATTAAGGTCACCAGCCTGCACAGTGCTTTTTATTCCCTGAAATTTTCCTCTCCAACACGTTTCCAGAGGTTTGGGTTGACTGGTAAGTCAGGAGTTTCAAAGATTTTCATTAGTTCCTGTTTAGTTTGCTTCCTTTAGTTTAGTTCCTGTTTTGGGTAAAAATAATATCAGCCATTAGTTGAAAGTAAAATGTGTTATTTACTTGATTTAGAAAGAAGTAAGCCCCTGCCCTCATGGAGGATAATAATAAAATAACCTTGCAAATAAGTGTACGCTGGGAAGGTGGTAAGTGCGTGCTAGGAAGGAGGGGTATTCCTGAGGATGAGCCGAGACATGAGCTGAGACATGAAGCGGATGTTAAGGGGGTAGAGGAGAGAAGGATCTAGAGGGAGGAGAATGCTCGGCCCCTCTGGAGGGAGTGTGGAGAGAGTTAGACCTCTGACCTCCCTTCGTGGTGACGCCTTATAAGGTCAGAATATTTCCTGCCATTTCCCATCTCCTGGAAAAAGGATCCATCCTTTCCTAGGTAACTTCTCCCAGCTCTGGAGAGTCTGAAATGGAATTCCAAGGGCTGCGACTATGACTGAATGTGACTAATTCCTCAAAAGAGAAGTGCCCTTTGGCTATGGAGTAGCAATATTGAATCTTACCTTGATAGCTCATGGTGGGGCAATTTGGAGAGAAATATGTTGGCGATGCTTTATTATTCCAATTAATACACTTGAATAAGAACCTTGGTGTTCCTTTGCATTATAAAATGAATGTGAGAGGAAAAAATTCAAGTTTCCCTCCTAACAAGAGCCTTATTAAAACTTGGAAAGCCACCTTCTAGGTATCTGAAGAATGTGCCCCGCTTACGCACCAGACGATGAGCTTCTTGAAGAATTCTTCATTTCCTAATGATCTTGAGTTTTACAATTTAAAAGCATGTTTTTGCCACCTATAGGATTAAAAAAATAAAATAAAAAAGAGGCTGTCAGAGGTGGCCTCCAGACAATTTAATGCTGCCTGTGGCTTCCTACATGGAGCATTTTAAATGTTCCTTGCCATTCTCTTTTCTTTTATTTCTTTCACCATCCTGCCCTGGTCATGGCGACTTAATACAGCATGGGTGGAAATATCTACTCCTTGTTTGCACGGAAATAGCACACAAATTGGAACAAATAGCATTTCCTTTCTCTCCTGACAACTTGGATTTTTTTTTTTTTTTTTAAGTGGCTTTGATGAGAGTCAGGGCCAAATTATTAAATCACCAGGGTGACCCTTTCTGTTCATCAGCCGCTAATGAACTTAGGAAATTGGCATCTCATCTGGCAGACAGACTCATTTTGTTTGACAAACAGCTTAAAAGTATTTGTAAACAAGAACAAATTGGGGTGTGTATTTTCCCAACTGGCTCTGTGACCATTACACGTAGGTTTTAGAGGTTTTTTCCTTTTTAAACTTCTCAGAGATTTGTAGAAACGAAGCACTGAATTTCTTCACGTCTTGGTTATTTCCACTGTGTTGTCAGCCTGGTGGACCTCGTGCACAGCAGCCATTCTAGAATTAACTGGTGCAGTGTATTAGAAAGAATGCTAGAAGGTGTGCACGTGAGATGCAGTTTGACTAATTACTCATCAGGCGACTTTATTGAGTTATTTAACATCTTTGTACCTCATTTTCTTAATTCATAAAATGAATAGTAAATTTCTGTAAAATGATGTATATATGTATATTGTGTGTATATATACATTATTATTTATAGTATGTATACTGTATGTATAGATACTGTATATGGCATATACAGTTTGTGTAAATATAAACTATATATGCATATGTATATGTGTGTATGTGTATAATTGTGTGTATATGTCTATATCTATATCTAACCTATAAATAAAGGTTCATTTTGTGCCTATTAGTACCTGCAACTATCTCCTGAAAGCAGAAGGGCAGACTTCTTTGATGGTAGAGTATCAATTTCATTATAACTTTTCAACGTATTATTTAATCTTGCGTTGGAGTACCTAAACTCTGAAGTGGTTTAAAAAGTAAATTAGAGCAGTAGACATCTCTACCTCCAATTTCTGTTCCCTCAAATTTAGAAGGAAATTCAGCAGTTCTTTAGTTAACTGCCGCGGGTCCCCACTCTGTGATCAGGAGGTCTGGTGGACCGTAGTGTTCTGGAGTGACATTGCTGAGTTGACATTCGTGCCCCGTCACCTCCGGGCTGCGTGGCTTTGGGCACATGGCTTCCTTTCCTCTCCTCTAACGTGGAGATGGCGCTACCTGACTTACAGGGTTGGATTTCAGTAAGACACTGCATGTAAACCACTTAAAATACAGCGCTTGGCACAAAGATATGGTTCATTATATGATAGAAAATGCTGCTGTTAACAAGATGACAGCTACTAGTCATGTTTTTCTTTTATTCATTGGCAATAAAGCAATTATTGCTGTTAAACAAAACAAAATGGGAAAAAGTTTCTAATTAAACTGACTATTGTGGGGGCTCAAAGGAATCTGGGTTGACTTCACCGAAGTGGTGGTTCCTGAAGGATGGATTGGAGGTCCTCATGAATCGTCCCTCACACAAGGAAAACAAAAAGAGAGAAGAAAATGAAAGATTGCCTTAGTGGTTAGTATCGATTGGCTTTATCAACTTTGAAGTTCCTTTTGAGTACAGAGGTCCTCTTGTTCATCCATTGATGAAAGAAGTCTGTCTCCCTCCACCACCCCTTCCTCCAGCAAAGCCTGGTGATCAGTAGCCTCCAGGGGATTTAGAGCCACTTCTCTGCACAGATTGTCAGAATCACGCAGTGGCACCAACACTGCCGTTGTCTTGTTCCGCGACTGTGTCCCCTGTCCCCAGCTAGATTGTAAGCACCGTTTCTCATACACAGTGGGCTGCAGTGGATATTTGTTTGCTTAAATTAACAGACAACCCTTCTGCCTAGAGTACCTCTAGCAGACATCTCTGCTTCCTTTCAGGGAAATTCTCATTTCTCAGCCTTCTTTCTCTTTTCTCACCCCTTGGCTCCAATCTGCCTTCTAGTAAATCTCAAATTGCTCTTTCAAAATTGTCTTTTCCTAAAAAAACTAGTCCCTGCTTAAAGGGACTCACTCTGATGAAAGCGATCCACACCCAAGTAAGTAAAGGTATTTTGCTAAGTGCTATGTTAGAAGACCCAGAAGACAGGTGTTGGACCCCTTCTAGGAATGTCTTGACTTTTAGGAGACTTAGTTTTTTTATCTAGAAACTGGAGACAATAGCATTTGTGTTTTTTAATCTGTAAACTGGGAACAGTAGCATTTGTGTCATGGGATTATTGTGTAGATTAAACCAAGCAAAGCACTGGAGTATCCTGCCTGATGTGGTTATGTCTGGAAATTGCTCAGGATAAATAAAGGTGACTGGTGGAATCTTTTTTTTTCCCAACTTGATTCTTTATTTTGGTAAGGGCTCATCTATGTTATTGTGACTGTCCTGATGTCACCGATTGTTTTTTAAGTTGACGGATAATTCATATACCATCAATTTCGCCCCTTTAAAGTGTGCAATTCAATGGTTTTTATAGTCCATGGTTTTATATATTTAGTATATTCACAAGATTGTGTTACTTTCACTTCTATTTAATTCCATAACATTTTCATTCCCCCCAAAAGAAACCTTATAGTCATTAGCAGTCACTCTCCATCCTCCTCTTTCCCGAGTCCCTGGTAAACACTTTCTGTTTCCGTGGATTTGGACTGGGAGACTCTTGAAGGGTTTCTCTCTCTCCCATCTTGAAACCTTCCAAATCTTGCATCTTTCTATATTTAGGTCTGTTAAACATTTTTTAAAAATGTAGGTTGATTTGATGATGATGATGAAGAAAAAGAAAAAACTGGAGCAGTAGAGCAAGATGACGACTCCGTGTCTAGAGTAAATTTTGTCCTTTGCTTTCTGGATACCTTTGGACATGCCATTCCCTTGTCTGAGCCTCAGGATTAGAGACCTGCTCCTTCCCCAGCCTCTCTTTTAGGCTTAAACTCAGTGATTTTGATTCTGTGCATATAGATATTGATTTGCTTTAAATATGTGCTTGTTGGGGCCGGCCCGTGGCTTAGCGGTTAAGTGTGCTCTGCTACTGGTGGCCCAGGTTCGGATCCCGGCGCGCACCGATGCACCGCTTCTCTGGCCGTGCTGAGGCCGCATCCCACATACAGCAACTAGAAGGATGTGCAACTATGACATACAACTATCTACTGGGACTTTGGGGAGAAAAAGGGTAAAAAAGGAGGAGGATTGGCAATAGATGTTACCTCAGGGCCGGTCTTCTTCAGCAAAAAGAGGAGGATTGGCACGTGTGTTAGCTCAGGGCTGATCTTGCTCACAAAAATAAATAAATAAAAATAAATAAATAAATAAATAAATATGTGCTTGTTCTTTAAGTTTCTAGCCGCTGTCTCTTATCTACTAAGCCAGAATTGCCTTCTTTTTTCAGTTTCAGTGTTCCATATCAATAAAAATAAATAAATATGTGGTGTATATTTAGTTGCGTGTGTGTATAAAACAGTGGCATTATTTTTTCAGGCAGCTGTCTCTTGAGGACTAATGAGATCATTCATGTAAATCACTTAGCACAGGGTTTGGCACTTAGTAAGTGCTGGATAAAAATTCTTTGCTAGGTGAATGATATGTCACCTTGGGTAGACCAGTTGACATTTGCCCATGTGAAACTTATTAAATCTGTTGTCCCAAATGATCCCAGTTGGAAGCTTCCTTGATCTTGGGATGGGGCCTTGGATATCTGCTTCCTTTCCCTCTTTGCCTTCCCTGGTTTCTGGAACATGTCAGTGTGAAATTATAGATTTGGAAAAACAAATGTCGTGAGAGGAGCCATTTACCTTATCCTGCTCTCCTCAAGTGGCATGGGAAATGAAAAACGTCCAAACTAAGGCAAATTTATTGGATACCAGAACCACCAGGCTATTGATTCTTAAAGCCAGACAGCAAGGTTATGAATTGGGTGATAAAAATGGAAAGCGTTTAGCTTGACTTCCAAGACGAGGACGACTTTGTGTGTTATCACAGCTACTGGGTGCTCCTGACAGGCCCACAACTAATGAACTAGCACTTATTAACTACGTTGTTTACTTTATGTGCCGCATCTGTCTAATGTGTTGTGGGAATGAGATATATCTGAACGATGTGATTTTTTTTTCAGAGAAGCCTGGATGCCTGAGATTTAATCTCTAACTATGAAGGAACGTTAGCTGAAAGTTCTTACCTGGAGCTAGAAGAGGAAGAGATGGGTAGAAGCCATGAATGGTTCTGCACCCCTGCAGAGGAGGGATTTATATCTCCTGATGGATTTGGGAACTGATAAGCAGATGCTGTGTTTGGGGTGTTAGAGATCAGTTATGGAACCCGCATTTATTTTAATGGGCTGCTGAGGCCCTGAGGTGTGTACAGTCGAGTCACAGAGTAAGTTGTTGGCTGAGCATCGCTAGAACTAGATTTCCTGAAGCCTGGTTTTATGCTCATTCTTTCACACCATTTAGAATGTTGAGACCTGTGGTAGCTTTCAGGCCATCCTGTCCATCCTCCAGCTGCCTTGAGTCAGTCCTGCTGCTGTTTGACAGGTTGTCTCTGGGGACTGGGTACCCCTGACCTCATGGAACTGAAATGCCTCTTTCTGAGTGCTTCGTGGTGGTTTCTTTTCTTGACTTTTGCATGATGGTGAAGGTAACCATGAAGGGATGAATTCTGTCCCCCCAAAATTCATATGCTGAAGTCCTAGCCCCCAGTAACACAGAATGTGTCCTTATTTGGAAATCGGCCTATCAAAGATGTAATTAGTAAAGATGAGATCATATTGGATTAGGTTGGGCCCTAATCTGACTGATGTCCTTATAAAAGGGGAAATTTGGACCCAGACACGCACACAGGGGGAATGCCATGTGAAGCCTGGAGTTGTGCTGCCGCAAGCCAAAGGACCACCAGAAGCTCAGAGAGAGGCCTGGAGGAACAGGTCCTCCCCTGGCGCCTTCAGGAGGAGCAAGCTCACACCATGATCTTGGACTTAGAGCCTCCGGAACTATGAGAAAATTAATTCCTGCTGTTTAAGGCACCCAGTTTGTGGCGCTTTGTTACAGCAGTCCTAGGTAACTAATGCAGTAACCCAAAGCATTCTATACCATGAAAGTACAATTAGTTACCAGAGGAGAAAAAGTAAAGAGTAAACTGTACCTTCTTACCCCCTCCCAGTTCTTTTGTTTTTTAATTATCAAACTGTCATTAAGTACTTGATTAATTAATATTCATTGTATAGTTGCTCTGTGTCAGATAACATGCTGGGCACCTTTCCACCATGTTTAAGCCTGATTCTAGCCCATACTATGTGTGTAAGGTGTGACATCTTACTGAACCCACACTGAGCCATGGTTTTCTCATCTGTATGGTGGAATAATGATTCACAAATCTTAGAGGAGTCTTGAGAAGATTAATTGAAATGTAAATGTTAAGTGCCTTGCATAGAGCCAGGCTCTATGACTGTTGCTACTCTAGCTACCATAGCTACTGTTGCTCGAGTTTCCCAGGTGTGAGGTTCTAGAAATTTTTAAAATCATTATTAACAGTAAAGATACATCCTTATGTGCATAGAGCAAAGAGACTTAGATAACCTTAAGAAAATTCATTCTTCTCAAACAAGTACTTGTACACAAGTGTTCATAGCAGCACTATTCACAAAAGCCAAATGGTGGAACCAACCCAAATGTCCATCAACCGATGAATGGATGAACAAATGTGATATATCCATGCAATGGAATATTATTCTGCCATAAAAAGGAATGGCATACTAATAAGACATGCTACAACATGGTTGAACCTCAAAAACATTAAGTGGAAGAAGCCAGGCACAAAAGGCCACAAATTGGATGATTCCACTTATGTGAAATAGCCAGAATTGGTGAATCCATGGAGACAGAGAGAAAATTGATGGTTGCCAGGGGCCAGAGGTGGGAGAAAATAGGGAGTGACTACTTAGTGGTTATGGGATTTTCTTTGGAGTGATGAAAATTTTTTGGAGTTACATAAAGGTGGTGGTTGCACAACAAACATCATGATTGCACTAAATGTCACTGAATTGTACTTGTTAAAATGGTTAATTTTTTGTTACGTGAACTCAATGAAAGGAAAAAGCTATTTTTGTTTAATCATAAGGATATTTCTGTGGCCCAAATTAGGGGAACATTGAACAAGGGTTAAAAGCTATAACTATTGGGAGCCATCACACAGAATAAGTCAAATATCTTGAAGTCAGGAGGCCCTTTGGCCTGTACTCTTTATTCTTAGAGAGACTTTTCTATGACCTGAGGCAAGTGATGTTTCTGTCTAAAAGAGGAATTTCCTTCATACACACTGAGACCAACCATGATATGTCCCCTGCACCCAGAGGTCCCATCCCTCAGCACAGTGCTGCCCAGCCATCTGAGTCCTCGGGCTGCTGTAACACAGGACTGTAGACAGAGTGGCTTGTAAACAATGGAAGCTTATTTCTCACAGTTCTGAAGGCTGGAAGTCTGAGATCAGGGTGCCACCATGGTCAGATTTTGGTGATAGCCCTCTTCCCATTTGTAGACTGCTGATTTCGCCTTGTATCCTCACATGGTGGAAAGAGTCCCTTTTATAAAGCCACTGATCCCATTCATGGGGCTCCACCCTCGTGACCTAATTACCTCCCAAAGACCCCACCTCCTAGTACCATCCTATTGGGGATTAGGATTTCAGCATCTGAATTCTGGGGGGGACACATTCAGTCCATGGCACCCACATATGGACCAAATCAGCATTGTGTCAACAAGAAATGTCCCCCCAAACAAGACATGGCTCTTGGCCCAGCCCCAGCCAGGTCTGCCACCAGAAGCCTTCAGGTTGGCCTCTGGGCTGCACTTCTCCAGCTGACCCAGTCCTCATACTCTCCCCAGAGTTGTTAGTTTCCTTAACCACAGATGCTGTAATTCCTGCTCAGGAGTCTTCAGTGACTCCCCAGGGGCTGTAGAAGGAAGTTCAAGTTCCCCATTGTTTAGTGTTCAAGGCCTTCCCAGTCTCATTACCTGACTCAGGAAGGAGTGGTTGGCTGCCGTCCCCTGGTCCTAGGCATCACTTTGCACTTTTCTGAATGGTTCCCTCTGCCAGGGAGGACTTCTCTTTCCTTCTCAGCCTTCTGAAATTGTGCCAGCCTCTTTGGCTCAGCTCAGATGTTTTCTCCTGCGAACCGTGTCTCTCCTGGTCCTGTCTTGTGTTCATGGCCGTGATGTTTGTGTCTGTCCATCTCGTGCATTCTCACAAGGCTCCTCAAGGCCAGGAGCCCTGTCGTATCCATCTCTGTATCCCCAGCACCAAGCTCTGGGCCTGGAATAGAGTCTACGCCCCATAAACATGAGCTACGTGGAATGGGATGATGGCACGGAGTAGGGAAAGGGAAAGGAATAGCTGCCTCTTTTTACCATTTGTCACAAGAGGTATTTACATAAAATCTCCCCAGGCCTTGGAACGTGGAGGAAAAATAGACTCTGCGAGTTAGACACGTAATCCTCCAACAGTCGGGAAGACTGGAGTGCATTTTGTAGTATCGGCCCTTGTTAAATGCTTATGAGTGTTTGCTTAAGCAGAATGGAAATGTGAGGCAGGCCTGCCTAAATCATCCCTTTCCAGAATGAAAATCAAAAGAACGAAGACCAAAACACTCCAATGGGTGACTTCGCGGGTAGCCTCATGGATGTGATTAAGAGCTGATTTAACATTCTGAAGAAAAACATAAAAATCAGCCTTCTCGGAGCTGTCGTCTGACCCCAGGAAAAGTGTATATCCTCAGGAAAGATCAATTTGCATAAAGATCTGTTTGGCAAGGCATTGTTGAAAGAGGTTAATATTGTAAGTGGAAATTTTTGATTGCTTCTTGATTCTTTTCATTCTTTTTGCCTCTCCACCTGTGTCGCCCCAGAGAGAGCTCTGTGCTCAAAGTCATAGTCACATCACCCGCCTATCAGCATCTCTGTTAAAGTTGAGTTCGTGCCCTGAAAAAGCAGAATCCAGGTTGTAGGGTATAATGTGAGGGGTGGAACTTAAGAAGAGTACCTGGGGTGCAGGTCAGTGCGCTCCACTTCCCCAGGCGGAGGGAGAGGACTTTGGAGGGAATGATGACCACCATGAATTTGTGGTTCTTCCTGGCATGTGCCCCACGGAAACATGCTCTGAGCCCTTTAATGAGGGAAGGGTCCCCCCTGAAGAAGTGGTGCCTTCCTCAGAGCAGGGTTTCTCAACCTCAGCCCTATGGTCATTTGTGGCTAGATAATTGTTTGTTGTGGGGCTGTTCTGTGTCTTGTAAGATATTTGTCAGCATCCCTGGCCTCTACCCACTAGATGCTAGAAGCACCCCATTCTCTCCAGTCTTGGTGATCAAAAATGTCTCTAGATATTGCCAAATGTCTCTGGGCGGAGGTGCGGGTGTGATACAAAATCACCCCCAATAGAGAACCACTGTTTTTGAGGCTCACCCTATAGATACATGTTAGTCCAGTAGGAAGAGGAGGCAGCAGGCAGAAAGGCAGAGAAGAGTGGGGGTCCTGCATTGGAAGGCGTGACGGGCGTGGAACTGGAGGGATGCAGTTGGCAGGAGTCAGATTGTGGAGGCCTTTAAGCCATGCCAAGGAAAGCAGTTGGGTTTGAAGTCAGAAGTCATGGGGTTAACCCCAGTGCCCCTCTTCCCAGCTGTGTGACCTGAGTCTCTTAACCTTTTGAGCTCGGTGCCCTTATCTGTGAAGTGGAGTTGCACAGATTGTTCGTAAAGCCTGAGTGAATTGAGGCCATGTGAAGTGTCAATATGGTACTTGGGTATCCTACTGCCCAATAAATGTTGTCTTCTTTCCTGAGTGCTCTCACATCCAGTTAAATCTGGTTCTCTCTAGCTCTGCCGCCACCAGCTCAGGCTGCTGTTTATCTAGCCAGTATTACTGCAAAGCCTGCGGGACTCTCTGCCTCAACTCTGTTCTCGAGCCTGTAGCTGGTCTTACTTCCCTAAACAGGATGATGCGAAGGCTTAGAAAGTATTTAAACCTGTGCTGCCCAGCGTCGTGGCTCTTGAGCACTTGAAGTGTGGCTAGTTCAAATTGACGTGTGCTGTTAATACAAGGTGTGCTTTGGATTTCGAAGGCTTAATATGAGAAAAAGAGTGTAAAACATCTCATTGATAATATTTTATATTGATTACATGTTCAAATGTTAATATTTTAGACATGCTAGGTTAAATAAAATATCTTACTAACTTCTCTTATTTCTTTTTACCTTTTTGAAGGTGGCTGTGGAAAACAGGATGAGTTTTGTAAGAGTCGCTGTTGTCTTATCCAAGGAAGCGTATTGGCTCTTCATCAGAGAGTCATTTCCTGGTACTAAGTTTTGAGATATAATTTGTTTCACGGGGCAGGCCCTTTTTAAAGAATAGAAATGGACCCTTTATAAAGAGCAGTGACATATTGAATAATGTGTTCAGCACAGTTTATTTTTTTGTTCTTGGTGGATCTTGGGATGTGCTTTCCCTTTTAATAGTTCTTTTGCTAATATACACCGCCTTGAGACAGGACCAGGACGCGCCCATATTTGTTAGTTCCCTCTCCTGTTTGTTATGGACTGAATGTTTGTGTCCCCCTAAACCATATGTTGAATCCTAACCCCCACTGGGATGGTATTAGGAGGTGGGGCCTTTGGGAGGTGATTAGGTCAGGAGGGTGGAGCCTTCATGAATGGTACTAGTGCCCTTATGAAAGAGACTCCAGGGAGCTCCCTTGCCTTTTCCACCATGTGAGGACACAGCAAAAAGATCACGATCTATGAACCAGGAAGAGGGGTCCTCACCAGACACAAAACCTGCCAGCGCCTTAATCTGGGCTCCCCAGCCTCCAGAACTGTGAGAAATAAATGTTTGTTGTTTAAGCCACCCAATCTATGGTATTTTTGTTGTAGCAGCACAGCTGGACTAAGACAGCCTTTTATCTGCTTTGTGGATATCTCAGCAAGGAGGTAGTAGTGTCCGTACTGAGAATTTGGTTGATCAAGCAGCTAAAATTCAACTAATTCATTTTAATGTTTTAATGCTACTATAGCCTCTCGCATTGCCGTGTAATCATATTTTGGATTTCACTGGACCTCCCTCGACCCTGGAAACAACTCTTAGTACTTGGTAGCTTTTAACCTAACAGAGACAAGACAGACAGCCCTCAGGCTGCAGGTAGCATGTCCTAACGGCAGAGTTGTGTGAAATGGGTGGTTGAAGACTGGATCGGAGACCCTAGTGAGGCCTCTGCCCTTGATCTGGGACATCATAGTGGTTCCGAGGGCAAGAGGACATGTTTCCCTGTGGCAAGAGAATTTGACTTCACAGCAGGGACAAGACAAACTAAGGTGGCGGGAATGGACCCGTAGAGTCCTTAAAACACAGTGAACTCTAAGTTTTCAATGTTTGTTCCAAAGCATATTGCAAGTGGCTTTTGTAGTTCACATGATCAATTTTTAAACAGTGCCTCCAAGGCTAAATGGCGTGCTCTAAATGAAAAAAGAAATCAGGAGCATCGAGTTGACAAGCCAAAGGATCATCTGCAGGAGGGAGACGCTTTGGGGCCTGCCGTGCAGAGAAGAGAAGGAAGGAGGAAGTGACTGTGTGATAGGCTGTCAGGAGGGATGCTCCAGACCCAGAGAGGGCGGCCACACGCCTCTTGTGTGTTCTCCCTCGTGGAGCAGAGGAAGGAGAGGATGTTACCAAAGCATACTTTGCAAGTGACCTCAGATATAACAAAGGGTCACTGAGGGGCACACCAACGCTGTGGGGACCTACTCGAGGCACTGTGCGGATTTTGTTTCTCATAGATGTTGTACACTCAGGCAGCTGGTTGGCAGGTTTTTGTTTAAAAAGGTCTTATTCAGAGCCAGCCCTGATGGTCTAGTGGTTAAAGTTCTGCACTCTCACCACTTCGGTGGCCCGGGTTCATTTTCTTGTTGCGCAACCACACCACTCATCTGTCAGTTGCCATGCTGTGGCAGTGGCTCACATAGAAGAACTAGAAGGACTTACAACTAGAATGTACAACCATGTACTGGGGCTTTGGGGAGGGAAATTAAAAAAGAGGAAGATTGGCAACAGATGTGACCTCAGGGTCAATCTTTCCCAGCAAAAGTAAATAAATAAATGAAAAGGTCATATTGAAACAATAATAGGGTGACAGCAAGGTACCTCTTGGCTGAGGCTCTCCCATCACCTTCATTTATTCAGTGTTCATTGATTCAGTGAAGCCTCCCATGTGCCTGGGTAGCCATTGAATATAGAGCAGTCATGGTTTTTGCCCAAGTAGAGGTTAAAATCTAGTGAGTACGGCAGCCATTAAACAAGTAATTGATTAAATAATTGTATAATTCCAAAATTTGATAAGTTTTATAAAGAAAATAACCATAGCATGGTGATAAAGTGAGAGGGGGAGTGTACTTAGGCATGGAATTGTCTGGGAAGACCCCTCTGATTGACAGCATTCAAGATCTTGAAGAATGAGAGGGACTCAGTCAAGCAAAGAGGAGTGATAAGCATTCCAGGCAAAGGGATTGCACTTGCAAAGGCCCTGAGACATATTCCAGGAGTGAAGGGGCCAGTGTGGCTGGAGTAGAGCAGAATTAAAGGGAGAGTGGCCAGAGATGAGACCCTAGAGATAGTTAGAGGTCAAACCATATAGATCCTTATAGACGTAGCAAAGAGTTTGGGATTTATTTTAAGAGCTGAGGAGAAACGGTGAATAATTTCAAGTGTGATCTGAGTTAGGAAGCTACTACAGTAGGCACGAGCATGAGATGATGGTGGCTTGGATTCATATAGTGGCAGTAAAACTGGAGAGAAGTGGATGGGTTGTTGGAAAGGATACATGTTTTAGAGGTAAAAATGGCAGGATTTGAGGATGTGTGGATTTGACAAGATGAGAGGGAGGAGTGAGGAGTTGAGAATGGCTCCCAGGTATCTACTTTGAGCAATGGAGTAGATGATGATGTCCTTTATGGAGATGGGAAAGATCTAGAGAGGAATGGGTTTGAAAGGGAAATTTGGGAGTTGAGGTCTGAGGTGCATGTGGTAGAGGAAGACTGTGGTTTATGTGAATCTGGAGGTCACAGGAGAGGCCAGAGCTGGAGAGAAATGTGGGAGTCATCAGCCTGGAGATTGTTTTATAAGACATTGGAATGGGGGATCTCACTTGGGGAGAGAAAAAGAGATGGGTCCCACACTGAATCCTGGAACACTCCTGGAATTTACCATTCACAAAAGAGGAGATTTGAGGAGAAAAGGAGTATGTGAAATAAGTATCTCAGAGGATAGGAGAGTGAGTTTACCAGACTAAGGTAGTAGCATCTCTTAGCAGTTGACTGCCCAGTTGAAGTCAGAAATGATTAAAGGGAGTGAATCTGATAGCGTGATTTCCTACTCCAACATTTGACTTCTCAAGTAAAGCATGGAGAAAAAGTTTGATTGCATTCGTCTGAATCATTGGATTTTTCCAGTCTAGTACAATTGGAAAGAAAGAGGTTGGTGGGCGGTGTGCATGCTTGCAGAGGGAGGTTATAATAATGAACCATGGCATCTAAGCCGAATAAGAGAGACTATAAAGAAAATCTAGAGCTGGATGGATAGTGATAAAGAAAGCCATTGGATTGGGGTTCATGAAGACAGTGAAGAATTTGCATAATGGCAGCCTGGGGAGGCTAACAGAGGGGGCTGGGTGGAGGTTGATGGTGACATTTGAGATTTTGGAGGTTGTGCTGCATTTGGTGACACCAAGTTCTAGAATGTTAACCTGGTCTATGTGAAGTGGCAGATATTTTGAATTGGCCCTTTTTGTCATAGAAATGAGGTAGAGAGCTGGAAGAATCTGTGGTGGGAACTAAAGTCTTCCAAGAATGAGAGGAGTGACCAGGAGTTGCCAAATGACAGTGACAAGGACGGAGAGAACGGTGGTGAGCCACCGAGGAACAGGGTCTTCATTAGAGGGAGAGGCAGTAAGATCCCATAGAGACGCCTAGGAGCCAGAAGGACAGAGATCCACCTTGGAGCCCTTAGGTTGCCTTGAGAAAGTAGGGGAAAGGCTTTTCCTTTGGGGAAAGCAGTGATCCAGGGGACAGCTATGCTTTCACACAAGAACAGGAAGTAGAATGAAGTGAGAGGGAGTTGAGGATAAAGAAGAATTTGCTAATTACATAGTGGAAGTTCCACAGGACTCCATAGTTGGGCTTGGGAGGATGGAGTGGGCTGGAGCTTGTGTGACAGGACTAGTTTGTGTGATAATGAATATCCAGGGAGGCTGCTGGCTCTGACTGAGATAGTCAGTCATTGATCCATTCAATAAATATTTATTGATCCCCTTCTATATGCCAGATACTGGGCTAGCAATAAACAAAACATCAATGGCCAAAATAGAGATGTTGCCTGCCCTCGAGGCATTGTGCTCTGACTGGGGAGAAACAGACTGGTCATCACTTGTGTGTCCTGTAGCAAAGAACTGATTTTCTGTTTTTACAGGAAACACTAGAATTTGAGTCCCAGGGTTTCCAACAATGAAATCAGTGTCCTTAGCCGCTCTTAGTTTTCCTTTTTTGTAAGATTGGTTTAATGACGCCTCCATGGGTGGTGTTGGTGCTGTTCAATCATTATTCAAATGTGGGAGAAGTGTTTTTGCTGGGAAGTCCGGATGGGTCATCAGAGCCACCGCCACCTCTAGTCCGTAGATGCTTTTAATTAGAAAAAGGCACTTTCTTTCTAGGAACTCTGCTTCGATCTGTCAGAGAACTGGGCAATAAATACGTAATCAAGGAAGTGTGGGATGGCAATGGTTCTCAGTGCGATGGCCCATCCCTGCAGGGGTAAGGTGGGAGGGTGGACAGGCAGAAGTGGTGGGAGGCCTGCCTTGTTTATTAACCAGTTATTTACTGACTGCTTTGGTACAGGCTCCTCAAGCAGTAATGTGTATTCGAGGCACCTAGGATCTTGTTAAAATGCGGATTCTGATTCAGTGGGGCTGGGTGGGGCCTGAGATTCTGCATTTCTGCCAAGATCTCAGCTGTTGCTGCTGCTGCTGGTTCAGGGACCACACGTTAGATCAATTGTCTAAGTGTAAACCTTAGATGCCGGTCTCAGGCAGAGGCTTAAAACAAACACTAGAAGACGTGGATCCTTTGCCCTTAAGGGGTTTTAGTCTAATGAAGAGAGATTAATGCACAGGAAATGGTTAGAAGACAATTAAATGATCAGGAATGTACTCCTGACACCTATTGGAGTTTAGAAATGAAGGGAAGGAGAGCTTCCAGGTCTGGGCTTGCCAGAGGTTCCACCAGAGAAGCAGCGAGGACTTGAAACTCCTCCCAGCGTCCAGCAGAGGAGAGAAGACATTGCAGGATAGTTGGGGTGGGTGTGAGAGGATGGTTTGGGTAAAGACATGAGGGGGGATGTGATACTAGCAATAATATAAATAATGATAATAATAAAGCTACCATCTGTTGAGGGTGCGTCTACTCTAGGACCTGTGTTGTAAGCTCAGTGAGGGCCAGCTCTTTGCCGTCTTGGATACTGGGACAGCACCTTGCAAGAAAGGTTCCCTTGAGACTGGGGCGACAGTGTGTGACCAACAGGATTCAGCCATTCTTCTGGTTAGAATCGGTGGCCCAAATCTGTTATATGCCCATAGGATCAATTTGGGATCCTAAGGGATTCTGAAGGTTTTCGGCCATTGGGTTTCTTAGACTTCTTTTTTTGTAGGTTACTTAAATTTTTATTCCATTTTCATGTGCAATGTTTCTAGACAATCCACACATCTTGAATACCCATGAAAAATCATTTTTAACATCCATGACGCTAATTAAAAGAGAGCCTCTAGTGTTGATCAGAGATGGAATTGGGCTTCTGACTGGAGTCTTTCAGATGGTAACCAGCCACCCTGGAGGGTGTATTCCCAATTAGGATCCTACAGATGTTAACTCATTACACCTAGTGTGACAAGTAAAACTAACACATATACACTACGCTGTCTGCACCGAGGAATTTTGAATTGCAAGCACTATAACAAGAAGACACAGTGATTCAAGCTTTTAAATAGTTTTTAATTATAAAAGCAATGCATGTTCCTTGCATAAAATTTAGGAAAAATATATATTCATATATATTGAACTTACCCATTTCCTATACCCAGAGATAACTTTCAACGTTTAAGCTTTTTTTCACATCTATAGATATGTGGATGTTTATATATGTACATACAATTTATTACAATGGACTGAAGGATACTCGCAATCACATTTTATGCTCAGCTTTGAATCTTTGAATCTTGCTTATGTGGCTTAACAGATCATGATAGTTTTTCTGGCTCGTACGATGTTTGTAAATGTGAATTTCATTGGTTAAGACAGATGGGAGAAGACAGATGGAGTAGATGTTTGGGAGGAGAAATTGACCAGCGTGGTCAAGGAATGGGATGATGGATTTGAGGAAGGGGCATTTAAAGAGGACTCTTAGACACGTGGGTTAACAGGTGGGGCATCTCCCTTTCACCAGGCAAGAGCCGCTTAGAGACTGATTTTCCTAGTTAATGCATCAACCTTTGCACATGTTTGGGATGTAATATCCAGCCCACCTCCTGTTTCTTCCATGCCTTTTTCTTCTTGTGTTGATTCCTATATTGACCCCCTGGAGTAGCTTCTGATATAAATTGAGATTTTTCTTTAAAATGTGTTTTTAGTGCACAGAGGT
Source organism: Diceros bicornis minor (assembly GCF_020826845.1). Classification (NCBI taxonomy): domain Eukaryota; kingdom Metazoa; phylum Chordata; class Mammalia; order Perissodactyla; family Rhinocerotidae; genus Diceros; species Diceros bicornis. The sequence goes on from NC_080764.1 coordinate 15,457,653, forward strand.
GTCATTTAAAAGTCAAATCCATAAAGGAATATTTTTTACCTGCTGGGTTTAATTTTAGATGCCAGCGTTATCATAAAATGCAAACCACCCTAGACTCTCTTTTAAAACTTTGTACAAATTGTGCCAGTTGAAATTAACTTCTGCAGATAGAGACAGGAAAGGAGGAAAATAAGTGTTTTAAAGAGTTTTTTTTTTAATGTTATTTAAATATTAATGCCACTTGAGCTCAGCTGCATCTATATTCCTACTTTCTCCTAGAGTTTAAATTCATCTTATAGCTTTCCACTTATATTTCTGTCGATTGTACTTTTTTTTTTTTAAATGGGAGCCAACAGTGGTGATATATTTGACCCTGGGAAAGAAAATAATCATAAGGTTCAATACGAAGAATTTGGGTTAGATCCAAGGGAAAATGCCCCCTGGCAAAGGTGGTTAGAATCAATTACTGAGAGAGAGCCTGCGGTGTCTCTGCCATAGGTGTGTGTAACTTTTGGCCAGTTAATCCTTCTAGGCCTTAGTTTTCTCATCTGTAAAATGGGAATGAAAAATAGCACCTACCTCATACATGATTTTGAGAATTAAACAAATAAAATCATAGAAAAGTGCTGGGCACATAATAAATGCTGTTTACTGCTAGTTGCCTTTACTATTACTATTATTATAAGTGAACTGTAAAAAAAAACAGCAAAAACAACGATTTTAATATGGTGGTACCTCCTGAAGGAGAATTGAGTAGGTGGGTCCTTCCGGTTTAAGTCACTCATCTGCCATGTCAGTCAGTACCAATCTGTTGGGATCTGCTTCCTACCAAACCCTATGGAGGAGAGTGGGGCTAGGGAGAGATAGGAACATGAGTAAGGCTGCTCTCTGGCTCTCAGGAAGAGGGGGATCACCCCTGCCATGTGTGTGATCAGTCTTGGCTATCCCTGGTTCAAGGGCTCTCTCATTTAAGCCTCATCACAGCCCTCCCATGAATGAAGCGCTGCTTCATTGGCTGGATGAACAAATTGAAGCTTACAAGGGACTTGCCCAGGTCACAACTAGTGGAGTGTAGCACCTGGATTTGAATCCAGATCTGTCTACCTGCACAGCCTTCTTCCCCTCACACTCCCTGTTCCTGAGAGATGCCCAGCATCTCTGCGATTCACATTCTTAGTGACTGGCCAAGTTCGTTTGCAGGTTGTGTGTCCCTCACTTCTGAATGAAAAACTTCCCTAGAGGGGACTTTTCTCAAGTCAACATTTGTTGTTTAAAGGGATTTTGCTTTCTCGGTGTTAGTTTCTGGTCCACACCCTCCAGCCCTGTGGTCTTTCATCTGTTTCCAAAGAGGGCCGTTTAGAAAAGCATGTCAGCGTGGTTGCAGAAGAAAGCCTGGCGTTGGCGGTTGAGATCGGCTCCATTAGGTGTTTATTGCCGGCAGCTTGCTGAACACAAACTCCTGAAGCTTGAGAGGGTCGCCTTTGGTTAGAATCTGATTCTATTTACTTGTTCAGCAGACAGTTATCAGGCATCTGCAGGCGGCAGGCAGTATGTGTCTTAGGGAATGCAAGGTGAACTGGACGGGGCACCTGTCTTCTGGAAACGCCAAGGCTGATGGGGCAGGGAGACAGTTCAACCAGACTATCATCATATGGGTTTTAAGAGTGACAGCAGAGGACACATTGTGGGACTATCCAAGGGGATGCCCAAACCACCTATTTCATGGGCATCCATTCTTTGGGAGTCTGAAGCCTTTTATAGCTAGCTGTCTGCAGTGGTAGGTTCTGCTCTGTTGGGGAGGCTCCATGTGGACTTCTCTCTCCACCTGCAGCCAGTGTGACATCTCTGTTAGGAGGCGGGTGGAGACGAGACTGCATGGTCTGTTGGTTTTTTAATTCCTTTATAAGTCTCACGGCTTCCTGGTCAGGACTCAGGTGAAAGATAGCGAGCCCTCTGCTTCATCTGGATTGACCTTCTCCATCTTCTTTTAACATGTCTCAGCCAGTCTTCTTTGTGGTCTAAGGATGGTCCCTCTGCAGGCTGGTTATACGCTGTCTGCCTGCTCCTCTCCATTCTCTGAACGTTTTAATTATTTCCATGCTTTTCTGGACCTCTTCTTCCATATGAAAGTGGAAGCTATTAAAGACAGTCCCTATTGAGTATTTTTAGGTTTTCAGCTGTGATTGAGATGTGGTCTCCTATAGATGATGTTGTGGCCTATCCAGTCTCTTTTCGTTTGAGTGTGTTGTCCAGTCGGCCCCAAATACCTTCCACAGTTCTCTCTGCCCGGAACACAGGGACCGTTCTGCCATCTTGACTGCACACAGATCAGTCAGCAACTTCATTGTCCTTCCATAGAGATCCGTGCACATTCTTGGAGTTCCCGTGGATGTTTTATGATGGTCTCTCTTGTTAGGTTGTGCTCTTTGAAGCCAACTCTTCTCCTAGGCGTTTTTGAAATCACAGCACCTGGTTATGTAGAAGGTGCTAACTAAATGCTCCTTCAATAAGTGTGTTAGTTCAGGCTTCTAAACTAACCTGTACTATCAAATACATGCGTGTGTGTGTGCACATTACAGAGAGAGAGAGAGAGAGATCCCTATAGTTTCTATCATCCTTTGTTTATTTTTTAAAGAACTATCTCAGTTTTGATAGACTGCAAGACTACAGCATCATGTCATCTCTTGGGATAAAAGGTTAGCAGGAAATCGTAGATGAGTCCATCTGCTTTCAGGATCTGCAGGATATTTCTCTTCTGCAATTTGCATCCCTTTACTAAGATGCGAAGAACTCAGCCCTTCCCCTTTGCTCTTCCTTTCAGAAACTATTATGAGGGAGGCCGAGGACTCCATGCTCCTGGCAGAGAAACGGCGCTGGGATTAGGGATTGCCACTTCCGAGAGGATGCTGGGAATCTGCAGAGGGAGACGGAAATTCCTGGCTGCCTTGTTGACTCTTCTCTGCGTCCCAGCCATCACCTGGCTTTACCTGTTTGCCGGGAGCTTTGAAGGTAAGAAGGAAGCTTTCCTGAAGTGAGCAGGCAGGAGGGAAGAAAGAGACACTGGCAGTCCCAGAGTCCTAGGAGGAAGCTCCAAGTCATCTACTCCCAACTTGTCATTTTGTAGAAAAGAGAATACTGGTGCCCAGACACAGGAGAAGATTTGCCTAAATTTACACAGGTAGTTGGAGGAAGTCAGTAATGTGGGAAGAAAAAGATAAAATAGAAGCAAAATAAGGTGCACCTAGATGCAGTGACGGGGTGGAGGTTACACAAATGTCCAATACCAGCTTTGCAAGTCCATCTCTGGGTCGATAATGGGGGAAAGGTTGGGCCCTGGAGGGATTACTTAGCTATTCATGGAGCCAGATGGTTCATTCATTCTTCATCTATTCATTCATTTATTCACAGATCCAACATGTTGTTGTTATTGTTGCTGCCGCTATTGTTTAACATCTATGCTAAACCAGGTGCTAGGGATATAGTGATAACAGATCTGGACCTTCCTGGTACAGTGGAGGAGACAGACATGTTAACACAGGATTGCTGCACATTGAGATGCGAGGCCAGGGTGCCGTGGGAGATGGCTTGTCGGAGCCGGCAGGCCGGGCTGGGTGTGAAAGATGATCAGTCATACTGACGGGCCGAGTACAGGGATGCAACAAAGGAGTTGCCCTCCCCAAACAAATAAAAACAAACGCTCATCCCTGCCACTTTCCAGAAATCAGTAGGAAAGACAAGACTCGCCTTTCTTCCAGCCAGCAATTTCCCATGCAGTGCAATGTTTTCGTATCAAAGATGGTTTTCTAAGCTTCGGGGAGGAAAGGAACAGCAGTGTTGAAGCATACACTTTTTTTAAATTTATCCCCACACTTGAGTTAAAAAAAAAAAAAGAAATGATCTCAAATGAAAATCTGTCTCAAGGAAGTCACTACTGTGTTTTTAAACATTTCCTTTATGCATAATTTTATTGACAGCTCAAGGCTACCTTTTAATTAGGAGTTCCGCTTCACTGTCTGAGATTGGCCCTGAGTTAGCTAGACGGAATGTAAATGAGGTGGAACCATGTGCCTGCATAGCAGGAAGGGCCCAGTGCTACACCCCTGTCCCTTTCCTGCCCCGCACATCCCTGAAATAGTGGAGCCTTCATCTAAGCAGCTAGATAGAGTAAATTATGCTGTGGCAGTGGATGGCTACTTTTTGGCAAAGGGGTCGGAGGAAGGAAGGTGAGTTGGTGTTGATCCTAGGAGAGATATGGGAGGCATTCTCCTCGGGGTGATGGAAGAACCATTATGAAAGAAGGCAGAGAGTACCCAAAGCCAGTGCAGGTTTAATACATTAAAACATTGACTTTGCCAGTATTACTAGACTGGTAGTAATAATAATAATAGTATAACAGTAATAACAATAATGATGATGATGATGACAATATAAAATACTAGTATTTTGAGCATTTCTACGTGCCGGGCATTGTTATAAGGACTTTATGTGTGTGAACTCTTTCTCCACAGTAATCCTCTGTGGTAGGTACAGATGAGGAGGGCGAGGCAGATAAGCTTCAGTGATCCGCCAGAGGCCCCAGAGCCAGTCAAGATGGGGCCTGGATTATTGGACTCCAGAGCTGGAGTTTTTGACTACAATACCATGTTGTAGATTGGGGCTTCAGTGAGGTGTAGACTTTGGCAAGGGGTTTGACAAGGTGTCACATAACCCTTCTGGGTGCATGTGGTGAAATTTTGATTTGTGCTCATTGGTAGAAACCCAACCCCAAATGATTTTGGCAAACAGGGAATTTGGGGGCTAACAAAACTAGTAAGCTCAAAGGTAAGACAGGCTTCAGGCAGGGTTGGATCCAGGGGCTCAAATGATATTTTTTATAGCTCAGTCTCCTCATCCCTTTGCTCTACTTTTCTCAGGCATGGTTGCTTTCAGGGTAGCTTTTCGTATACAGAGGAAGCTTTAGCTTACAACTTGTCTTTACTAGTCTCTGTAGAAAGAAGAGTTCTTCCTTTTCCCTAATTCTCCAGTATTGCCTCTGATTGGATTGCCTCTGGTCACTCATGGTCCAAATCAATCACTGTGGTTGCGGGAGGCTGGTGAGGGTACCCCTGAGCCCTGTGCCTTTTTCTGGTTAGACGGTAGAGAGAAGTTCCCAGAAACACATGGAGTGAGATTCGGGGAGAGGTGGCACCCAAAGGTAGATGGTGCAGGTTCCCAAAGAGGAGAGACTGGAAGTTGGTCTGGGCTATGGAGAATTCGTAACTGGCTGTGCTCAGTGGTGTGTTGATGTCAACTTGAAGGCTGCTTTCCAGCGTCATGCTGCCTGGTCCAGCCCTGGCCAATGGCATGACTGTGATCCTTGACTTTGAGTGATTTTGTCAGATTGGCAGATAGATTATGGGAAACTGGGAAGATCGAGAAAATACCCTGAGGCACCCTGCCCAAACTGGGGATAGGTGCTGTATCTGTCAACATGATGCTTAAAAATAAATCCTATCCTTGGAACAGAATCACCAACTGCATTAAATAGGGGCTGGGTGATGTGGGTACATTGGAGAAGTATTCTCGCTAGAATGATAGAGGTGACATTTCTGTCACTGGGTATCAGTCTGCAGCTGGACCCCTGCATTTGTTTCTGGACACTGTGCTTTAAGAATGATCTAGACAAGTCAGCACACTTAGGAGAATCTAGGTGAATGACAGCGCCAATTCAAACCTTGTTACCTAAGAAACAGTGGAAAGAATTGGGGCTCTTTGCCTTGGAGAAGCAGAGACTCTGGGTGGACATGATCAGCTTCTGCAGACAGTCAAAGGACTGTCACCTGACCGGGAGATTAGGATGACTCTGATGGCCCCTGGATCTCTGGAGGGATGTGGCAGGGAACCAGATGTCGGGCTCATCATCACAAGGATCACCGTGTCCAGTGCTGGAACAAGCCGCCCTGGGAGGTAGGAAATACTCTACCTGAAAGGTATGCAAACAGACGTGCAGTCTGTGGGAGGGAGTTGGGCACCAGGGGCCATTGAACAGGATGACCTGCCTGCCTGTCCTGGCCCAGAGATCGTGACTCTAGAAAAGGGTGGGTATTTATCAGGAGACAAAGGCTACCTCCGTGGAGCTCCTGCTAGTTGCTGCAGACATCACCGCACTTCCAAAAGGGCCTGTGGAGACATTCTTCTCTCTGTAGTTAAACATAACAACTTTGTAGTCCATTTGTTGACAACCTCGAGGCAGGTGGAGCCATAAATAAGGGACAGAGTTGCCGTCTGCATTCATGGAAATGCTGTTCACACTTTATGTGGGTGTATTTATTTATCAACCCTGTTTAATTTTGATGGATCTCCTGAGAGCAGAGCCTAGAACTCTCCCTGAGATGCAGATGCTCTCAGTGTAAGGTTTTGGGGTTAGGTTACACAATGCGGCACGATATAGTGAAAGGGCACTGGACGGGGTCAGGCAGCTCAGGATGGAAGACCTCTCAGCCAGAGTAGTTGGGTGATTTGTGGCGCGATCGCTCCTACGTGAAATGATGTAAAAAGGAAGCCCACCTACTGTGGCACTTACATTCTACAAGTTTATGATTCTACGCATCTGATGTACGTGAGCTGGAAATGACCAGAATCTTCTCCAATTAAGGGAGAAATAAGATAGGAAGAGGGAGTAGGCTCATTATGATTTGCTCCTGCCTGTGGATCCAGGATCAATGCATAAAAGTTACGGGGAAGCAGGCATTTTCTCAATGTTAAGAACGAACGCCTGTTCTAACAATTAGATTTGCCAGGATTGGAGTCCACCGTCTGGGAAAGTGATGCGATCCCTGTTCCCGGAGCTGTTTGTCAAAGGCCAAGCAGCCATTGCTTCAGGATGCTAATCAGTGGATGTTTTTGCTGGTACTTTAACCCTTTAGTTCCTAAACCCTACTTACTTCCTGTCTTCCCAAAGCCACCTTTCTCCCTCTCCCATCTCAGTTAACATTCCCAGCTACCCGTCCTTCAAGCCCTAAGCCTTGGAGTCTCCTCCTCCTCCTTCTTCATTCCCTCCATCTCTTGGTTGCCACATCCCGTTGAATCTAATCTTGGCCTCTTGCAGCTGTGTCTTTTATTTCCTGCCTTTCGCCGCTGCTGTTGGCCTGGCTCAGCCCTTCATGTCCATCCTCTGTGGTCAGGACTGATGCAACAGCCTGCTCTCTCTCACGTCTCCTCCACTCTCCAGAGAGCAGCTGGAGCCACACTCAACCATAGTGTCACTCTGCTCCTTGTCGGCCCCTCTGTCCCCAGCTCCTAACATCCCGCCACATTCTCTGTCCAGCCCTGCAGGGCTTGCAAGTCCTAGTAGGCACTGCCCTCTGTGGCCTGTGGTCTTCTCACATGCTGTTTCTTCTCCTGAGGACAGTGGTGCCCTTCCGTCCTTCCCTTCCCTTCTTTTCCTGGCTGACTTGGATCCTTCTGTCTCAGCTTACACGTAATTGCTCCCCCATAACTAGGTTGGCTTCGTCTGCTACATGCCCCCCAACTCCTGTACTCTCCCCTTCTTCATACTCAATACCCTTTGTTCTTCTTGTTTATATAATCGCCTGTTTTCATGACTGGTTACAAGCATCAAGAGGGAAGGGAGTGGTTCTTTTGTGTTCATCCTTCCATCTGTAGCACCTTCTACAGTGCCAGGAGAACTGGTTGTTGAATGAATGAATGAGCAAAGAAATGTGCCCTCTTCTGGCTTTGAAGAGCTGATAGCTCTCACCACTGCCTCCCGGATTAACTCCAAACTCTTTCTCATGGCTCTGGCGTCTTTCACAGGCTTTTTCCCTTAGCTTATAATTTGTCTTCATTCAGGTGAGTGTCTCATTGAACACCCTGAGAAAACTTATATTTTCCAAGTTCTTAATTTTTATACTTTGTTTCTTTGGCCCAGTGTAAAGTTTTTTTTTTGTTTTGTTTTGTTTTTTTAATGACCCTCCCAGCCAACACTTTTTTTATTTCAAGAATTTAAAATAATTTTTTCCAGTTTTATTGAAATATAATTGACATATAACATTGTATTCATTTTTTTTCCTGAGGAAGACTCACCCTGAGCTAACATCTATTGCTAATCTTCCTTTTTTTTTTTTCGCTTGAGGAAGATTAGCCCTGAGCTAACATATGTGCCAATCTTCCTCTCTTTTATGTGTGGGTTGCTGCCAAAGCATGGCTGATGAGTAGGTCTGCACCCAGGATCTGAACCGGCGAACCTGGGCCCCCGAAGTGGAGCGCACCAAACTTAACCACTACGCCACAGGGCCGGCCCCCCAGCCAACGTTTTCAATGCCCGTATTCAATGTCATTTTCCCCTAATGTCTGATCCTGTGTGGAAACTTCTGTGACACTCACCAAGAGATATTTTGGTTGTTTGGTGTCTTTCTGGCCCCTTGGCTGTGAGTTTCTTGAGAGAAGGGACTGTTTCATTCATCTTTACATTCCCAGAGCCTGAGCATAGTTCTTAATGGATCCTTAGTAAATGCTGACTGGAAAGGATTCTGGATATTGAAGGAAGCAGGAGCCACTGGTAGTCAGGGGCTCTCCTGGTGCTCTGAGCATCTGTGATTTTGAGACCTCAGGATACAGCTCTGGGAGCTTCACCTCCCTTTGGGTTGTGATATTAATTCTGGCACTTGAGTAATCTTGCTTAAACACAGGTCTATTTGAATTTCAATCATGCCTGTCATTTTCTGGCAGAATCACTCTTCCTCATGGACACGTGAGTTTTATTTGCGGGGTGTGGCTTTTTCTTTTCTGCCCATTAAGGAGATGGTGTTCAGCTGTTTTGAGTCATCAGCATGTGGAGAAAGGGTGCTTTTCAGCCATTCAGAAAATTGTTCACACATGCTGCCTTTCCATAATTGATAGCCAGCTCCCACTGTGAGGGCGGCAGGCCAGTGAGGGTGCAGGTTTTATTTAGAAGCAAATGTCTTCAGAGGATGCCAAAGCCTGAACATTTAAAACTAGGGTCATGAACAGGCACAGGATATTAATTTCTGAACGGATTTCAGCCTGCACCCACATTTTGTCATTCCCAAAGCCTCAGTTTACTGTTCACACCATTCTTATCAACACAAACTCCCCCTGAAATGAATGATTTGAGAGTCGTCACGATAAATAAATTTCAATAGAAAGAAATGGAGTCCTGACATTTAGCTATTCTGAAGAGTTGCAGTGAGAACCAGGGAGTTATAAGTTTTTTTCTTTGCTTTATCTTGATGGGGGATCATGGAGCACATGACCAGTGGAATAGGGGAGATGAGGGGGTCTTTTGTCCAAGTAGAGCTTGTCCTAACGTGACTGCTTCCCCAGCCTCGCATCCGCTCCCCCATCTCTCCGCACAATGACCGTGCTGGAAGGTTTGTGAATTCAGATTGTGCAAGGTGCTAGTGAATAATTTGCTGAAGGTTTCAGTATCCCCCGAGGCTAGCCTGTGTCGCAGCTTTGATGGCCGCCAAGCCGTTTTGCCTTCCTGCCAATGGCCCAAATGTATCACTTAATAAGGATATTATGGGGTATGAGAACACAGGATGCTGAATGCAAAATGAAATGGGAAGCATAATGTAAAAGTTTTATTGATTTTTATTGTTAATAGATCCAAAACGAAGGGCCGTGCTTGCCAATGCTTAATAGCCGTTGGTGCCAAGCTTAAGAAAAAGCCTGCAAAGGATGAGACTGTGAGAGAGAGTGGCTATGAATGGTGCCCAAGCCACGGGGCACAGTGGGGCTGCGTGTGTCTTACCTTGGGCCAAAAAGCCTCTCTTGAAGGTCTTGAAATCGGAGAGGATAGTTGAAGTCTATCACAATTGTATTTGGTTGTGAGACGGTTGCTAAGGTGATCTCTACTTATATCCAGCTTTCGACCTTAAAATAGTATCAGTGGTCCTGCTGGGGTGGAGAAAATGACCCCGAGGTATCAGTTGGCTGCATCTCCTGAAAGAGCTCGTGTCAAGAGCCTGGGACCAGGCGTCAGGAAATTTGGTTTCTGTTAATCCCAGCAGCCACTTTGTATGAGTTTCCTGCTATAACAAATGACCACAAATTGAGTGGCTTAAAAACCCACAAATTTATTATCTTACAGTTCCAGAGGTCAGAAATCTAAAATCAGTCTCATTGGGCTAAAGCCAAGATGTTGGCAGGGCTGGTTCCTTCTGGAGGCCCCAGGGGAGAATCCATTTCCTGGCCTTCTACAGCTTAAGGCCTCCTGCTTTCCTTGGCTCATGGCGCCTTCCTCCAGCTCCAAAGATAGAAGGGTAGCATCTTCAAATCACTCTCTCTGACTCTGACCTTTGCTTTATCGTCACATCTCTTCTGACTGTGACCTTCCTGCCTCCCTCTTATAAGGACCCTTGTGGTTACATTGGGCCCACCTGGATAAGCCAGGATAATCATCCCATCTCAGAATCCTTAAGTTAATCACACCCTGCAAAGCCCCTTTTGCCATGGAAGGTAACATATTCACAGGCTGTGGATTAGGAGGTGGACGTCTTTGGGGGGTCATTATTTGGTCCTCTATACCCCTCACCCTAGTCCCCTTCTCCCACACCCCCTCCATCTTGTTATTGTTCTTTAGAGACAAAGCAGAGGAGTGTTGTACCATCTGCTTTCTTATGCTGGACATCTTATCCTGCTGTAGGAGTTGTGGGTTCTGTAATTTTAATTTGATATATAAATATCCAGCAGGACTTAATGCTCATGAAAAAGGCATTGTTCAGATGTGTTGGTCTCTTCAAACAATGTGAGACCATAATGCTTTGTCTATAATGGGTGTTTAATCAGTAACCAAATGATAGGTTAAGGTTTTCTGAAAAGAAAGGCTCCTAACTTCTGCTCTTTGAAGGTCCTGGTCTTAACGCAATTTCACTTATTTTTTATTTCAGATACCAATTTAACAAAAGGAGGGGGGATTTCTTTCAGGGAGACCTGTTGTTGGTTGATTAGGTCTACTAATTTTAAATAAAAGATAGCCATTTGTATAACTATTTGGGAATACTCTTTGGTGTTATCTCCTAAACCTGAGCATACCCCATGACCATCAGTTCTATCCCAGACCCTAGCCATATACCAAAGAGAAATGTGCGTACATTTACCCCAAAGACGCTTATAAGAATGTTCACACCAGCATTATTTGCAGTAGTGCCAAATAAGAAGCCTCTGAAGTGTCCCCCCACAGTAAAATAAACACATAAAGAGTGGCATATTTATATAATGAAGTACTACAAAGCAATGAAAATGAATATCCTCACAGACAGTGTTCAACAAAAGAAGATAGACACGAGAGAATACATACTGTATGAGTCCAATTATATAAAGTTCAAAAACAGGCAGAAATTAATCTAGGGGTAGAGACTGGGCAAGGCAAAAGGAAGACTTTGGGGAGCTGGTAATTATTTAATTTTCTTTTTTATCTGTGTGATGATTATACAGGTGTGTTCACTTTCTGACGATTCATCCAATTTTTCATTTATGATTTGGCCACTTTTCTGTGTTAATTTTTTAAAAAAGCGATGCAAATCTTGGTAGTTAAATAAGTACCTGCATTTGAAGCGATTTTGTGGGTTTTGCATTCTTTTCAGATGAGAGGAATTTTCTTAACCTTTGGGATTTATGAATCTATGTCACTCTTTAACTTTGAAATTCAAATGCTTTTTAAGCATGAACTTTTCTTCTGGGATGGATGTTGAACATTTCTGTTAAACCACATTCCTTTTTTCTTTCCTGATACACCTCACCCTTTGGACACACATTCCCCCCGCGAGGGTCTGATCACAGCTCTGACTTCAAGATCTGAGATTTGCTCATGAAACCCTAGTTCTGAAAGAGGATTTTCATCAATTTGAAATAAGACCAGTCTTCCTACCAGAACTCTGGCAAGGACATAGCTCCAACTAATATTAAAGTGATATTATTTCTTGATATGGACACCAGGTTACATTGGATAAGTGTTCCCATCTGCATTAGTCAACAGACAAGCATCTTCGTAAAACCTTTGTACCTGGAAAAGAACAAAAACTTTTATTATTGTATCAAAGGAGATATGGAAAAATGAAATATGTTCTATTTAACCTATAGCCAAAATGGCAGCGATAGCAGTAGCTTCCATCCATCGCTTGTTAAACAGAAATTGGCTGCATCTGGCCTGCAGTTGTGTTGAGTTTGGCCCACCCCCTGCTTTTTACCATTTTTTAGTTCATTAACTATTAAAAATTGGGAGATTGCACATAAAAATCATTGCACATAAAAATCAGCCAGATTTCTGGCTTTCCTTAACAAAATGGAAAGATCTAGTAAACTGGACCCTCATTTCGTCCTAGTAGCCATCAGCTGGAGCTGAGGAGCTGTCCCTTTGCACAGTGCATGTCCGCTCCAGTTTGTCACAGCCCTATCCTTCCTGGTTGATCCCTGTGTCATCCTATGCACTGTTGTTGACCTATTAGTAGAGCAGAATTGAGAAGAAAGAGCTTCTAGTATTTGCTATGTCACTCGTTGACCCTGTCTGCTTCAGTTAGACGTTGAGTTTGGACTTTTTGGCTAATTCTCTGCCGTGTGCTGGGCTAGGGATTTTATATACATCATCTCATTTATTCTCCAAACAACTTCACATTTGTCCCATTTTATGGATGAGGAAACTGAGGCTCAAGGATATCGAGCTCCTTGGCCAAGGTTATCCAACCGGTAAGTTAGGGAGCCGGCATTCAAACCCAGGCCTTCCCTGCACGCTGCTGTCTCCCTACAACTTGCAGATATAGAAACAGTTGGTAGATGACATTGCAAAGTCAGTATGCTCAAGTTTCCGATAAGGACAGGACAGACCCTAAGACAAGGGAGAAGGGGCCGTCTTGGATGAGAAGGCAAACCATGTTCTGTGGCTAGCAGGATTATTATAAGCCAACATAAGCAGAAAATTCGATTAGTCCCGTAACACAGTTTGCATTTTGTTTCTGCCTAGACGCATACAATGAAGAGCAGAGATGGACGTGGGGAATCGTCTAGGCAGTCTTACAGCCTAAGCACATAAAACCTTTGAAAATGACACAAGGACTCTCTAGGGCAGGGGCTGATGGTAGGGTGAACATGTCCCTAAATGACAGGTGACACTATTTAAATTACAGAGGGACAATAGATGAGTTACTGAACATCCCTGCAGGTGAGTTTCTTCTCCATGAAAAGGGGAACATAATACGTAGCTCGTAGCCTTGTCGTGAGGCTGGATAAAGTACCTGTTAGAGAATGGCGGTCATTCAATAAATGTCCATGTGCCTCTCCTCGTATTCCTAGAATGTCGGAAGGTCATCTGGGAGGGATGCGAAAGATCACTCACCTGGTCTGAATGAGGCGCACCGGGGAAACTGAGGCCTAGAGACCTGTGGCCAAACTAAGCTCGCAGCCTCAGCCACGGGTGTCATGGAACCACCACCCGGGTGGTCTGTGTCACTGCTGCTTCATTGTTTCACTTGAACTTCTTCATTATCATTTTTAGTAAGGACAAAAGGTGAATGTCACATTGTCATTTCTATCCATCTATGTTTCCAGACATTTGCAGCACTGGCCATAAATGCACCTGCAGCTAACTGTGGACCCAGTGGACGTATTTGGAGAAAATTTAATTATTTCACATAGATGACCTGTTGTGAGAACTTTAAAGAGTAACAAAGAGGAAAGGACCGTCCTCTGACGCAAAATTGAATCACTTCTGTAACAGAAGATTTGTGTGCTTAGGCTGAGTTGTGTGCTTAGTTCTAATTCCCAAACGTCCCCTTAAATGCTGTGTGTCCTCAGCTGAGTAACTTAACCTCTCTGAGCCCAAATTGCCTTCTCCAATAAGTGGGTGCTGCTCCCTATTTAACAGAGTTTTTGTGCCGGTGGAGAAGAGTCCATTGTGCCTAGCATAGAGTAGATTTACAGAGTCATTTTGTGTTCAGCCGTGTTTTATATGCTACGTGTTGAATGTTTAAGATTGCACTGTTAGGAAGAACCCTGAGGATGCAAGATTCCTTCTCTTTCTAGGGTGGGACCTTTGGGTGATGGGTATTTGTCATTTTTGCTCCAGCAGAGGGCACTCCATGCCCCATCTCCTACCAGTCCATGAATTCTCTTGATGGCGCACGGCTGGGGCTGAGCGCGCGGCTGGGGCTGAGCGTTGAAGCTTGCAGTGCCGTCCCAGGCAGGAAGCCTCTCCATTGCACCAGTAGGTAGCTGATGAGTAGACAGCATGGTGCTGGAGAGCATGAGCTTTCTCTATACATGTAACTCATCCTCCCACAACCCCAAAATAGGAGGGAGAGTATCCTATTTCAGAAGTGAGGTGACTGAGCCTCAGAGCCATTAGCTGGATCGTCCAAGGTCGTTCCTTCATTCAACAGCCAGGCACTGTTCCAGGACACCGGGATAGATCTTTGAATCACGAGCATGTCCTCTCTTCTTGTGGAGCTCAGTTTCTGGTGGAGGGAGAGAGATGATTAACAGACACATTCGTCCTCTGCTGAGTGGTGGTAAATGCTACAAAGAAAAATAAAGCCTGGTGAGATGGTCGTGCAAGTGGCTGGGAGAGAGGCTTAGGGAGGAATGGGGAGGGGGAAAGGGGTCTTTTAATGGGGTGGTCTGGCTTTCTCTCTGATCGGTGACGTTTAAGGAGAGCCAAGCAGAGATGGGGAGGAAAAGCATTTCAGGCGGAGGGAATAGCAGCCAGTGGAGAGTGCTTGGTGCCTTTGTAGAGCAGTCAAGAGAAATCGGGGTAGCTGGAGAAATCAGGAGAGGGAGCATGGTGGATGGAGTCAGGGAAGGTGGGCAGGGGCCCACCACACAGGACCTGGGAGTGGGTCTTGGAATCCCGTGCTCTGACTTCTCCTCCATCGTCTGCCTCCCCTCCTGGGGGAGCTTATTCCTGATAGCCTGGACTTGCCTTTAGCTGCTAACCTCAGAGGAACCTGAGAGAATCATTTCCCCTCCTGCTGTAAGGCGGTCACCCAGCTCCCTGGTTCCAGAGCTGCCAGATGATAAGGGTCAGCTGGGGTAGTTTAACATAGAGGCTCCCAGCCCACCCTGGGGCACTGGGGAAAAAGGCAGTTCCAGGGCCTTGGCCCAGATCTGCTCAGTGGGATTCTGCAAGGGAGGCGCCCAGGTGTCTGTAGTGTATGTGCCCCAGGTGATCCTTATCTTCTGGCAAATTTGGGATGTCTGACCTGGATAAAGTGAAGCCTTTGTGTGGCTGATCTCAGGTCCCCTCCACTCTGGGTCTCCAGGACTTCGATTTACTAATGATTGGGTGGTGAGGACAGCACTGATTGAGTGCCTGCTGTTTGTCTCACATAGCAGCTTGCTTTATACTCTATCTCCTTTGACGTTTAAATCTCAGTCCTCACACCAAGTTCCGGAGGGCACTATTATTATCCTCAGCCGATCTATTGTTTGTGCTTCTGTTAATCATTTCTATGTTGAATTGCATCTCACATAACTTGCCTCCTTTTCCGAGTTGTTGCGTAGACTGAAGTAATGGTGTACATTGCTTAAAAAGTGCCTGGCACATAGTGAGTGCTGGATAAATGGTGGTTATTATTTTTAGTATTTGCTTTGATTTCTAAACCCTTCAGATGGTGAGGTGTCACCTTTCTGTAGTCATCCCTGAATCCTTACTGAGTCTTTGGCACAATACTCGAATAGAGTTGATGCTTAGTAAATGTTGAAGTGCCTGAAATAAAAACATTAGCTACTATTTATGGAGCATTAAATCATTGACTTAACTCATTTGTTCCTGAGAACAGCCCTATAAAGTAGGTACTAACAGGCCCATTTTAGAGATGAGGAAACTGAGGCACAGGAAGTTGCAACGATCTCCTCAGGGTTCCAGAGCTTGTAAGGGGTAGAGCTAAGATTTGACCCAGGCCGTCGTGTTCACCAATATCTCTCCAAGGTTCCATTCATCTCTTAAATCGACATGATTCTAGATCTTGCTCTTTTCTATGTAAGTTCCCTTCCTCCTGCTTCGTTCTCCGTGGAGATTGGGAAAATTTGGTTATTTCCTGTGTATGAATAACCCTTCACATATACTAAGAAATCGTTCTAGATCAAAACTCCTTCTCCAGACTAAGTGGGCTCTGTCATGTTAGCCTTTCTTGCTTTTCAGACATGGGTTTTCCTTGCTGGCCTCCTGGGCTTATCTCCAGTTACCTCTGCCCCGTTGGTGGTTGGATCCAGCTTTCAGTGGCAGATGAGGGTCCACCTGTTCTGAGCAGTAGGCATAACTGGGCCCTTGCCTTCCCCTCCCAGAAGTCATACCTGTGACTTACACTTCCCAGAATGCTGTGCCTGGCTCACTCCAGAGAGATCTGGGGCAGTTTGAATTCCAGAACTCTTCAAGTCAGCATCCGGAAGTGAACGTAGGCACTCCTCCGTGGCCAGAGAGGCCGGGTGCACGCAGGAGCCCGTTCTGAGGCAGCCGTGAGTGAGACAGGTGTGGAGAGGGAAGAGCATCTCACCTATGGCTTAATTTCGTGTTTCGGATAAACGCTCCGAGGTGACTGGCATGCAGGGGTGGATAAGTAAAGATCTCTGAGAGCGAATATTTATAAAATATTTGTATTTCGTTCTCACCAGTCTCTGTTAATAGAGAGTCCTCTCTCTGTGATGGCTCTCTGATGAACAGAGAGGAGTCTGCTTTTCCCTTTGGTCCACCCCTCTGCGCCAAACAGTCTCTGTATTGCTTTCCAGATGCTTCCGTGACAGGTAGTAATCAGAAAGAGACCCTCGAATTGCATATTTTCTCCGCTTCTTCACTTGCTCAGTTCCCAGGTGAAATTGCTGGGCTCCTTTAGGCTTTGAGGCAATTCCTTACATCCGCCCTTGCTAAGGGATAAGGAAAGTTAACACCAGCAAGCATTTGCTGTGTGTACTCTAGCCCCCCTGCTCTGTGAGGATATGTTCTAAGACCCGCAGTAGATGCCTGAAACCCTGAATGGTACAGAACCCTATAGAGACTATGTTGTTCCTACACATACATACTTAGGATAAAGTTTAATTTATCAATTAGGCACAGTAAGAGATTAACAATGATTAATAATAAAGTAAAACAATTATAACACTATACTGTAGTAAGTTATATGAATGTGGTCTCTCTCTCTCAATATCTTACTGTACTGTACTCACCCTTCTTGTGATGGTGTGAGCTGATACGACACCTACATGATGAGATGAAGTGAGGTGAATGATGTAGGTGTTGTGACAGCGTTATTTTTAGACCGCGGATAACTGAAGGCGTGGATAAGGGGGGACTGCCCTTCTGTTCTAAGCACTTGCATTTTCTCTTCACAACACATCTCAGGTAGGTCCTATCATCGTCCTCCTTCTCTAGGTCAAGCACAGGTTGTTAAGAAACTTGCCCTAGGTCGCAGAGCCAGTGAGTGCAGTCCCGGCTTGTCTGCTGAGAGTCCATGCTCTTCACCACCATATACACACACGGCCTCTTGCTTCCTTTCATTATAATCAACAGCATGTTTGTCATTCATCCTCTGTGCTGAGCACTGTACCCATCCCTAGGGAACAGAGATGAAGACGGTATTTTCCTGGGGGTGGGGATGACATAGACATACGGAAGTCACAGTGAGCCTCACAATGAGCTGCTGGTGCTGTAAGGCCACAGTGGGCCCTGTGTGGGCCAGTGGTCACAAAGGGCTTCCTGGGGAAGGTGGTCCTGGAGCTGAGTCTTGAAAGGGCAGGAAGAGTGTCCAGGGGCCCCAGGAGAGAGCATTTTGTCCTGCGGGAAGACACAGAGGAGTGAACCAGCCTGGGCTAGAGGGACATTGCAAGATGCCGTGTGTGCCATCCGAGAGGAGTGTCCACCTGCTAAGAGTGAGGACAGCAGGTCCGAGGGCATGGGACACTGGCTTTGTAGTTGAAAGCTCAGGGTTTGAAACCTACCTGTGCCACATAGCAGCCGAGTGACCCCGGGCACATCTCTTACCTTTTCTAAGCCTCAGTCTTCCCATATATAAATGGGAACAACAGTACCTTCCCTATAGATTTATTCAGAGGTCCAAGTGTGATGATTTTGTAGGCAGCTAACATGTATTGGGCTCTCAGTAAATCGCAGCTCCTTGTTTTATTACTTATATTTTTGATGAGGTCCTTTATCGATAAACTTCAGATCTGTAATTGCAAATAAAATATAGTGTAAAGAATCTCTTTTGGCACATAGTTGTTGCCCAATAAATATAAAGCAAAGGCTTAATCTGCATGCAGTTGGACTGGACTCATTGCCAGCATAATGAAAAAAGCACAAAATGAGAACAGAGAGCGGTTAAGTGGATTTGCTCAGGGTCGCTCGGCCAGTAAGTGGTAGACTCGCCATCTTGTTGAATCTCTGCAGCAGCTCCGTGAGTCAAGCTGGACCGGCATTACCTTGCTCTTAGAGAGAGAAAATTAAGACCCAGGGAAGCTGAATATCTCATCCAAGTCAATGAAGTCGTTGGTGTCTAGGATGGACTTCATCTCCGAATAGCCATGTGGCAGGTCAAGGACTCTTGTTTCCTAATCTATGGAATGGGAGTGATAATATCTGCCCTGACCACCTCAAAGAGTTGTTAGGGAGATCAGATGATATGGTCCAGGGAGAAGAAAACTATGAAGTGTCTAAATGTTCGCTGGCTTGACAAAGGACAGGTAGAATTTCGTTACCAGCTCGTAATTTTCTGGGGTTCCCCTTTGGAGTCCACTCCCATTTTCTAGAAATATGGAAGATGTTTGGAAACAAACTATGTTTGGTCCACACAAGGATTTAGAGTAGATGTCGGCAAGATGAAATGCCTCCTCCCTCTGACTACGGCTGAGGTCTGCAGGGTAGAAGGCGGAGGCACTTAGCGCCAGAGGAGAACTTCTGAATTTATCACACGCCGCATTGCAGCATTCAGAGAGCAGCTTCTGAGCCTGAGCACAGACCTTCAGTCTCTCAGCTCCTCCTCACTCTCCAAGGCCCAGCTGAAAGCCACACCACCCTCCCTGCACCCTTCCCAAAGCCTTCTTCCCAGCCCTAGGTGATGCTCACTCCTTCCTGTGCAGTCCTTCTGCCATTTAGAACCAGGTCTGCAGTCTTCTGCTTTTATACTGCCTGTCCACTTACTGGTCCACTCAGGAAAGAGTCATTGAGGACCTACTACGTCCCAGGCACACTTTTGGGTACTCTGGAAACACTCGGTCCTCATGGAGGTTATAGTCTAGTGGGGTAATAGAGAGGAAGTGAGTTTACAAACAAACGAAATGATGACATTGTGCCAGAGCAACAAAGGTGCACCATTTTGGATTGGGTGGTCAGGGAGGGACTTGGATGAAGTGGCATGTGAGCGGAGAGATGAAGCCTAGTTAAGAGCCAGCTGTGTGGGGAGAACATCCCAGCGGAGAGAACAAGGATAACAGCTCAGAGCCTGGAGAGGGCTTGGTGTGTTTGGGAAAAACCAATGGAGGCCAACAAGTCAGGTGGAATGAGCAAGAGGCTACATGGTCTGAGATGAGGTGAGGGACTTAGGTAGATACCACAGGGGCAGGCCTCTGAAAGGAGTTTGGATTCTTTTAAAGAGCAGTGAGAAGATCTCAGAAGCTTGGAGCCGGCTCACAGCGTGGCTGGGTGTGTTAGCTTCCTGTTGCTGCTGTAACAAATGACCACAACCATAGTGGCTTTCAACACCGCAGATTTATTCTTACAGTTATGGAGGTCAGAAGTCCAAAATCAGTCTCACTGGGCTCAAGTCAAGTTGTTGGCAGGACTGGTTCCTTCTGGAGGCTCTAGGGAGGAATCTGTTTCCTTGCCTTTTCCAGGTTCTAGGGGCTGCCTGCATTCCTTGGCTCTTGGCCCCTTCCTCCATCTTCAAAGCCAGCGATCACATCATTCTGACCTCTGCTTCCATCATTACATCTCCTCTCTGACTCTGACCCTCCTGCCTCCCTCCAATGAGGACCCTTGTGATTACATTGTGCTCATCTGGATAAGTAGGATAATCTTTCCATCTCATCCTTAGTTTAATCATATCTACAAACTCCCTTAAGCCACCATAGTCACAGGTTCCAGGGATTAGGACATGGATGTCTTTGGGGACCATTATTCAGCCAACCACACCAGGTTTACGTTTCAGAACAATCAGTCTGCTGTCTGTGTAGAGAATGATCTAAGGGGGATAAGAGTTTAGGCCAGGCCTCCAGCTCAGTGGCTAATGTAGTCATCTGGTGAGCCGTGAGGTGACCTGAACTAGATGGTGGCAGTGGAGATGAGCTGAAGTGGCGGTCTGGAGATAGGTTTTGGAGGTAGAGCCTCCAGGTGATGTTTGGGCTGTGAAGGTAAGCAAAGGGAAGAATCAGGAGGACTCCCAGGTTTTGATGTGAGCACATGGGTGTGTGGGGGAGGAAGCTGGGGGAAGAGTGGGTGGGGGCAGGTGGTTGACCATCGGTTTGGGACATACTGATAGCAGAATCAATATCTGACAGTGAGTGCCCCCAACCAGCTCATACCTGGGTGTTGGGACCCTTGAACCAGTGACACCCAGCAGTGAGGTAAGCTAGGAACCCAACGGCAACAGTATTTCCTAGGAAAGAAAAAGATGTTATATGGAAAGAAAGATTGGGATGCCTTTTTTCATTTCCAGTGTGAAGCAGACAATGTACTTTTATCTTTATCATAAAGAAAAGTGTGGTTGAGATAAAGCTGGCGTGCCAGCGGTGGCTTTATGGGACAATGCTCTCACAGTGCGCTAGGGTGGAAAGTGCATGGGTTCTTACTCAGGAGACTGGCTTCTGAGTGATGCTGCTACTCCCCAGCTGTGTGGCCTTGGAGCAGTCCCTTGACCTTTCTGCCACTCAGCTCCTCAACAGTCTTTAGAGAGTGGTTGTGACCAGTTAAATGAGCTAATATGTGACAGGAGCTTTGCACGCCTGATGCTAGGTGTACAGAGCTGTCTTTCTTGAAGGGAAGAGGGATAGAAAAGAACATCATCATCTACAACAATAATAACATTTATTGAACACCTACTATATGCTGGGTACTCTATGATTTACACAGATTAACTCATTCAGTCCTCACAACCATCCTGTGAAGTTGATCCTATTATTATCCCCACTTAGAAGTGAGGAAACTGAGGTACGGAGCTTAAATTACTTGCCTGCGGTCACTCTGTTTGGGGGTAGAGGAGGTGGGACTCAGGAGCCTGCCATCTGGCCCCAGGAGCCGTGCTTTTAATTACTATGTTGCACTGTCTCAACCTGTAGAGAGGAACCATTGTTCTCTCCATTTTACAGATGAGGAGAGGCGCCCAGAGATTAAATGTTCTACAAAAACAGTTGGTGGCGATTGGCACATTTCTCATTTCTGGAGGGTTAGAAGCTGAAGCTGGTTCTTCTGGGGCTCTCAGCCAAGGAGGAATCCTTCATCCTGACCAGAGGCTCCATCTGGAGGGCTGTTGTGGATCCAGGCTCAGACCCTCTTCCTCTACTCACACCCTCCTTCTGGCCCCGGGTTTTGGAAAGGTTGGATTTTTTGCAAGGTTGTCGCAGGACTTCAGGCTCTTTCTCCCTCCCAGCTGGGGTTCCAGGCACTCTGGCTATGCTGCCTCGGCATCCCTGTTCCTCTGCAGCGCCTCCCAGGGGGTCTGCCCTGGCCCCTGCCTGTGGCTTAATGAGAACTTACAGTCCTGGGTGTGTGGGGGGCGTGTTGGTGCTTCAGCCAGGATCCCGCTGCTCTGAGGACTCCAGGCCCAGCAGGGTTGGGTGTAATTGCTGGCGTGGCATTTCTGCACTTGGCTCGAGCACACTTGTGCATTTAGGAAAGTCTCAATTCCGCCAGAGATGTTTGCAGCTAACCCCAGGTGACTAACGTCTGATCTTTCAGTTGCAGGTTTTTGTATAGAAATTTGTGTTTCTATTAGCCTGTAAGAGGCTTGAAGGTTCAAACTGGCTTTGGGCCTCTTGAAATCACCTACTGTGTGTTGCGCATAGTGGGGACGATTCAGTAGTTGAGATGGAGATGGTGGTCCTGTATAAGATACTTTTTAAATTTGTCTTTTTTGGGGCCGGCCCCGTGGCTTAGCGGTTAAGTGCGTGCGCTCCGCTGCTGGAGGCCCAGGTTCAGAACCCCGGGCGCGCACCGACGCACCACTTCTCCAGCCATGCTGAGGCCGCATCCCACATACAGCAACTAGAAGGATGTGCAACTATGACGTACAACTATCTACTGGGGGTTTGAGGAGAAAAGGGGAAAAAAAAAAAAAAAGAGGAGGATTGGCAATAGATGTTAGCTCAGGGCTGGTCTTTCTCACACACATAAATTTGTCTTTTTTAACCTACCTGAGGGAAGCATGTTATTGCATGATATATTAACCTCAGTACTTGTACTGCTGCAGTGTTTATTCCAGACGTGTGTACTATGTGTGCTGATTATTATACACAACAGCAGACATAGATGTTCAGCAGACACATTTTGATGATGATTTGTCTTGTAGGAATCCCAAACTAGTCTCCTTCACTTGTGAAAGTGTTCTCCTACTTAATGACCTGGTTCCAGTTCATTCTCTGAAACGTGGGGTAGACATCATTTTGCACACGGCCTACCCTTCCAAGACATTCTCCCAGGCCAAGTCCACAGTTCCCAAACTCTTAAGCCCACGTGTCTGATGGTGTGGGATTTGGGGAGTCAGGCGTCTTGAACTAATTGGAGATGAAAATTCATCCAGAGTTTGAGCAAGTGAGGGTTTGCAGGGAGTGGGGGAGGGGATACCTTCTTTTGCTGCCTTTTTTTTTTTCATGACCCCCCTTGAGAAAGATCCCGATACTTTTGAGCAGGTAAGACTTGTGCCACCCACGATGCGTTTGCACGTTTCCTCCTGGATGCTGAGGTTCCCTCGGGATGGCCAACTGATTTTGGAGCCTCCGTTTCCTACTCTCCTATTTTCCTGTTAGATGTTGGAGCAGATATTTATTAAGTACCCACTATATGTTTGATATTGGACTAGAGTCTGAGAAGGACACAAATAAGCTTAAGCCATGGTCCCTGCCCTCAAGGAAAATTGTTTTCTTGAGGGTCTTAGGGGATAATGACCTTTCTCCATGAGGTCATTCCCTGAGGATAATGGGTGCTTGGAGGAAACCAGGAGATGAGGTGGTGGGGACACTGTTCAGTGGGTAAGGGAGGTTTCAGGTGATGGGGACACTTTTTAATTGGTAAGGGAGGTTCCAGGTGATGGGGACACTGTTCAGTGGGTAAGGGAAGTTCTAGGTGATGGGGACACTGTTTTGTGGGTAAGGGAGGTTGCAGATTATGGGGAAGGCGTTCAATGGGTGAGGGAGGTTCCAGGTGGTGGGGACACTGTTCTGTGGGTGAGGGAGGTTACAGGTGATGGGGAAGGCGTTCAATGGGTGAGGGAGGTTCCAGGATGATAGGAAGTGAGAATTTCAGTCTTAAGACCAGCGGTCTCTTGAGGGAGATGACTCGCAATTGCAGTCCAGAATAATTACTGTAATAGATGACGGTACTCCTGTCTTTGGGTGTCCTGAAGGAAGGACACATAACATCTGGAGATGTCAAGGAGAGCTTCACGAAGAAGGTGCCTCTTGGGCCCAGTCTTGAGGCACGACTAGGAGTGGGTCGTGGAGAGTGGAGTCGGAAGGCCAGCCGTGAGCTGTGGTTGGTTGAGATCATGAGATTGCAAGGGGGTGACGGTCTGTCTGTGAGTGAGGTCATCTAATGATACCAGATGTGGTCTTTGAGATCAGCATGTTTTACTAAATTGGTCAAATGATCTTAGGAAAAGCACAAAGTGTGTCTGAAACCATCTGGAGTCGTGCACTGCCTTGGCTAGTACGTTTCTGTATTAACTTTGGAGCCTTGCAGAAGTACTGTCTTTATGCATTCAGGGGGTCCCTCTCTGCTTCTGTACGTTATTGGCGAGGCATTCTCATCCCATCCCCCACATCCCTCCACGCCCCCATCTTTGGCCCTGGGTGATTCTGTGTTAATAGCAGTGATTAAGCCGCCTCATCTCATCAGGGAGGAGATATTAATCTTCATCAGGCCCAGGGAGGAGCTGAATTTTTTCTACTCTTCCCTCCCTTCTCGCTGCTCCCCCCATTGAGCTCAGGGGCTGCTCCAGTGTCTGCTCTGTAATCTGCTTCTGCAGATGCGTTTTAGGGGGTCACTTCTCTGCCTCCCTCCCTCAGCCTCCCTGCATCGGAGCATCACACACTGTAATTGAAGGCCGCTGTCAGGAGGTGGAGAGAAGGGAAAAATGCTCCCGCAAATGGAAACTCTCAGCTTCATTGTCCTCGCTGCTGCTGGGGAAATTAGAACAGGGCAGTGCCACAGCTGGAAGCTGTAGGCTTTTCGGTTCGTGAAATCCTATTCAGACCTTGGAGAAGTACGTCAGCACTCGGGTGCGTTTTTCATGCTATGTTTCTGTGATTAGTGGTAAGCTGAGGATTCTGGCTGCCAGGGGCAGGGGCAGGTGGCAGAGAGGCTGAGGATCAGTGAGAGAATTAGAATGGAAAGGCAATATTTCCCAAAGCTCAGCGTCCCATGCTAGTCCTGCTTGTGTGAATCATCTGCCAATAATAGCCTCTTGTGCATCGAGTTTCTGTTACGCGCCAGGCGCTGTGCTGGCACAGGAAATTATGCACATTGTCTCATTTGATCCTCACAAACAAACCTGCCAGGTACATATTGTCATTCCATTTTCCAGATGAAGAAGCTGAGGCCTGGGGGGTTAAGTACCTGTTGAGGTTGCTTGGTGAGCAGGGAGGAGCTAAATTCCACCCTAGGTTTCTTGATTCTTCCTGTCATGACCTGCCCACTGTACCTAGGAGGACTGTCCAATTTATTGTCCAAACTGGAATGCTTTAAAGAATGAAAGAGGGTGCTATAAATAATTAGGCTGGGACAGCAGGCATAAACAGAGGCTGGTCCAGGGTAACCAAGAAGCCTCTGCTACCACTGGAGACAGAGGGATGCGCCTTTTGCAGATGGCAAGACGGACATCATCCCCTCTTCTTCGTTTCCCTCCCATCTCTCCTCCCACCAGGGGTCATCTGAGCCCCTGGGAGCCCTGCTGTCTTGCCACATGCCTGGTGCAGCCTCGAGGGCCTGATTAGTTTGCTTCCACAATGAAGAATCTCAAATAACCACTGCCCCTTCCACTCAGCACGGAGCCTTCATACCCAGAGCATCTCCGAGGGTCTATTGAACTCCCTCTACTTAGTGGGATTGGCCTTTTTCAGCCTTTGAGCACACCTGGGTTGGAGAAATGGCTCTTTTTCCCCAAATGGGCTCTATTTACATTCTACCATCAATCTTCTTACTCAGAGGGATTCCTGGGACATTAAATTAGCAGAAAATGACGTTAGTGCTAAGAACCAAACTTGATGACCTGAAATACGAGTATTTATTATAAGGAATAAAACAACCTCGTCTCCACCTCCCCACCCCAGATCATATCCTCACACTGAATTGTGTTGATGCGGGTTTCCTTTTAGTTGGAGCATTTCTTTGTTTTTGGCAGATTGTCTCAAAGGCACAGAGTATGGAATTATATTAGATATCAGCACGAGGCAAGTTTGTACGTGGCTTGTCCCCATGTAATTTACTGGCTTTCCAGGCTGTGGTCTATGCATATGAATTCTGACAGAGACTGCACCCTTTCTCTTTGCATGGCCCCATCTCCCTCTAGTCTAGCCACATCACTCTACTCAGTTTTTCTCGAATTTGACATATTTTTATGCCTTTATTTTTGCCACACTCTGCTTTTTTCCCTGAGAAAAACTCCACTATGAAAGCTCAAGCCCAGATCCCCTGGTACTTGAAGCCGTCCCCAACTCATCACTTGAGTTCCTGCTGTCCTTGCTTGTCCCTCTGGTGGAGTGTTTTGCACAGAGTTGGTGTTTAATATGTGCTGTAAAATGGGACAATGATAATGCTACCTCTGAAGTTGTTAAGGGGTTAAATAATTCACTTAGAGCACAAAGAACACAACCAGGCACACAGTAATTCATCTTAGCAATTACATTTGTTATTATTAGGTGTTGGGAAGGTGATAAAGTGCCAAGACTTACTGTGTGTCTCCCCCACCGAAGTGACAGCTCCTCTGGGGCAGGGCCACATCATCTTTCTCAATTTTGTATCCCCAGGGCCAAATATAGGGTACATGGTATGTGTTCAATGAATTCAATTGAACGAATAAGATAAAGTAAAAGCCCACGTGGGGAAGGGAGGTTTTGAGAAAGATACTTTACTCCCTAAATACCTGGAGGCCAGGTGGGGGTACAGGACCTGAGATTAATTAGAAAGGGTCCTGGGGGGCTGGTCTGGTGGCATAGCGGTTAAGTTTGTGTGCTCCGCTTTGGCGTCCTGGGGTTCGCAGGTTCGGATCCCGGGCGCGGACCTACGCGCTGCTCATCAAGCCATGCTGTGGCGGCATCCCATATAAAGTAGAGGAAGATGGGCATGGATGTTAGCCCAGGGCCAATCTTCTTCAGCAAAAACGAGGAGGATTGGCAACAGATGTTAGCTCAGGGCTGATCTTCCTCAAAAAAAGAAAAAAAAAGAAAGGGTCCTGAGATGAATAAGAAGCAGATGACACACAGGGGCAAGTCTGTTCAAAGCACTCAGGGTCATTTCAGGCTGCTGCAGATCTGAATCAGTGTTTACGTGGGGCTGCCACAGCCATCTGGGAGGAGGAAGGACGATCCCTTCTCACCGACACAGCCTCGAGACCTTGGGTGCATTTGGGGAGGTTTGGCCTGTACAGTGTTTGCAGGAAGTCAGAGTCATCTGTGGACATCAAGGCAGAGAACCTGAGTCGGTGTCCAGCCATGCCCGAAACTGATTGTGTGGCCATGGGCAAGTTACTCCTTCTTTCTAGAATCTGTAAAATAAAGTGGCTTGGGGTTGGGAGAGTTAAGCAAATTTTATGTGGATTGCCATCTTCTCAAAAGGATAAAAATGAAAATCAACTCAAAATGTATCGTAGACCTAAAACATAAGCAGTAAAGCTATAAGAGTCTTAGAAGGAGAAATGGGGAGTAAATCTTTGTGACTTTGAATTAGGCGATGGTTTCTTAGACATGACACCAAAAGCACAAGCAAAAAAAGAAAAAAAAAGATAAATTGGACTTCATCAGAATTAAAATCTTTTGTGTGTCAAAGGATACCATTAAGAAAGTGAAAAGACAATCTAAAACATAGGAGAAAATATTTGCAATCAAATATCTGATAAGGGACTTGTACCCAGAAGAGATAAAGAACTCTCATAGGTCAACAATGAAAAGACAAATAACCCAATTAAAAAATGGGCAAAGGACTTAAATAGACATTTCTGCAAAGAAGATATACAAATAGCCAATAAGCACATGAAAAGATGCTCAACATCATTAGTCATTGGGGAATGCCAGTCAAAACCACAATGGGATGCCACTTCACACCCACTAGGGTGGCTGTTATCATAAGGATAGAAAATAACAAGTGTTGGAAAGGACGTGGAGGAATGGGAACCCTTATTCATTGCTGGGGGGAATGTAAAATGGTGCAGCCACTTTGGAAATCAGGCAGTTCCTCAAAAAGTTAAACAGAATTATCACATGACCCAGCGATGCTACTCCTAGTGTAACCATGGGCTCTCTAGGACCAGTTCAATTGACCCATCTTATCAACAGAGTAATTAAGAGTGGTTTTTCAGGAACTGAGAAACGATGCTTTGTCCAGTTCAGGCTGGCAGGCTGTCCATCCGGGCCTGCCAAATGCCCAATAAGTGACCATTTTGATGTCCAGGGGCTGAAAACTCCACCCTCAGACCATGGGAACACCACCATTTTGTGAACATGCGTCCTATGAAGAGGCATGAACCTTGACTATGCTTGTGCAGATCATCAATTACCTCACCTCTCCTCACCTCCAATCCTCTATCTCCACACTTCAGACCACCCTGCCCTTCATCCAATAAATTTTGCTTCAAGCCCTGGATTGGGGAGACCAATCTGAAAGTTTATCGTCTTGTCTGCTTGCAGATCCTTCTTGCAATAAAGCCTTTCTGCCCTCAAAAGCCAGCTTCTGTGTGCCTCGGGTGGAGAGACCTTGGTTGGTAATGCTAGATATGCTGAAGAGAACTGAAAACATGTACTCAAAAACTTGTACATGAGTTTTCATAGCAGCATTACTCATAACTATCAAAGTGGAAACTACCCAGCTGTCTACAGATTGATGAATGGATAAACAAAATGTGCTATAGCCATACGATTGAATGTTATTCAAACATAAAAAGGAATGACGTATTGATACATGCTACAGCGTGAATGAACCTGGAAAACATTAAGTCAAAGAAGCCAGACGCAAAATGCCATATAATGTATGATCCCATTCCTATAAAAGGTCAGAATAGGCCATTCTATAGAGACAGCAAGTAGGTTAGTGGTTTCTAAGGGTTGGGGGAGGGGAAAATGGAGAGTGACTGGGAATGGGTACAGAGTTTCTTTTTAGGGTTATGAAATTGTTCTGGAACTACATAGTGGTGATGGTTGCACAACTCTGTGAATATACTAAAAACCACTGAATTGTACACTTTAAAAGGATGAATTTGATGGTATGTGAATTATATCTCAATAAAGGTGTTATGAAAATGGAGCTGCTCAGGATAAAGCAGGACCAGGAGGCCTGGATCCCCTCATCTGTTCTGTCTTTCTCTTCGCCCCACCCCACAGAGTGCTCCCTGAGATGCCTTCATAGTTCCAGGGGATGCAGTTTGAAGGACCTTCTGGCTTGGATGTCATATGTTTCAGGAAACTGATGTGAGGGATGAGACAGCCAGATGCAGTGTGGGAGATGTTTCCTTTTCCGTGTCTCCCTGACTCCCTGGCCGTGAAGGGGTGTGACCACCAGCCTCCCAGTCTAAACCAAGTGGGAGAAGGTCATTGTGACGACCGCCGCTTAATTTACGGGTCACTCCTGTGCCAGAGTTGAGGCAAGGGTTTGTAGGAAAGAGAAACATGAACCCCAAATTCCCCTCCCTCATTGAAATGTGAAGGTTGAATGGGGCTTCCATGCCTGCTCCGGGGACAAAGGAAACAAAAGGACACATATAAAGGATCTTGCAGATGGCCTACTGTTGTGTTAGCTGCTTGCTTACAACCCTTCAGTGGTTTCTCATCGCGAGTAGGATGAAATCCCGTGTCAAAGCCTCTAGTGGCCTCCCATCTTCCTTGCCTGTGCTCTGGCTCCTCCAGCCCGCTCGCTGGTCGCCTGGTCTCCCCACCTCCATTCCCTTGACCGGGCGGCACTGTTTTCTGCCATTCTGGAGGCGAGTTCATATTTGTCTTTGAAGATCCAGCTTATCACTATGTTGTGGGTTGAATCGTGTCTTCCCAAAAAGGTGGTGAAGTCCTAACCCCCAGTGCCTGTGACTGTGACCTTACTTGGAAATAGAGCTGCTGCTGATCAAGTTAAGATGAGGTCATTAGGGTGGGCCCTAATCCAATCTGACGGGTGTCCTTAAAAAAGGGAGAAATTTGCACACAGAGACATGTACAGAGGGAAGATGATGTGAAGACACAGGGAGAGGGCCGTCTACAAGCCAAGGAATGCTTGAGGCCACCAGACGCTAGGAGAGAGGCCTGGGGCAGATTTTCCCTCATGGCCTCGGAAGGAACCACCCCTACTGATACCTTGATCTTGGTCTTCTGGCCTCCAGAACTGTGAGAGAATGCTTTTCTGTTGTTTAAGCCGCCCAGATTGTGGTACTTTGTTGTGGCAGCCCTAGGAAACTAATGCACACCATTTCCGTGAATACCGTGGCCTTTCTACATTTCTCCACCAAATCATTCACTTCTTCTGTGTCCCCTAACACTTTATCGTTTAATTATTATACTTAACATATTACATTGTATTTACTTCTGTTTGTCTCCCTAAATAGACTGTGATGGTAGGGTTTATCTCTTTGCATTCCTAAGACTTAGTGATGTACATGTGATATAAGAATCGATGGACAGATGGATGGATGGATGGATGGGTAGATGGATGGGTCAAAAAATCAGTCAGTCTCTCTGGATTTCCTGATTCCAAAAGAGAAAAGCCAACTTCTTTGTATGAAAGCTCAAAGTTTAAAATGCAGATTAACGTCTGAAAGATATATGTGTCATCTCTATTTGAATCTCTCTTTGGCAAGCAGTCTTTAGGCATTCATTTCCCAGTGTAAATAACTTGGGATATGTTAAAAAGTTCACCGGTGTTTAAGTTCATTAAATTAACGTTGTCATTTTGAGCTGCTGTGTGTGTTGCAGCTTGTAAACTGTTCATCTTGTTTCTGTAATCCTGCTGTAGTGTCATCTTCAGGAGTGTGGGATGTATTAAAAATGGAAGAGTTGTTTTATACCAAAGAGTCCTGGACCAGGAATTAAATGACTCAGGTCTGCCACTTAACACTCTGTGGATTTTATTTATTTATTGATTCAGGCATTCAACTAAAATTTGAGTGCCAACTTTGCCATGAACTCTGTTGAGTATTAGGGGTACAGAGATAAAAGCAATAAGCTCCTGTCCAAAGGAGCTTATAGTCTGGGTGGTGTTTGAGAGAGGAGTGAAGCAAAATTCGGGTACATAATTATAAATGATATGATGGGACTTACACAAGGTGCTATGGGACAGAGAATAGGGCACCCAGTTTCTAAAGGTAGTTGACAGGAAAGACTTACCATAGGAGGTGATTTACCTGGCCACAGATGAGGGAGTGGATCGTGTTCTAGACACAGAAAAGCGTATGCAAAGGCCCTGAGGCCTGTGCAGAGTCCCACAGGCAGATCCTTGAGAAAGGGGCCGAAGTGAATGCCAGAGTGGCAGCAGCATGAGAGTGAATGAGTGGCCTCTGATGGTAAGCACTTGCAGGTGACTGCAATCGTTTGGATACAGAGGTTCCAGGGTACTTGTTAAAAATTCAGTCACATACATTAATTTTTTTCTCATTTGCAAAAGATTTGCTTATTTAGTTTTTCATCCCTCACCCGCCCACTCACCTATTCATCCATTGACAGAACACATGCTCTTGTGCGCAGGCTTTGTCAGGCCCTATGCCGAGCACTGGGCACAGGGCAGTGAATCACACAAGCCTCACAGAGCTTCTGTCTATCGAGGAGACCAGCTATTCTAGACCCCCTCCTCCAAACCCTGTTCACCCTGCCCCAGACCACTAGCCGTTTCCTCCTTGCTCCTCAAGTATACTCCTGCCCCAGGACCTTTGCACTGGATACTGGATACCTGCTGTTGCCCTTTCTTAGCTACTCACCCTTCTCCACCCTGGTTTCCCTCAGCCTGACCTGTGTGGAGCACATCCACAGGTTTCCTTGCCCCCAGCATCCTGTTGCAAGGACGCTGGCAGGAGATGGGTGGGAAGAGAGTGAGACTGGGGTCATTTCTTCTCCAGGCTTCCTCTCTGTGGGTAGAAGGAACAAAGCAGTGAAGGCCACTGTCCTGCAGGCAGCCCTCCCCATGCAGTTCTTCTGCCGCATTCCTGGGACCACTTCAGGCCTAGAAGTGGCCTGGTCCTCCGTGTAACTGACCCTGGGCTGCAGAAGCTCTGTGGTTTCCCTACACCCTGCCCTTCTAGTAGTCTCCTCAAATTACCCTATTCGAATGTGCATCTTTTTCCTGCCAGGAATCCAACAAGCTCTTCCCTTTCCTGAAATACTTTTTTTCCCTCATCTATCCAAGTTTTGCTCTAATACCACCTTCTCAGTAAGTTTCCTCTGATCATTCTACTTAAAAAATGCAAGCTCCTCTCGACTTATCTCTAGTCCCTGCTTTATTTTTCTCTTTAGTATTGGCCACTTTTTATTTATTTATCTATTTATTTATTTATTTATTTATTTATTTTTGTGAGGAAGATCAGCCCTGAGCTAACGTCTGATGCCAGTCTTCCTCTTTTTTTTTTTTTTCCTGAGTAAAGTTGGCCCTGAGCTAACATCCGTGCCCATCTTCCTCCACTTTATATGGGATGCCACCACCACCACAGTACGGCTTGCCAAGCGGTGTGTCAGTGCGCGCCCGGGATCCGAACCGGCGAACCCCGGGCCGCCACAGCGGAGCGTGCGCACTTAACCGCTTGTGCCACCGGGCCGGCCCAGTATTGGCCACTTTTTGATATATCATATAATGTAGTTATTTATTTTGGTCTGTATTCCTCCCTAACACCCACACACACGTACGTGCGTGCACACGAATGTAAGTTTCATGAAGGCAGAGGTTTTTTCGTTGCTGTATATTGCTGTACCCCATCACCGAGACTTGTCCCTGGCATGTTACAGGGCCTCTGTAAATGTTTGTTGAAGGGACAGAGGAGTAGGCGTTAAAGACACTATGTCTGTGTAGGACCTCGTGCGCACTAACTCATTTGCTTCTCGTAATAGCCGTCAGAAGGAAGCTGGGAAAATGACGTGTGCGCACATAGGAACCCCTTGGGGCTGGGGCCAGGCCATGTCTGCCCTGTGTGCCTGTCTGTTAATCTTCATCGTTGTCCTCAACATCATCTCTTTCGTGAGAAGGCACTCTGAAGGCAGATCTAAACAGTGGCGTCCCAGCTCTCTGGGGCAATGGTGGCATTTTTAATGGCAGTAGATGAAAAGCCTCCTGAAGTGACTACCTTGAAGGAGACAGAACTCATTGGATGTAGAAGGTCTGGTGGGTTACAGTCTGATTCATCACATTGTTAACACGTTTCTTTCCCATGGTGTTGAGCATAAAAATGTATTTGATTCCTCATCTTTTACAGTGCACTGGTGATAGTGTGTATCCCCTGAAAAGCTGGGGCTTCACCCCTTCCCCATGACATTGTTCCTTGTCCTGTCACAGGAGAGAGACCTGATTCGACTCACCTCTGCCCTCCTGCCCTCACTGCCTTTAAATGTAGTGGTTGATTGTCACTCTGCTTCGCTAGGACTGGATGTGATGTTCTCTTTCCTAACTCCTCACCCCATTATGTATCCCTTCCTGCTTAATCTGCACTTTGGTGTTCTGTATACGTATATTTTAATTGTAAGCCAACTCATGTGGGACAGGAGCAGGAAGTAAGGTTTAAATTATAAATTAAGTGAGAATTCTTATTATACATTGATCAGTTTATCATCAGTGTACCTTGTTTTGTGATGACACTACATAAATTAGTTCCTTTTCTGAAATAAAGGCTCATTCCAAAAATTCCTTTTTTCTAAAACACTGAATACCCCCAAGCTTCTGGATCTTTTATGAATAGTAGCAGACAAGCAGAGAAAGCTGAGTCTTACCGCTTTGGCCGAGTTGAAAAAACGGAGGCCAGCTGTAGGCCCAAGACTGCCTCAGCAAGGCCGTGTTCCCTGACCTTCCCCGGCCTCAGGAATTCTGTTACCCTCTTTTCCTGGGCTTTTTTGCCTCTGTGTTCTGTGTTAGTCATTTGGAGAATGGACCCTGGTTTGAGGTCCCAGCCTTATTAGCCACTGGATGTGTGATCTTAGGCATATCATGTGACTTTCTGTGTCTTACTTTCTTCATCTATAAAACAGTCATGATGATAATACTTTCCTGACAAAGAAAATAAACAGATGCACATCTGTCTGCTTCCTCAGACAAGTGAACTCGGGTTTGATCTTGTTCCCATTAGACGGCGTTCACGGTGGGTTTGAAGCCACAGTGTTCTAAAATAAGCATTTCTCTTTGTGTTCTCTTGTCCAGCTCCGTTCACATTACTACAGTGTGGTGGAAGAACACGGCACTGGACACCTCAGATGAGTGCTGGCTCTTCCTCTTACTTGGTTTAGCAAAATACTTAGCTTTGGGGCCTTGGTTTCCTTATCGCTGTGTATATGGGGTAATATCTACCACCCCCTTTAAGGTGAAGACTGAATCAGATGGTGAATGGATCACCACAGTTCAGTGCCCAGCCCAGAATGGGTACTGATTAAATGGCTTAACCAAACCAGTCCAAGCTGTGTTATTTGATGTAATCCCTTAAAGCAGTTTGATTCAACTCTGTAACAGTGTTGTCATAAGAAGCAGAAAACGTCTTTCTCTTTGGGGGGCCAATTCTGGCGTGCTCTTGTTTGTGAAGCCCTCTTCCTTTCCGTCCTTAACCATCTTCCAACACCTCGTGGCTGCCCTGTGTCTCCTTGACCCTCAGGAAGCCTTGGTTCCATTGCCAGCATGTGCCTGTCCGCACTTGCCATGGCAAACTGATTCCCCCTACCTTGCTTTTCCAAATCTTCTCACATCTCCTCTCAAAAGCTCTCTCTCTCCCTCACCCATACTGCCTTAATTTCTTGTTCCTCTGCCATTAAGTAGGTGTTGATTTCTATTAAGATGAGCGTCAGGATTTATTGAGCAGAGAGGTAAATATTGACAGAGGGAGGGAGGTGGGGAATTCTGCCCCCAACTCCCATCCTGCTTGCTGCTTAGAGAGTTAGGCAGGCAGAGTGGCACCCCAATCTGTTGCAGTAGGGGAATTGCCTAGGCAGGTAATTCACAAAGGTGCCTTTGTGAAGGCAGCTTCACAAATGGACCAGCTTACGAGGAACCTCATGCATCTTATTAGAATATTTCCAATCCTGACACTGTGCTTGGCACAGGGTGGATGTCAGCAGATATATTTTTGGAAGGAGGAAAGGAGAGAGGGAGGAGGATCTGGTAAGGCATTTGGCACCTCCTACCTTCCCTGGGTAAAGGGAAAGGAATTTAGGATTTGTGTGATGAATGTCACCACGAGTTTGTGAGTGTTTATACGAAGCTCATGTTTCTGCTACCTCATAAAATTACTCCTACAAATGTTAAAACTGGCAGTTGAGTGATCTTCATCTCATGAAATTTTATGGTTGTGGGCACTGAGGTTAAGAGTGGGGAGGGGGAGTCCCAGGGCCACATGCCAATTCTAGGCAGAGCTTGGCTTAGAGATACTTGTGGTCCATTCCCTGATCCTTTCCATGTTTCTTGATTTTCCCATTTTCATCTCAATCTGTCTGCTTGTCTGTTGCACTCTATCTATTTCTTGTGTGATAATTAGAAATATATATTTGGCCTTTGCCCTGGTTCCTGACACAGAGCTTCTAAAACTTTTGGAATTTTCTGAGTGATAGGGGTGAGAAGAGCATCATTTGTTATTCTTAGCAAGCTCCTTTCAACCATACCTGAGTTTATGCTAATGAGGTGATGCTTGGTGGGCTTCTGGATAGCTTCAGGATGGGGGCTGGTCGCCCAAGGAACCAACTGGGGAGGGGAGAGGGGCTGGAGATTGATGAAGTCGTGGCCACCGATGGTCACCTCAGTCATGCCTATGGAGCTTCCAGGTTGGTGAACACATCAAGGTGCTAGGAGAGTGGCGCACCCAGAGAAAGCATGGAAGCTCTGTGCCCCTCCCCCCTCGTACCTTGCCCTATGTATCTCTTCCATTTGGCTGTTTCTGAGTTGTATCCTTTATAATCAACCAGTAAGAGTAAGTCAAGAGCTTTCCTGATTCTGTGAGCCAGTCTAGCAAATTGTCAAACCTGATGAAGGGGTCTTGGGAACACCCCAACTTTATAGCCAGATGATCAAAAGCACGGGAGGCCCGGACTTGTGACTGGTGCCTAAAGTGGGGGCAGTCTTGTGGAAATGAGCTCTTTGCTTGTGGGTCTGCACTAACTCCCTGTGGTGTCAGAATTGAATTGGAGTGTAGGATACCCAGTTGGTGTGAGGAAAAGCCCCCATACATTTGGTGTCAGAGGTGTTGTGAGGACAGACCACTCAATCTGCCTCTTGGCTTCCCTGGTTGTCATTTTATAGTTTGGAATATTCCTCAGTGTGTTCTCTTGGTCAAGTTAACATGCCAGTGGCCCAGTCTCCTCAACTGGAACAAAGAGTGTTGTAGGATTAAATGAGCAGGGTTTCTCAGCCTTGGCACAGGACATTTGGGGCCTGGGGATTCTTTGTTGTGGAGTCTGTCCTGTGCATCGTGTGATGTTTCCCAGCCTCTATCTACTAGATGCCAGCAGCACCGCACTCCCCTCCCCCAACACACACAGGCGTGACACCAAAGATGTCTCCAGCCATTGCCAGATGTCCCCTGGGCCCCAGCTGAAAGCTAGTGGCATGGAGTGAGACATCATTAAGTATTGTTAAAACATCATCATCATTCTGATGATGATGATGATGTAGTTATTTAACTTATCCAGCAAGTATTTGAGTAGTGTGTACTGTGTACATCACATTGCACTAAGCTCAGCAACAAATGAGAAAGTAAACCCGTTGTCCCTGCCTTCCGGGAGATCATGATGGGGTTTGAGAACCACACACCTGAGCATGGGCGTCCGTGATTGCCCTGAATGTTTTGTTCTGACCTAAACAGAGCAGGACGATGGCGAGGCCGACTTGAGAGGCAGGTTCCCTGCTCTCAGGCCTTCTTCCTGAGCTCACGGTTCCCCTCCTTTGATTCCCGGTGAACATGGCAATGGGAGAGGGAATGACCTTGTTGGTTAGTCCCCTGGTTCCTGATAAGCCTGGACTGGGAGAGACTGTCTCTGAATCAGAGCAGCTGGCTCTTTGAAATGACAGACACTGTCACATTGTTGCTGTTGTTATCCTGTGCATTCAAAGTCTCACCAGAATCTGGTGGGCAGATCCCTGCCACCTCTCCCCTGTGCTCGCCCCACACAGCAGCTGAGGGGTCCTCTCAACACACAGCCACATTGCAAAGCACCTCTGCTCAAAACTCTCCGTCAGACCCGACCATTGGCCTTCCAGGATCTTCCTGAACTGTTCCCTCTCTGACCCCATCCCACCAACTCCTCTCCTATCTCTGCTCCTCCTTCTCACCGTTTCAGCTCGCTCTGCTCCCACCACAGCTGCTCTCCTTGGTGTGCCCATTGCTCTGGCTCCTCTGGGAATGCTCTCCCTCCGGATCTTTCATAGCCGCAGGTCTTTGTTCACACTTCACCTTATAAGAGAAGCTTTCCCTCGGGGCCCTTTATGAAATAGCAACCCTCCTCCTCCCCAACCACATCTCCTTACTTTATTTTCTTCACAGCTCGGATCACCACCTAGCACATCCACTGTGTTTTATTGTTGTTGAGGCTATTGAATATCTGTATCCTCCCACTAGAATGTAAATGCCCTGCGGGCAGGCAATTCGTTGGTCTTGTTCAGTGTCCAGAAGAGTACCTCGTACATCCTGGGCACGCAATAATAATTGGTGATTGAATGGATGGATGGATGGGTGGGTAAATTGGATGGATGGATGAATGGATGGGTAGATGGATGGATGGATAGAAGGACAGATTGATAGATGGGTGGATAGATTGATGGATGGAAGGATGGAGAGATGGATTCTCTCTTGAGGAAGGAGTTGTTAAGATGACTCCATGTTGATACAGTGTTGCAAAGAGTGCGCTGAACCGTTGTTCAGCATTTCCTGGGAGCGATGGGCCTCCAGTACCATGACCCAGGTACTGGTAGAGTCAGTACCTGTTTAAAGTGTGGCATCAATTCTATGCTATGTCAACCCTTCCTTTCTCAGTTCTCTGCTGGTTAATGAGCCCACCTGGGCGTACAGATGAGGCATGAAGAGTGGCCCTTGTAGAACCCTGTACTGACAGCCCTGGATTCACACCTCTGACCTTATAGCATCGTCAGCCTCGTCCAGAAAAGCACGTCATCTTTGTGTTCTGGACCCTTCGTCCTGAGACTCTTACTGCTGCCTCTACTTTGCTCATTTCCCCCATGCTCTCTTTTCATCCTTCCCATCTAGTGCACGTGGAATTTTTAGGAGGAAAGAAAAACATGCATTTCGTCATTGTCACTCTTCTAACCAGTTGTCTTCCACTCAGTATCGCGTGCGGAATCTGCCTGTCACTCTGGCGTGCTCCATCGCCCACGCACCTCTTGCTCCCAGCCTGTGCTTCCTTGCACACTTTCACTCTGCTGCCCTCTGGCACGCTCGCTTGCATCCTGCCTGTCTCCTCCCCCACCCCACGCTGTTCCTGGTGGCACTTCCCCTGTCCTCACTCTCCTCTCCACTAAGCTCCCTTGGAACCTTCATCTCTCAGATGGTGCAGCCTTCTTCAGCTGATGTGTCAGCATCATTCCTTTTTTGAAGCAAGGAACCGGTTTGGTCTGCACTGGCCCCAAGTTCGTCCTCATGGTACTTCCAGACTCCCTCATTCTCTTCCCTGTATTGGCTGCCCCCAAGGGCTGGGCTCAGTGATGAATCCCAATTGCACTAGTGGCCAGGGCCGGGCCCTGCTCACGCTGAAGGTGGTGTTGGGAGCCGTGGGCATGAGTGAAGTCCCCCCAGAACACCATAATGCATGGGGAGTAGGAGAACAAAAGGGGGCCCAGGATGGCTATATGGATGGCAGGGTCCTGGAAGATAGAATTTTTTTCTTTTAAGCCCAGCACAAATACCATCTTCCAACAGTGTCTTCGTCCTTCTCTGAATTCCGCACCCTCTTCCCCTTTACCCTTTGCTTGGTTAAACTTCATGTACCCTTTACCCAAATCTGCCTGGTATCACAGCTATTTCTGTGTGTACGACCCTTGGAATCAACAGCTACCTTTTTCATCCTTGTTTCCACCTCCACACCTTACAGAACATTGCACATAGTAGACTTCCAGAAGTGTCTGTAGACGTGAACTGGCTGGTTGAAGAAAGCATGGGAGTGGCAGTCTCTAGAATTTCTTTGCATGTTACCCACGTTCTGAAGTTATTATTTGAGAGATCCAGAGAAGGCATGCCTCCCTTTCTCCTTGGACCCTGGAGGCTGGGCTTCTTTCACCATGAACCAATCTCGAGTTGCTTTGCAGCCAGCCTGGAAATTGATTAACGCATTTCCCCTTTTATAAGAGCTTCATTTAAACTTCCAAATTCTTTTAAACTCAAGACTTTTCTTTCTTATAATTGCCCCTAATGGCTGTCTTGTTTGAAGAAGCCTTTGTTAGATCTTATCTGACCCCTCAGTCCTTGCCTTCTGCCTCCTATTATTCCCCTAGTCCTTCCTAAACATTCCAGAGGAATCTTCCTCAAAGGCTGTACCACTCCCTGCTCAAAAGCCTTCTGTGGCTCCTTAGTGCCTAGAGAACAAAGGAGTCAGGCCTGACAATGTTAGCTTCACATTTACTGCCTTCCTGGATTTTCCTCTAACTTTCCTTTCCAACTCTATCAAAGCATTTTGCCCCCCAATCACCAACCTCAACTCCCACTCACAACCCCAACCCTCAACGTACCTCTGCTTCAGCCATCAGAGTTGGTTCCCCAAATGGATGTGTCCCTTGTGTGTCTCCATGCTGTTGTTACTCATGCAGTGTCCATTTCCTTCTTCCAAGGCTGACCCCATCTTCTCTGTAGAGTCCATCTTAACTGTTTCTCTACTAATTCTATTTCTTGTTCTGTCTTGTCAGAATTATTGTTTCTCTCCTCATTATTGCCATTATACCTCCCTCCATTGTGGGAGTTATTATAGTGTGCCTTCTGCTGTAATTGTATGTTTTTGCCTGTCCACTCGATTCTAAAGGCAGGAGTGGTGTTATCCCCATAATGTCCAGCTTAGTTCGCAATGTCCATCATAGGTCCCAACACATTTTCATTCAGTCAAAGAACTTTTAATGTTGTCTTTGTCACATTGTCATTACTATCTTCCTAGTGACTTAGAATTGACAAAGTAATTTCTTACCCAGGCTCTCCATTGTACTTCTGACTGCCATGTATAAAACAGTACAACAAAAGACAAAGATAAAAAATAGAAAACTGTGTCAGGGTTACACACAAAGCTTTCATGTTCCCATTTAGCACCAAAGAAGATACCACTCAGACCAGAAGATCAATGATTTCATGTGCAGGTGGGATGAGAAGTCCAGAGCTTCTGTGAGGAGAGAAGTTCGTTTGTCCTCATATGCTACTTACAGTTTTTCTATCATATCTTGAACCTGCACTGACCAATCAGATTAAAAGGAGCAGCCCACACATTTATTCTGTGGCTGCGCTGGTCCTCCATCTGTCAGATTTGTAAGCTGCTCTTCAACTGGGAGCCTAGATCTGACTTAAAAGATGTCCCTTCAAGACACTTCGTGGAAATGTTCGTGAATGCATTTCCTTTTTGTGCTCGTGGGTTTCTGTCCTTTCTTGTTCTTTGCCCCAAGTCATCCAGACCTTTAAGTTAAGTAGGGAATTTCTAAGTTATATGAATCGATAACAGTCCCCCATAACTGTCAAGTATTGTACTTATAAGAGACTTGCATATTCAGATTCTCACAGAGTCTCCATGATAAACCTGAGAAAACAGATATCTTTGCCCACATTCTAGGAATGAGACAATTGAAATTCAGAAGGAATGAATGTTTTGCTATGGTTAGGTGACTTCCCCAAGGTCACACAGCTGGATCGCCAAGATTTCAATCTAAAGCTAGCCACTCCAAGTTCAGTCCTCTTTCTCCTACACAACAGCGATTTCAGTCACTTTTACTTAGATAATCTCACTTAATCATACACGTTGTTGCAAATAATAAAGCCAAGTTACATTGTTTAGTTGACACCACTCTACTGAATCCCACTCCCTTCTGCCTCTGCTTTTTTTTGTTCTGTTTAGTTTCCATCAAGAATATTTGATTTGCTTTTAATGCTCTGAATTTCTGG
Source organism: Diceros bicornis minor (assembly GCF_020826845.1). NCBI lineage: Eukaryota > Metazoa > Chordata > Mammalia > Perissodactyla > Rhinocerotidae > Diceros > Diceros bicornis. The sequence goes on from NC_080764.1 coordinate 15,498,263, forward strand.
TTTCCTTTCACTTCCCCAGGAATCCCATAGGCACTAAGGACCCAGGGATTGTACTCCCAGAGCAGGCGCTAATGCTCTGCGTGGGGATGGCATTCCTGGAGGACCAGGCTGTTCTCAATCCAGCAGCCTCTGGCTTCAGTTGCATCCATCTTCTCAGCAGCCGCCTTCTGCTATGCCACCAGGTCACTGCAACCAACTATTTTACTTCCTTACTTAAAACCCTCTATTGGCTCAGGACAGTCTAAACTTCTCGTGGCCTACAAAGATCTGTTCAGTGTGGCCCCTGTCGACCTTGTATCCTTGTGTCTGGTCACTTCCTTCTCTGACATTCTACATTTCAACTTTGTTTATCCGCAAACCATCTTCTCTAGCCTCTGGGCTTTGGACCTCCAAGTATGCGCTGGTATACTAATTCAGAAAGGAAAGAATGAAAAAGGCCCTGATATGTCGTATTTGCCCACTTCTGTGGTGTAAATTCTCCCACCAGTAGGAGCCAGTTCCAGCATACCACAGAAGCCAGGCTGCCTGGAATGCCCTTCTTTTTTCTCTTTACCTGCAGATTCTTGGTTTGCTCTCGGGACTTGGTTCAGATGTTTCTCCTTCAGGTCCCACCTATGCCCTGCCTGGCTCTGTGTTTTCGCATGCCCCCTTGCTAACATTGGTTATAAATAGCACTTACCAGACTGGATTGTAATTGCTTGTGCGTGGACGTCTCCCTTCTGTTTTCTGCACTCTGTGGGTGGACACCAGCTGTGTTTTGATTCACTTCTCTAACCTAGCACTAAGTACAAGGTCAAAGACATAGAAGATGTTCAACAAATGTTTGTTGAATGAAGAAGGCATGTTTTGACTTTAAGAGGAGGGTAACCTTTGTACTTAGCTCAAGAAGAGTGTTTGTTGATGCAAGTTCTGATCCTGCATATTTTAGTTGCAGGACAAACAGGTCTGCTCAAGTTTGAAAAGGGGAATGGTGGTGGCGTTTATAGACACAGGTACATGCCCCCAAACCCAGAGGCGAGGCTTACAGCCCAGTTTTTACCTGAAAATTTAGGAATCAAGGCCTTTTCTTCCAGGATGTAGGAGGCCATAGGGTCTTTCTAATTCTGTGTCTCCTCTCTCTCTCTCCGTCTTTTCCCTCTGACTTTCTTGCTGTCTTTCCCTCTCTCTCTCGCTCCCCCACCCCATACGCCCTCCTCCTCCTGCTTTCTTCATTCATCAGCTGTGTTCTTCTCCTGATGAGCTTCCTCTGCTCCTTCCTTCTTTTGCACAACCCAATATTGTCTTCCAGCCCCGACTCTCCATGACCCATTAGCTTAGGCACCTAGCGCCAATGAGAACCTCTCTTCGTGTGCCTTATTTAAAATTTCCATAAGAATAAATGTGATTGGCTCAGCACTGCTGGTTGAAGCCCCCAGCCACCATCTTGGATCAGGAATCCCTGACTGGGAGAATCAGTAGAGGGGAGGGCAGAGTCAGGGTGGGACACACAGATAATGACGGACCTGTCTGGGACTTGAGGAATTAAGGTGGTTCCCTCTAAATGGTGCAATCCCAGGCTGAGTTGAATCTAAAAATGATGGTGAATTGGAGTTGGGGGGAGGGGTAGCCACTTCACTCTCGGTAAAATAATTGTGGATCAGGATGGAAAAAGCTCAGTCCATTGGCCATGTGGCCAGCCAGCTCTTTCTTGGCTCATGTTGTTTCCACCCAATAAGAACCTAAGTCTATTAAAAATAATCATGGCTTCAGCTTCTGTGATTGCCTCTGGGAGTCCAGTCAACACATTCATTAATTATCCTCGGTGTGAACAGATTTCCTCTAAAAAGCCTCCTGTGTCTTTATTTTTTTTAGCCTCATTCTGCACCTTCCAATATGTCCAACCTCGGTCCCCTCATAAATTGGTCACTGTCTTAGATTTCTCTCCGGCATCTGGTTTGCTTCTGCGCAGTGTTGTCTTCTGGTGAGCCAACTGTGGTTCTGATGGACCACACGTAGCCAGGAGTCCTCAGAGCAGGAAGTGGGTCTTTGCTTGGTCTGCCTCTTAGATCAATACCTCAGGGTATTGACATCCTTGGGCATTTGCTCTCTGGATGCAGTTAGTCAGTGTGCTATTAAGAGACCTTAAGCTGATGATAAGTAATAGCACATTTGGCTTGATTGAAGGGAAAGTATAGATAGTGCCTGGAATTATCTGCAATGAGACAGAAAAGGTTGTCTACGCTGCAGTAATGTGACTGAGCCTCTTTTTAAGTGGCCTCTCTCACAAAGTATTATAGGAACCTAGAGATTAGAGAGAGAAAAGCTTTAGAGTTGAGAAGGAAGGAATGGAAGCAGAGTAATGGCAAAGAAAAGGATCTCAGAGGTGGAGATTAATGGTGCATGGAGTGGGGAGGCACAGCATAGGAGGACTGGAGTGGGGAGGGACAGCTTGGCTCTTTGGGACAAAGTGACTTCGGAGGAATATGTTTGAAGTGAAATTTCAGGACATGGTTGGTCAAGTGGTTCCATGTATGGTTTTGATAATCCTCATCCTGCATGCATTGTTTCCTCTTTCATTTGTTGCACCAGAGGGAGAAATAAGTGCCAGTTGATTTCTTAAGTACAGTCATTAGTGCTTGGGATTGTTCACAAAAAGAAGCATCTTTTGGGTCAACAGCCTCCTTAGATCACCTGTGGCTAAGAGCACTCCTGTCCCACTGTAGGTACTTGAGTGTCCTGAGTGGATTTATTGGTCTCAAGGGCTCCTCTGTGGCTTTTTTGGATTTCTACAGAGTTGTAATCTGACCCCAAGGAAGTACCGAGGAGATGAGGAGAACTGGGTCAAGAGAGAGACTGGGGCCTTATCAGTACTGGAGGGAAAAAAGCCTTTACTCTGTGGTGGCAACTGAGAGCAGATTTACAAAATAGTCTTCTAAAATAGGCCCCTGATGGAAAACATTGGTGATTGACTCTCAGCGAGTCAGTCAGAAGCACTAACTGGGATGTCTCTCCGTAGATCTAGAGCATTTTGCACCGTTGGATCTTGCAGTAGGATAAACAAGTAAATGATACACTGTGAGTGATGGGTGGGTGGGTGGATGGATGGATGGATGGATGAATGGATGGATGAGGAAATGAAAGGAAAGGAAGGGGAGTAAGAAGAGACCCATCAACATGACCCCCAAACAGAAACAACTTTTGGTCTACTTGGAGAGGTGGAATGTAACACATATGGCTAAGAGGAGTATCTTTTGTGTATCAATTGGGCATCATTTGGGTACTAGTAGCAGAAAAACCAACCAACAGTGGCTTAGACAAATAAGAGTACATTTGTCTTACGATACAAGATCTTAGAGGTAGGTGGTTGTTGCCCTAGGCTCTGTGGCTCAATAATGTTGATGCTCTGGATGGGCATCTCTGCAGCTCTTTTGCTCTCATATTTGCCAGATGGTTGCAGGAACTCCAAGCATCAGCAAACACTAAAAATTACCCCGTCCCCAACAGCTAGTTGTTAAACATTTACCACATACCCCTGCCTATGTGTCTTATATTCGTAGCAAGTAACACATAGTAGAGGCTTGATATATATTTTTTGAATGAGTGCAGAGGTATAGTAGTGTTACCAGATAAAATACAAGACTCTGTTAAATTTGAATTTCAGATAAACATCTAACAGTTTTTAGTATATCCCAAATATTGGATGGGCCATACGTAATACTAAAAAATTTATTAATTATTCATCTGAAATTCAAATCTAACTGGGTGTATTGCATTTTTATTTCCTGGCAATGCTAGGACATTGGAGTGACTTTATGGAAATAGATTTGAAGATTTGCCTCTGTTTCACAAAGTGAGGGCTACCTGTTTAATCATACTTAAGTATATGGGATGAGGTGGAAATTTGAGTGTAGATTGTGCAGAGAGTTGGAACAATTTATCTAGAGGGAAACATGAAGTTGAAATTAGTACTTAGTGATGGAGAATTAACTCAAAATTAAATAAATTGTGGATGGTTTGTAACTCCTTAGAGAGATCTCTCAGTGTTGGTTTCAGAACAGCGGAAAGAAAGCCTGCTGCCAGCTGGGATCCATACCATGTCAGCATGGGTCCCTTGCTCAGTGACATCTGTCTGTGATCACATGAGAGATTTGAGCTGTGTCTGAAAGAGTATCAACTTGAGCTCAGTGTGTCTGATGCCACTGGAGTTGCAGATGGGGGTCTGGTTTGTGCTCCTTGCCATATGTCACTGGCTTAGGGAGTTCGAAAGAGAGAACTTCTGAACTGGGAACTTGTTTGAAATACAAATTCCTGGGTGCTACCCTAGGCCTCCTGCAGCAGATGCCCTGGAGGTGTGGGGCCCAGCGTTCTTATGTTTTAACCAGCCCTCAGGGTGACTCTGATGCCCACTCAAGTTTGGGAGCCACTATCCTAGACAGTGGAGGAGCCATCAAAGAATGTTTGTTTTGCAGTTCAGAAAAAGGGCTGTCTGCGTTGGAGGACATGAGCACAGCCAGCCTGGGGGGACCACTTGGAGACTGGTTAGTCGTCCAGATGGTACCCCCAATGTCCAGTCACCAACCTGCCCTTAGGAACATTAACTTCAAGAAGCAGGATGGCAGGGATCTGTTATACCTCCAAGGAGCAGTGGGAGGGCTCAGTGGGCTTAGAAGACGATGACCTGTAGGTGGTGAAATGTCTCATGGTGGTTGATGTTAAGAGGTGGGAAAAGCCCTGGGTGTTAGGTGGGTACCCTGGGTTCTCGTCCTGACCTGGCCAGCAAGTTGCTGAGTGACCTCATACAACTGCTTGCTTTTCTCTGGACCTCAATTTCTGATTGTGTAAAATGAGGATTTCACAGGAACAGTCCTAATTCTGATTCTTTCCAACCCAAGTTTCTCATGCAAAAGACGAAGAGAGTGGAAGCCCGAGGCTTTCTGCCACTGAGCATGAGTTCAGGTCTTCCTGCCTCCCATCAGGCTCCTCCTCTCCCTTTGTTGTCTTCCTCATTTCTCTCCACCGCTTGCACTCAAGTCCTTCTGGCAGCGTGCCTCCTGAGGATGTGACAGGAGTCAGCCTGTGACTTGAATTTCCAAGGATAGCCTGGAGTGCACCGGGGGGACCTGGGAGTCGGTCAGGCCTGAGTTGAAATTTCTAAACTGGGGGGCAGACCAGGTGATGCTGGCTGAACACATGAACCTGCCGGAGTCTCGCTTTCTCACTCTGAGGAAGGGGCTATGAGGCCAGACTCGGAGGGGAGTGGTGATGAACTGAGATGAGGTACTGAGAGCCTGACTCCCTCCCGCCTTCCACTCCTGATAGGATCTTCCAAAAAATGCCTCATCAGGCCGCCTGTGTGCCCCTTCAGAGGCCTGTGTTCAGGACACATGCGGTAGCCATCCTGCATTCTGCCATAATCTGAGGTGGCTCAGGTTGGAATCAGGGTGCCGAGGAGGCTGGAGTGAGGTTCGAATGGGTCGGAGATCTGTGTGTAGGTGGTCTTTTTTGGAGAAGTACCTGGGGCCAGCGGCAGGCCTAGGTGAGAACAAGTTGGGTAGCGATATGAGGTGATGCCGCAGCCCATTTTATGTGGACGTTGCAGATTTATTTTTCTGGTTTCTTTCTTTCTTTGATTGGTTTGTTACTCAGGTGAATTTACCTTATAGTTCTTAATTTTGCGTTTGTATGCTCAAAGCGGTTATTACTTGTCTCTGTCTCCAGTATATTGTGTGGTGTCTTTTTATCTCAATTTTGACTTGGCTCATTTAATCCCATGAAGTAGGTATAATTCTTTTCGCCAGTTTGCAGACGAGGCCACAGGCTTGTGAGGGAAGGGATGTGCCCAGGCAAAGAAGCCAGGATTTGAACTGGTTTGTCTGACTCCAGAGCCAGCGCTTTAATTTTTCCAGATGGGGATGACTTTTTCATTTCTTTGGAATTTCGTGATCACGTGATAAAGTAGGGAGACCGTTTCTGCCCTGTTCATGACCACAGTGGTAGGATAGTGGAACTTCCAGCTGTAATAGCCACTTTAGTAGAAAGGCAGGAGCCAGTTCCCAGGGGCCTGGACCAGTACGCAAGATGATCCAGTTCATCATTATTGACCGGTGGGGGCTCTTTTTAAAATGCTGAATATCAAAGAGGAAGAATAAACAAATACATGGATTTTCCATTTAAGACTTAAGAAATTTATACCTGGGGAAAAAAACCCTAAAACAAAACCACCAACTAGATAATTAGGGAACTGTCAGATTAAACTGGGTGTCAAGCTGGTTTGCTGTGTCCAGCCATGTGCGCTGGCTGGTGTGTTTAAAAAGAAACCACCAAATAACCATGGTAATGAGTCAACCCCAAAATGTAGTTGCTGTACTTCCAGCAGCCAGAGATGGTGCCCTGTATTTATGGACTAGAGGCATAGCAGAGGTAGGGAGTCTTAGTGAAAGGCTGTTCAGGGATACATTTTAGTGTAGTTCCAGAAGGAAGTGGAAACAGCTCTCTCGTTTTTCTTTCTCTGATTTGGGGAACCTTTTTTAAAACCAACTCCATCCATTTCTTTAATGATCATCCGAACAGCTAAACCTTCTGGGACTATTATGTATAGTCGTTCTCTAAGCTGTATCCATTTTCCCTGGTCTGTAGATATATATATATATCCCTCTCCTCATTTTTAAATAAAACTGATTAATTATAAGAAAATAGATATGAAATGAAGCTCTGAGCTTCTTAGCAAATCTCAGCCCTCAAGTGGTGTGATTTTGTTCTCAAGATGGAGAGGTTCATAAAGGGGAGATTTTGAGGACAAACACAGAACAAATTAGCCACGGGGAGAGAGAGTTTAGGTGGCTGTAAATGAGTAGCTGTCATTGTCACCGTCAACAAATATTTATGATATACCTTCCTTGAGTACAACTGCCACACAAGGCAAATTCCTGAAGGCGGTAGAGTCTGTGCCTTGGCAACATAATTTAAACTTGACGCCAGTTAAGGCTATTGAGGAATGCTGGGGGCCAAGGTTACTGGCTCTTCTTCCCCTGTTGTCGCCTCTACTTCCTTTTTTAAAAGACTAGTATATTAGTAGCTTTTCTTGCTGGTAGGGTGCATGATACCCACATGTGTGTATACACACACACACACACACACACACACACACATTCTCTCTCCATCCATCCCTGCATCCCTCTTTACATCCCTGCATCCCTATCTCCATCCCTCTCTCCATCCCTTCATCCCTCTCTCCATCCCTTCATCCCTCTCTCTATCCCTGCATCCCTCTCTATCCCTGCATCCCTCTCTCCATCCCTTCATCCCTCTCTCCATTCCTTCGTCCCTCTCTCCATCCCTTCATCCCTCTCTCCATCCCTTCATCCCTCTCTCCATCCCTTCATCCCTCTCTCCATCCCTTCATCCCTCTCTCCATCCCTTCATCCTTCTCTCTATCCCTTCATCCCTCTTTACATCCCTGCATCCCTCTCCCCATCCCTTCACCCCTCTCTCCATCCCTTCATCCCTCTCTCTATCCCTTCATCCCTCTCTCCATCCCTGCATCCCTCTCTCCATCCCTGCACCCTCTCTCCATCCCTTCATCCCTCTCTTTATCCCTCTATCCCTTCATCCCTTTCTCCCTCACTCCTACTACCCCCTTCCCCTTCTCTCTCCTCCTTCCCTCCCTTCCCCCCACCTTCAGTTGCTGTGACTCTAACTACTCTTGGTTTCTTCCAATTGTTCACCTGTTCCCTTCTGTGTCTTGACCATACTTAGAGGCAAGTTGAGATTTCCTGATGATTTCTCATTGATGATGGAGTGGAGTAGGTGGCTCACCTGGTTGCCCAGTGGCTGGACTGTCATTCTGCTGTGCCTCATAGCCAATGGGTCTCTGGCCTTAACTGAACACTCCCCTCTTATGCTGTTCTCTTCTTGAAGGCTACTTGTCCCATGACCTGTCTGATCCTGCTTGCCTCAAGACTGCTTAGGATGCTCAGGGAAGGGCCATTTCTCCGTCTGAGGCTGGCATCCTTACTGGTCCAAGGCCATTCATGTCCAGTGTTAGGTGTGGCATCCAGCTTCCTTGGCTTCCCAACCAAGGTAGCATTCGCCATCTTGTTCTTTACCCCACAAGGTTGTTGAATTGGGGTAGTAGAAGTGGTTAAAGCTCTCTAGAGTCAGACTACCTGGGGTTGAATCCTTGCATTAACTTCTACTAGTTGGGTGATTTGGGAAAAGTTACTCTGCTTCCTTGGACCTCAATTTCCTCGTCTATAAAATGGCACACCACTAAATATACAGCAAGCATGAGCTCTTATTTTCTGAAATCTGAAAGAAGCGGCTTCTATTGAAAACTCACATTTCGCCCTTCTTTCCCCTGCTCCATTCTCTTTTCTCACTTTCTGGTCTTAGGGGTATTTCTGCTCATATCATTTGGCCGAAGGCAGCACATATTTTTCCTGAACAGCATCATATGAATTGGTCTACTGTGGGCAACTCTCCTCACTTCTCTACAGTAAGATGATTGCCCCATTCCTGGTTTCCAGAGCATCCTTGAGATTTTTATTCCATATAGTGTTTTAGGGCACATTTAAACGAAAGTATGAGGGATTCCGGATTGAAGCCGGGTGTAGCAGAGTATTGTGACTCGGAGGTAAGAGCCTGCGAAAGAGATCAATGCGGTCTGTCCTCGGGGTGTCAGGTTCTGCCTTCTTCCTCTCCTCCTGTAGCCCTGCTTGCACCTTTGGCCCCAGCAATTGACAAAAGATGGGGCCCCCGTGGTCACACCTCGCCCTTTGCACAGACTCCTTCCTTCTGCCTTGTTCCACCTTGTTCACCTTGTGAAGCTGCTGCACCTCTGTGGAATTCAGTTGGAGTCAGGTGTTTCTCATCCTGTTACCTCTCTTATAATACCTGGCACGCTCATGCATGCTCAGCACCTAGCACAGTGCCTCGTACACAGCAGGCACTCAATAAATTGTGAATGAATGATTTTCTAAAATAAGAGTTTGGAACAGTTTACTATCAAAGGCCTTTTTCAGCTCTGTGATTTGTTGCTTTGGAAATGTCTAAAAAGTTGCACTGGTCTTTTGAGAGGAAGGTCATACAACATTTATATTCCACTCTGATACCCTTTTGTTGAGACATTGACCTCCCATTGAAATGTGCCCCTGGTTTTAAAGAACTTCGCTGTCTCCTTCGCTGGTATTATAGGACCTCCTCACCACCCTTGGGTCATTGTGCTTGTCATTGGGGCCACCTTCCTTGATTCATTCTACTCCAGTCAAAGCAGGGCAGTTGGAATGCTATTAATTCCTCGGAAACCACTTGCATCGTTTTATTCCTCTCCTCAGGGTAATTGAATGGGTTTCTAGTGCTCATTGTATCCAGTCTAAATGCCTCAGTTCAAAGGACCATTCGTGGTCCTCCAGGAACCCGCTGCACCCCGCTGTTGTCAGCCTGTCTTCCTTCTCCAGGCAGCCCAGCTCATTGTTTTCCCTTCTCCCGTGACACGTGGCACGGTTTCTGGGCCTTTAATTGATGCCACTATTCTTCCTGACTTGCTCAGCACTTGCCCAGTTCATGTCATCCCTGAGACCCAGATCTGGCCATTCTCTAGGGCCAAGGCCACGGTTTCCAGTTTTACTTTCCCATTTGATTCCTTGATTCACTGATTCACGGTCTCTTCTCTTCTCAGAAGCCTTTATGCGTTAAAATCCTCGCCCTGCAGTGGTGACTGGCTATTCCTCAAAGTCTTAACACATATTAATACAGTTTGTACTACATTATTTTGCGCTCTTGAATATTTTTGATCTCCTTGAATTGCTTGTAAATGCCTTGCTGTCATGAGCTATTGTCTTCTGCTTCTTTGAAACTGCCCATGGTAGTTGTTTGCTTATAGAGCTACTCAGACAGACATTTCTTGAATGACAATGGCATTTTCCAAACAGGATTGTAGACATCAGGGACAGTGAACTTAAATAATGATGGTGAACTTTTTCTTCTTTTTTCTACGTAGCAGTGGTCTGCCAAGAGACAAAAGTACATCAAAGTAGTGTTGGGATTAATTCCCAGGGGAAAGTTTAATTGGTCCCAGGGCTTTCGATCATTCTGTACCTAGGCAAAGGCCATTATTCTTAAGGGCAGCTTCTTATCACTGCCTTGTTTCAGTGGGTGATGCTGCCCTGACGTGCTGGCTGTGGGGGAGGAAGACACACTGTAGAGAAGAAAAGTACTGATTGGGGTCTGATGCAATCCTCAGCCATTGAGCAGCAGCCCCAGTGTCACCTCCTAGAGCAGACTCATGAAACTGAAAACTGGGAAGGGTCTTTTGAGGTTACCTTGACTACTCCATCCATTCATACATACATTCATGCATTCAGAAAATATTTATCAGAAAACTACTATGTGCAAGGTTTTCTACTAAGCCTCATCAAGGGGCTGTTAGGAAGCATGAAATCCAATTTGGAGAACAGGCATCAATCAGGAGGGTTGTTGTGATCCCACAGCTGAATGGCCTGTCATGCAGATTTTTAAAAATTGGTGCATTGCAATGGAGAACAGGTAGCTCTGCACGACCATGGTGTCTAGATAGCCCTGAACAGAGGAGAATGAGTTATGCTAGGCAGTTACTGGCTCAACAAAGGTTTAATCCAAGAGCAGTGTTGGCATCCTCAGTGTGAATGAGTACTTGGGATAAAGTTAGATAGACCCTGGGTACAAATCCCAGTGTCACACTTTTTAGATCTGTGACCCACTGGTAAGATGCTTAACCTTCCTGTGTGTCTCATGTTCCTCAGTGGTATAAAGATGTTAATGACTGTTATGGGTTGAATTGCATCCCCCTCAAAATGCATATGTTTAACCCCCAGGACCTCAGAATGTGACTGTATTTGGAGATAGGGTCTTTAAAGAGGTAATTAAGGTAAAAAGAGGTCATATGGATGGGCCCTAATCCCGTATAACTGGTGTCCTTATAAAAAGAGGAGATTGAGACACAGACACACACACACAGGAAAGACCACGTGAAAACACAGGGTCTACAAGAAGATGGGCATCTACAAGCCAAGGAGAGAGGCCTCAGAAGAAACCAACACTGCCAACACCTTGATCTGGGACTTGGCAGCCTCCAGAACTGTGAGAAAATTAATTTCTGTTGTTTAAGCCACCCGGTCTATGATACTTTAAGGCAGTGCTAGCAACCTAATACAATGACAATCACCTGAAAAGATGGAATGACTCAAGAAAGCATGTAATGTAATGTTTAGGTTATAGTGTGTGGCACACGGCAGGAATCCTGGCGAGGCCAAATAAAGCAGGTTTAGGCTGGAGTCTCCATCCAGGTCTCTACATACGTATTCACGGCCACAACCACTTTCTATGGTGCTCTTTCCCCGCAGACAGACTCGGTGCCTGGCACACAGTCATGTTACTAGATTCTTTTATAAATAGCTCCATTCAGTGTTAGCAACTTCTCTTCATGTGTCGCCTGTCACAGGACAATGACGGGCTCAGTTGAGAGCACTTTTTCTCTTCCAGGCCATGGTGTTGATTAGACCTGAGCCTTGCGTCCTAGGAATGGCCAAAGGACTTTATCCTCAGGGTCCTACGGGGTGATATTTGGGGCCACATCATTCTCAGCACCTCAGACTTCATCCCGATCAAGTGTCTCCACTCTCTAAGACCTTGGCTTTTAGTCCAGCTGGTGTGTGTGCACAAACGTCCATTTGCCTGATCTCTGCTTGGCCATCCTGTGGACATTTCCAGAGCCAAGTACACGTTGATTCCCTCGTTTCTATCTCTCTGGCTTTCTCAGATGTGCTCACTGTTGTTGATCTTTATGGGGCTACTCTCCCCCAGGGCCTGCACAGTACTAAAATCACAACAGTGACATCAGCCACTTGGGTGTGTGGGTAGTCAGTGGGAGGCAGCTCCATCTGGAAACTAAAAAAAGAAACAAAATCCTCTTCTTTTACTTCCCCCGGACTTTCTGTATCTTTGCAGGTAGACAGGGCCAAATAAGGAATTTACAAATTGACACTTTTTTCCCAAAGCAGCTTGATTTTTTAAAAAGTTCCTTTGATTCCGAAGATCTGGGAGCAGGGAGTCAGATTGGCTGAGAAGCCAGCACAATTGGAGAAAGGCGGGGGAATGAGGCGTGTGCGCCTGGAGTCCTGTGTGCTTGGAAAGTCTCAGTCATGTGCTGCAGATGTAGCCATAAACCCCAGCAAGAGGAATCCTCGAACCATTTCCAGCTGTTAACACCTGGAGACTTTCTAAGTTACAATGAAAAGAATATCCTTGGCAAGCCAAACTTGACTTTGTGAATTTCGTTGTGTGGCGCTCGAATGCTTTACCTACTCACCTGAGCACTCCCTGTATCTTACTGATGGTCACGCAGTAAAACGATCAGGCTGCGTGTGCCAGAAGGCAGCCGCGGTCTCCGGAGGTCTCCCTGTAGCAATTGGCAGAAGGATGACAAGGAGAAAGGCACATCCAGCTAGTGTTAGGACGGTGAAAAGGGAAGCCGCGGTGGCCATTCCCCCTTCTGCTTCTCATTTCTTTATTAGTCATAACAGGATTCAGCTAGAATTGGTCTTGGGTGCCAATTATGAATCTCCTAGAGATGACAGCATTCTGTCTTGGTGATGGAAGCAATGATTTCTTCTTCAGGCCACTTTCAATCTGCAGTGGTACCAGGGTGCGAGCTGGTGTGGGGTCTGGAAGAATCTGTGATGGTGGCTGCCTTAGTGTGGAAAAGGGCCCATTCATGAGTTTATGTCTGTGCATTTTGAGGAAAAGAACTTCTAAGATGGTAGGTTAGTTGTGCAAATGATCTAGGACCCAGGTGTCTTATCTTGATTTGCTGAATCACTTCTTTCTTTAAAGCTATTCAGTCAGTCTTTACTAGAATCTCCCCCACTCCCTCCAGAGAGGAGTCTGAAATGACATCAGGATATTTGTTTAATGTCTTCATGGGGCCAAGACTGACTTGCCCCGGGTCACACATTGAGTTCTTGGCAGAGCTCTGGGACAGGAACCTCTGACTTCTTTCCCAGCCTGGTGCTTTTCCCCTTATTCTGAGCTGCTTCTGCTGCTTTCTAGGAGTTCTCACCTTTCTGCTCCCGCCTCTGCACTGCTGAAAGTGCCTCTGAGAAGGAGTTTTCCTGTTCTCTCCAGGGCTCTGAGAAGGCCCTTTTTAGCCGCTGGAGGCGGTCTGTTGGAGGCCTCTGCTGAGATGTGGGCTGCTCCTTGTGATCCGTGTTTGCTATAATGGGAAGCGGCCCTCAGAAGAGAGAGACATGCATTTGTATGCAGCTTTGCATGCAGCCAGTCGATGGCGTTGAAATAAACGCAGCACTGATCAAACTATACACAGCCAGCACATCGTGGGGAAGACGGGCCAAAATGGAATGCTGATTTTTCTCACCGTCTTCTTTAGAAATCCTCTTCCTTGCCGCCCACCTGATGTTGTTAACTGTTGGGGCGGTCTAGCATTGTGATGGAGTGCTTAGATTTTGGAGACAGCCTTGTGTTCAAATCCGTTTATTGGTGGCTGTATTTTCCGTTTGTAATCTGTGGAACTCTTGAGAGAAGCTACTTTTCTGAGCTTCAGTTCTTTCATCTTTAAACTGGGCATGTTAATGACTAGCTCATAGACTTTTAGAGTTAAAATAATATATGAATGTAACGTACTTTGCACCATGCCTCGCATATATTCAGCATCCAGTGGTCGGTAGGCGCTAACCTCATCAGCAACAGCATCATCATTATTGTTGCCTCATTGACTTGGACGGATGTGGTAGTGTCTATCGTGAAGTACCCAGTCTAGAGCCTGGCCCACGGTTATCTTTAATAAATGAAAGCTGTTGTCGTGGTGTGGGATAATGCAAAGATCTGAACCACTTAGCAGGTACAACAGAACTGGAGGATTCTGACACTTAGATTCTTCTCCCAGGGCCGGCCCCGTGGCTTAGCAGTTAAGTGCGCGTGCTCCGCTGCTGGTGGCCCAGGTTCAGATCCCCGGGCGCGCACCGACGCACCGCTTCTCCAGCCATGCTGAGGCCGTGTCCCACATACAGCAACTAGAAGGATATGCAACTATGACATACAACTATCTACTGGGGCTTTGGGGGGAAGAAAAAAAAGGAGGAGGATTGGCAATAGATGTTAGCTCAGAGCCGGTCTTCCTCAGCAAAAAGATGAGGATTAGCATGGATGTTAGCTCAGGGCTGATCTTCCTCACAAAAGAAAAAAAAAAAGATTCTTCTCCCAGCCCTGTTTCAAAATAACCGTATTGCCTTGAGCAAGTCGCTTTACTTTACAGAACTTCACTTTCCTCATCAATCAAATGGGGCCAAGTGGGCATTGTGTGATATTGAAAAGAGATAACGAGAAGGGAGGTGCCTAGCTCAGTGGTGGAATAAAGTTGGGGTTCAATCAACAGCTGTTGGATCTGAATTGCTGGTGACACCCACGTGGCTCTTTCTGGAGAGTAACTGCCAGTTCATCACAAAAACTATAAATTGTGCATACCCTTTAACTCAGTGAGTCTATTTTTAGGAGTATACTGTCCCCGAATATAGATTCCCAAAGAAAAAGTGGAGCAGGGTGGAGTGGAGCCTGTCAGAGTGGTTCCTAACAGTGCTGTTTAAAATAGCTCAGAATTGAAAACTCCGCACATGCCCAATGTTGTCAGGCATTTTTGGTGTTTTTAACGCCATAGAACCCTCTGTGGGCTGTGGCGAATGTCAGATGCGTGGAAAACGTACATGGCTCTCAATTTGTGGGATGTCCCCTTTGGCAGGGAGTTGAGCGACAGGAAGACAACAAGCCGCTATTTTCACTGAGGCCCGGAGAGGGTTAGTGATCTCTGAAACCAGCCCTTCAGTCCGTGGAACACTCCTCCCCTGGGTTCCCTGCTCTGGCCCCAACCAGCGCACTGCCTTGGAACCTCTGCAGTGCCGGGCCCATGGCCTCCGGGGTCTGGTGGCAGTGCCAGAACAAACCCAGCTTGTTCAGATCCCGGGCTGCTTGGATGCCCCCTAAGCGATTCCTTTGGCATCAAGTGACATTTAGCACAAGCGTAGCTGGCAGAGGCTCTGAAGATGTATGTGTGTGGAGAAGGGTGTGACGCAACAGTGCATAGGAAGGGTAAGGAGCCTGGAGGCTGGCTGGAATTTTAGGTTTAAAGGCCTTTCTCTATGGAGAGGGGCACATGGATTATCTCCTCTGCCTGGGTTTCTTGGATGGGCCCCGTGCCTTGCAACAGCAGTGCTTGGGGAATGGGGCTTGGTCACCCAACACTTGGGGGCCTCCCGACACCTAGAGTGCTGCTCAGAAGGATGATGATTGTCCTTCCTGAGAAAAATCCAACGAGGGAATGTTCACCAAGCTTTTGGCCCCGAGTGAGCCCTCAGTAACTGTTAGCTGCCTTCCCCCTTACTGGAGGCGAGCAGGGGGCATCTATTTGACTGTGGTCTTTTTAGGCATATGGCGGTCATCTGACCAGGATTTTTGAGAAAACTCCCAGTTTCCAGTACAGCCCAGCTGTCCGCACATGCATACTCCCACTTAATTACAGCTCTACAAATATAGGTATGCAGCTTCAAAAACATTTAAATGGAATTTTGAGGGCTGGAAATAGTAACGTATACCAATAGGTTATTCCTTCTTTTCATAAAGTCATTATAGTCTATGATACAAGAGATGAGGGTCAATAAAATGGGGACTTAGACATGTGGTAATTCCTAAGAGTTAAGATCTAAAAATTTGATGATTCAGTGCTTTAGCCTGGGCAATCTTAGTGTATCATCCCTCTGTTTAATATCCTTTAGCAGTGGCTCCACATTGAGGATAAAATGGAAATTCAGCTTGATACACAAGTCTTTTCATGATTTGGCCTGTGGCTGTCTCCTCAGTTGGTTTCATTTTTCTGACATTTGTCTTTGACGGTCCTGAAGATGTACCTCGAACAACATATTGTGTTGGTTTCCTTTTGCTGCTGTAACAGATTACTACAAACTTAGCAGCTTAAAATAATATGAATTTATTTTTTTATGCTTCTAGAGGTCAGAAGTCCAACATCAGTCTCTTTGGGCTAAAGTCAAGATGTTAGCAAGGCTGGTTCCTTCTGGAGGCTCTTGGGGGAGAATCAGTTTCCTTGCTTTTTTTTAGCCTCAAGTGGTTGCCTGCATCTTTGGCTTGTGGCCCCTCCCTCCATCTGCAGAGTGCATCACTCCAGTCTCTGCTTCCATCATCACACCTGCTTTTCCTCTGACCCTGACTCTGCCTGCATCTCTTTTATAAGGATCTTGTGATTACATTGGGCCCAGACAGATAATTCAAAATAATCGCCTCATCTCAAGATCTTTAGTCAGACCTACAAAGTATCTTTTTCCATATAATGTAACATTCACACATTCCAGAAGTTAGCACGTGGACATCTTTGGGGGACCATTATTCAGCCTACCCCAATGGACTTCTCTGGTCTTTGTACCTAGTGTTCTTGCTGCCTGGGACACCTGTTTCTGCCTTCTTTGCCAGGCTCATTCCTATTCACCCTTCAGAGCCCCTCTTCTCTGCAAGAACACTTCCTTGGACCTCCTCCCTCTCCTGTCCCGTTGATCTGGTAATGTGCCTCCCCTCCTTGCTGACCTGACATCTTGAACCTACACTCTTAGTAGCATTATTGCACAACTATTTTAATTGTAGGTGTATTTGTCTGCCTGTCCCAGTAGTTCTTGGGGGCAAGGAGCACAGGGTAATCACCTTCTTATCCCCACCACATAGACTCATGGCTGCACATCGTAGGTACTGGTCAATGGATGCCCAGGAAAACGGGACCAGGGCAGGAACCACACCTCCCACCGTGGAAACATCCCAAGGGGAAGCCCTACTTCCTGATTTCCACACAGCTTTGTTGGCCTAGAATTGCATTTCCTCCTGGGAACTGAAGTCCGTTGGGCTTTGGCATGTCAAGGTCCCATGTTTTCCTGTCCCCTCAGCTGTCTAATTCCCTCTTTGTTGGGCTGAAGCAGATTAGCCTAAGTGAAAGCGAATAGACAGTTTCCTATTAACATTTATATTGCTTTTCTTTTCTATTTCTTGGCGAGAGGCTCTGAGGACTGGGATGGCTGCGGAAAATGTTCTTTCATCTGAATAATGTCCCTGTGGGGGGCTGGATTCTGGCTTTTGGCTGGGCTGTGGAGGAGAGTGGGTGTGGTGGATTCATGAGCCCGGGGAAAATTAAGGCACAGAAGTCAGTCCGGAAACTGTGTATTGCATGCCCACTGTGTGTCTGCTCTTACGCTGGGTCTTGGTATGTGGAATGATCTAGTGTTTATTAAGTGGTTCTTATGTGCCAAGCATTGTTCCAAGTGCTGTAATTTTATCATCTCTTTGACTTCTTAGAACTGCACTGTGAAATGCAGGTCCCATTGTTATCTGAGTTTTACAGATGGAGAAACTCAGCCAGAGAGAAGGCACTTAACATGTTCAAGGTCGCACTTTAGTAAGTGGCACAGGCTCCAGATCCCACCTTGCAGACAGGGAAGACCCAGTCCCTCTCCCCAAAATGCTCATGGTCTGGAGGTGGCAGTGCACCAAAGGGTGAGTGGGAGATCCACAGGTAGTCAGAGGTTCTGAAGGGCATTCCAGGCAGGGGGGATCATACAAACAAAAGCAGGGAAGTGTGAAAGTAATTATTTTGTTCAGGGAAGAGTGAGTAGCAATTCAGGGTAGTGTAGGCTGCTTTTAAGATTGTAGGAAAGGTTGACAAGGAGCCAGAGACCTGGAGGGATAGGAGAGTGTAGCTGGAGAATGGATTTCCCAGTCCACGGCCTGGAGGTGAGCAGCTGTAGGTGAGGATGCTGATGTCTATAGTAGTGTCTCTCAAACTGTAATGGGCATACAGATGTCCTGGGATCTTGTTAAAATGCAGGCTCTGATTCCTAAGGCTGGAGTGGCCTGAGAGTCTGCTTTTCTGACAGGCTCTCAGGTAGTGCGGATGTGGTTGGTACCTGGATCACACTTTGAGCAGTGAGGGTGTAGAGGGGAGTGCAGGCGCCGTGGGATGAAGATGCTTGGGAATGATGCCCTTACTTTGCTCTCAGGCTGTAGGGTCAGATGGGTCTATGATAATGTTCTCAAGAAGCATGGCAGTAGATGGAGAGGAAAATGAGGAGTTGGGGGTAAAGGTGTTCAGCCAAGGAGGAGGAAGGACCTGGAGTTGTGCAGATTAAAAGGAAGCCATCTGAAATAGAGCGGTGTGTCAGTGATGATTAGGCTCAATAGCGTGTGACAATAGGTCCCCATAACAATAGCTTAGACCAGAGGGAAGTTGATTTCTCTCTCACATCCAAGAGGACAGGAGGTCAGCAGTATAGGGTGGTGCGGTGGTTTAATGGTCTCATTTAGTTTCCAGAATCCTATCTTTCAGCCTTGCCATCTCCAGCCCTAGGCCGAGGCACCTCAGTGTCCAATATGGCGCTTGGGCGTCAACGTCCTTGTTGTAGGCCAGCAGCCAAGAGGGAGCAGGGGAGAAGGCCAGGAAGGGCACACGTCTCAGTGGGAAGACTGCCTCTGAGTGGCCTCCCTGAAGTCTCACAGCCGCTCTCGGCTGCCATAGAGGCTATGAGATGGAGTTTTCCCTCTGGCTGCCTTGCACCCCTGAATGTAAGCAGGGCGCTGTTCCTAAGCAGAGAAGAGAGAGTGGATATGGGTTGGCAACTTTGCCACAAGTGGAATCCATGGGGAGAACTTAAAAGGGGGGGAACCTGTTGAGTTAATCAGGCTCTTAGAGTGCACCTGAGTGACAGCCCTTTGGGCTCATGGGACTCTGAATCCACTTGTGCCCTTTGCTCATCCTGCTTCCTCAGTGTATCTCTCTCTTCTGTCCTAGAAAACCTGTCCAAAACCTTCTCACCCTGCAAGACAGCGCCACTGCCACCTCCTCCGAGAAGCCCACCAGAACTCTTGAATCAGAATCAGTCCTCCATCCCTTGAACAGAGCGTGGTATCGGCACCTCCGTCAGCCCTCATTTCATTCTGATTTGTATCTTATTTAGTCATTTGTACATGTACTTCTTTAGATTGTGAGACAGCTTTTGGCTCCCAGCACAGTGCCTGGTGCACGGTGAATTCCCAGGGCATTTTAGTGAAACTTCAGTGAATAGTTAAACTTGAGTGATCAAGCTGGTGGTGTACGGTGCTAGATATTTTTCCTAGAGCATTGCTTCTCAAACTCGAGTGTGCCTCAGAATCAGCTGGAGGGCTTGTGCTAACGACTCCTCTGCCCCCAATTTCTGATTTAGTAGGTCTTGTGTGGAGGTGGCACTAAGAATGTGCATTTCTGACAAATTCCCAGATGATACTGATGCTGCTGGTCCTGGGACAAGCCTTCCAGAACCACTGTCCTTAAGAAACACACAGATTTGCTGCTTTCCCCCACTGGAACCTGCAGTGTAAGTCAGGCCTGAAAATAGACGTGGGAATTAAATAGAGGGAAATTAAGTCAATGGATGAAACAATGGGGGAATATTTGGGGTCAAGGGTGCTTTTGGAGTCTTGTTCCCCATTTTTTTCCAAAGAAATTTCCTGTTTCACTTAATCTCAGAGGCTGCCAATTATAAGACGCACCATTATTTTATATAAAGCCAAGAAATTAAAAAGGCATTTAATTAAATGGTGACACAATGCTTTCTTATCCTTTTGACTCTGTCTTTTATACTTACTGAAAGAGCCCATTTAGACCTAATTAGATGGGTTTTTATTATATTTTACTGCTATGCCCACCTATAAGGAAAAATATTGGCAAATATATTGGTTCAGATATTATTAAAGCTTCTTCATATTGAGTCTCACTCTCCAAATCCCTCCTCGACTCAATGTCATCGCCATCTGTGTTTTTCTACCTTGTGCCATCCTCTGCACCATTGTGAGCATCCAATTTCTTATAAGAATCCTGCGAAGGCACTTAGCCCACTTTGCAGCTCTGTGGAGCCGGCCTCTTCCTGACTCCTCTTTCAGGCATGCTGCTGACACATCTGGCTCTCCGCCTCCTCCTGCCCCTTCCCACTACTATTTGGTGCAGAGGGTTAAAAGAGTGACCCCCCTCCAGTGTCTCCAAGACTTTCACTGAAGTCACTGACGCCCGTTCTGCAAGTTCCGTGACTGCCAGCAGTGGCAGCTGTGTTTCCACTGCTGTGTGGTCCCCAGTTATCACCGGAGGCTTCTCTACTTCAGAAATGTTAGGTTGTGAAAAACAGTTTGTCTCAGAATCAATAACATGTTTTCAGATGTCCACCACGTGCTAGGCACATGTTTTCGCTGTCATGGCTCTTCATATAACCCGTCTCAGTTAACGTTTACAATGGTCGTCCATGGTTGGCATTGTGACCTCAGTTTTATAGATGAGGACTGTGGGTCACCATTAAACATTTAGGCAGGCATTCATTCACTCCTCAGATAATTTATTGAACTCCTACTATGTGCCAGTCATCATTCCAGGCACTGGGAATACTGAAGTGGATAATTCCCTGGGGGGATAGTCAGGGAAGAAATGGGTATACAAGATTGAATCATCTAAGTGCTACAGAGGATGCTGGGTGTTAGGGAAGGCTTTGTGAGTAGACATTAGAGTGAAATGAGGGTACACACCATACAGATATCAAAAGGATGCAGATTCTAACCAGAGGGAATTGCAAGTGCAAAGGTCCTGTGACAGACGTGTGCTTGTCTCATTTGAGGAACAGCAAGTCTAGATGTTTTTACCTACAATTCTGACACCAGATTGGTGGAGATTTCTTCTCACACCAGATCTGCAACTCTCCGAACAACAACTGGGTGTCCTAAAATTCAGTTCAATTCTGACACTAACTACCCAGAGTTAGTACAGACCCCACAGGTTAAGGGCTCAGTCCCACAAGACTGTCCCCACTTCAGACTGCAGTCACGAGTCCCGAGTTGCCACCTCTACTTCTGACCAACCAGCTGTAAATTCAGGGCGTTCCCACAACCCCCTCCTCTGGAACTCAGGAAAGTGCTTTACTTACTATTACTGGTTTATTATAAAGGACACAACTCAGAAACAGCCAAATGGAAGAGATACATAAGGCAAGGTATGTAGTGGGCAGGAGTTATGCGTGCACCTTTTCCGGGCCTGCTGCCTTCCCAGGACCTTGATGTGTTCATCAACCTGAATCTCTGAAACCTTTCATTTAGGGGGTTCTATGGAGGTTTTATCATGTAGGCACAATTGATTAAATCATTGGCCATTGGTGCTTAACTCAATGTCCAGCCCCTCTCCCTGGAGGTGGGAGGTAGGATAGGGGTGAAAGTTCCAACCCGCTAGTCATGCCTTGGTCTTTGGGGTGACCAGTACCCATCTTGAAGCTATCAAGGGGTCCCTGGCCATCAGTCATCTCATTAGCATACGGAAGACACTTGACCATTCCAGAGATTCTAAGGGTTTTAGGAGCTCTCTGCCAGGAACTGGGGACAAAGACCAAGTATTTGTTGATCACAGCAAGGAAGCCAGTTAAGCTGGAGCAGTGGAGGCTCGAAAAGGATTTGATAAATGGCCCAAGCTGGGATGTAGCTGAGCTGAAATTTCCAGATCTTTGGGTTCCAAGGCCAGGGTTTGTCCACATGTAGGTAAGTGCGAGAAGCCACTGCAGATCACACCCTTCTCTGTTTACTGGAGTGAGTTTAATCTTTTAAGAAACAAATGTCTTGATTAATTCAGCTCCAGTGGCAAGGCAGAACCGAAAAGTATGCTCATTGCTGTCACCATTGTGCTACCTAAGAAGGACCCACAGTGTCTGATTCCTGAGCGGCAGTTTAACCAACCCAGGTAGAGATAACTGCAGGTGTGGGGAAGCTGGCAGAGGAAATGATAGCAAAGAAATACAAACATTTCATTCCCAGTGCATGTTCTCAAAATAGAACACGGGACTTTCAAGTCTGTCTTCTTTGAAGAACATTGTCGAGAGGGAGACTCGGGGAGCGCACTGTGGGAAGAACGAACAGAGATCTGAGTTTTGATCCTAGCTCTGCCAGTAATTAGCCATGGGACTCGACTATTAGAGTTCAGTTACAGACAAGAGAATGCATGAGTTTAAAGAGAAGAGGATTTATTGCTATTATTCGGTGCCTTGCAGAATTCTAGGAGAAGCTGCAGGCACAGGCTGAGAGCTGCAGAGAATAGTTCTCTGAACTGCACAGAACCAGACCACCAGGGGAACTGGTCAAGCAGCTGATGAGAGAACTCCTCCGTAAGGACCACACCCTGTCTGCTGGGATCTGTGTCAGCAGGATGGACACCATATTTCTTGATACTCCTGAAGTTTGAAATTGGATACTCAGTTAGTTTGGGATCAAATTACAGATGACTCCGAAAGAAACAAGTGTTCCTCGCTCATGCTTGCCAGGAAAGAGCAGGGGCAGCAGAAGAGATGCACCACGTCCTGATGTTCATTTTTGCCTCTGTAATCTCACGCAGGTGTGTCTGCTTGGTGGAAATGGAGTTTCGCAATAGGTGTCCTAGATGGAAAGGCATTTGGACAATGTCTGATGTGGCTCTCAATGTATGTAGGGGAAATATTAACACATCCTCTTGTAAGTGGGAGAGGGTCAAGGGACGCAAAAGGAGGTAAGGTTGCTGCTCTTCACTCACTCAGTAGATGCTGATAAGTTATGCAGATATAATGCAATCTTTAGAGCAACCACTGAGAAAGCCATGCAAAGAGTACATTAAAAAACACCATAAGCAAATCAAAACGGAATTCTAAAAAATGTTCAAGGACCCCACAGGAAGGCAGGAAAAACCACAATGAGATGGTACCACAAATCCACCATGGCTAAAGTTAAGAAGCCTCACAACATCAAATGTTGGCAAGGATGTGGCACAATGTAATTTTCATACGTTATTGGTGGGAGTATAAAATGGTTCATTAACTTTGAAAAGAAATCTGGCAGTTTCTTATAAAACTAAACAGACACCTACCATCTGACCCTTCAGTTTCAATTGTAGTCATTGCCCAAACTGAAAACAGCCCTGGTGCTCATCAATAAGAGAAGAGATAATAAACAAATAGTGGTATTAATCCAATGATGTATCACTCACTAAGCAATATAAAGAAATAGACAACTGATACATGCAACAACGTGGATGGATTGCAAAAACGTTATGCTGTGAAAAAAGGCTTACCCAAAAGAGTATATACTTCATGATTCCTAATACATAAAGTTCTGGGACAGGAAGAACTGGTTTATAGTGGAAATAAATCCAAAAAGTGGTTCCCTTTGGGGAATGCAGGCAGAGATTGACTGGGAAGAGGTTTGAGTAAATTGCATCATCATTCCAGAATGTTCTGTATCTTGAAAGGAGTTTGGGTGAGGCAGGTCTATGCATTTGTCAAAACTCACCCAATGGTCTGTGCATTGCATTGTATGTCCCTTTTTCCTCAAAAGAAAAAAATGTAAACATTATTGAGCCCTGACTAATGCTGTGATACTGAGGTGCCTAGGGAATAGTGTGCTGATGACTAACTTACTGTTTTGAAATGCATTAAAAAAGATGGGTTGGTGGATGGATAGACGGCTAGGCAGAGACAATAAAGCAAATATGGTAAGATGCTAATGGTGGAATGTAGGTGTGGGAATATACCTGTTCACTGTAAAATTCTTTCACCTTTATGGTGTGTTTGAAAATTTTCATAAGAAAATGTTAGAGAAAAAATGTTAAAAAAAATCCTAGGATGTATGGTTCCTTACTCTGCTGCATCGGGTGGTGGTTAGTTGTTAAGAAAGTCACTCCAGCTGTCTGGCACTACTTTATTGGACAAGCACAAAGCACGAAGGACTCCAAACTTAGGTGACTGAAGTAACTGGGGTTGGGTGGGGTATAGTCTGGATGTAGCACCCATCCATAGAAGATGCCCAGTAAGTACTTAATTAATCTGTTTCTCTTACTCTGTAATGATAGTCCCAAACTCTGTTTTCTTTGATGTCCCCATTCCTATTCCTCCACCCCAGAGTCAGTGCCAGCCACGCAAAGACTACCACTAGCCGTTTCTGAGATAAGGTTAA
This sequence comes from Diceros bicornis minor, assembly GCF_020826845.1. NCBI lineage: Eukaryota > Metazoa > Chordata > Mammalia > Perissodactyla > Rhinocerotidae > Diceros > Diceros bicornis. The sequence goes on from NC_080764.1 coordinate 15,522,311, forward strand.
GTGTAAACTTTCATCGTCGGGAGGGACCCTGGGGGACTACCTAACCCTGTTTCTTTTTTTTATGAATTTATGTAAATCAATTTGCTCATGCAAAAATCTTAGCTGATTTTGTAGATAACAGTAGTGGTCAAAAAGTTTGAGGGGGAAGAGTTAGCTTCCTACCACAGCCTTAGTACATTCATTAGTCAGTAGGCACCAAGTGATTCAAGCAACCTTAGAAATGTCAATGAAGTCTCTGCCCTCTGTCCTTTCAGATGCTCTGGCCAGCATCTTGCAGAAAGGATCACTACAGGCAGACATGGCAATATGACAGGGACCATTGCTGTCGCCCTAATGGCCGGCATCAGACAAACAGAAGTCTTTCCAAACAGTGGCTGGAAACAAGACAGCTTAGGGATCGCTCCTAGGATGCCGTCGCTAAGGATGGAGATTCCGATCTCTCGACTTGCAGTCTGTTTATGAAAAGGTGGAGAGAGTCTCTAAAATATTTTAGCCAGTCCACATTTCTTGAAAACCTTATCTCACCTTTGAGAGGTCTTTTCAAATATTCTGCATGCCATTTAACAAGCTACTATGTCACCAAGGAAACCCCGTTCCAAAATTCACTAGATCCAGATACTGATAACACACACCCTACAGCAGGCTTTTGGGTTGAAGTTTTCCTAGTAGAGTGCCTCTTGTTTGTTTAATTGTCTTAAAATGTACATAACATAATATTTACCACTTCAATCATTTTTAAATGTACACTCCTTGGCATTAAGCGTATTCAAAATGTTGTGTAACCATCACTATTTATCCGTTTCCAGAACAGTTACATCACCTCAAATAGAAGTCTGTACCTATTAACCGGGAACTCCCCATTTCCCCTCCCCCAGTCCCTGGTAAATTCTGTTCTACTCTCTGTTCCTGTGAATTTGCCTGTTCTAGGTACCTTGTATAGGTGGAATCATACAATATCTGTCCTTTTGTATCTGGCTTGTTTACGTGGCATAATGTCTTCAAGATTCATCCATATTGAAGCATGTGTCAGAGTTTTCTTCCTTTTTAAGGCTGAGTAATATTCCGTTGTATGTATGTACCGCATTTTGTTTATCCATTCACCTGTGGATGAACATTTGTGTTTTTCCCCTTTTGGTGATTGTGGATAATGCTGCTGCCCTTGTTGTTTTTTAATATCTACACTTCATGAAATGTACGTATCTCAACACCACATTTTTGGGGTGATGTTTGCATAGGGAAACTTTATATTTACATTGCAAAAATCAATATATAGTCATGCTTTGCTTAACTACGGGGCTGTGTTCTGACAAATGCATTGTTAGATGATGTTGTCATTGTGTGAACATCATAGAGTGCACATACACAAACCTAGATGGTATAGCCTACCACACACCTAGGCTAGATGGTACTCATCTTATGGGACCTCCATCATGTATTTGGTCCAACATTGAATGAAATGTCATGTGGTGCGTGACTGTAATACTTTAAACAAAATAGTGTATTGTGATAAGTATTAAGTTACAGACCAGATACAATTGGTAGAAAATCGGAATCATGTACACATAGAGATTTTGAGAAGCCTCTAAGCCTCAACAAGACAGGGTTGTGGGTCTCGGTTGTTGCTGGTATGGAGAAGGACCACACTGCTGCGTGCGCAGCAACTGTGAAGTGACAGCCGCATGAATGGTTTTCTGATCAGAAGCAGCGTTTTAAGCATTTCCCATCCTAACAAGAGAATTTGTCACTTCTCTACAGGTGTTTTATGTTGATGATGTCTTCGTTTCATTTTGGGAAATTGTGAGGAGGGAGTTAGCTTAACATGCATTATGAGTTTTCATTATAATTTTAATTTATAATTTTAATTATAACTTTTCCCATATAAAATCATGGAAAATTGGTTCTGTGTTAGCTTTTTGGCACAAAACATTTTACTTTCAGGAATGAGTTATGGAAACAACAAGGGAGATGCTTGCCTTTTAAGGTATATTACAGATATTATAACACTACTCACTTTGACGAGAAGAAGAAATGTGGGTGCAGAGAGGAGAAGAGACCTGCTCCCCTGGCGTCCCTGGAGCTGCCTAGAGAAGAGGGAGGGGTTGGCCCTGCCGGGCCGTGGCTCTCCCTGCTCCCTTAGGGCTCTCCCGTTGTCTCCATGTCAGAACCATTGAAGGGACTCGTCCAGAGAGTGGGAGGAGGCTAATTGTTGAGAGGAGTCGTGGCCTTTGCAAATGCTTGTTGGAAACTAGCGGTGATGGGCCAGGACACGTTGGGAAATGGGAGATTCATGGGGCTTAGCCAATTTTTATGTCTGAGTCTGTCGAGATGCATGGCTGTGAGCTGGGAGGCATGTATCTTGCTTGCTGACTTGCCTCCTCCCGGCCTGTGAAGGGCCGTCTTCCAGTTTGAGCTCACAAGCTTTCTTACTGCACAGTCAATAGTTGCTGGTGAGAAATGAGTCCAGTGGCACCGCCGTGTCCAATACTCAGCCACGCTGCGTCTCTCTGTCATCAATGTCATGTGCGTGGCTTGTAGTATCAGGGCAACAACAAATCTATTTTTAATTCCCTCCTTTCTCCCATCTTTTAGAAAAGAGTGAAGCCGCTCTTCCTAGACGGCAACCTCTTCTCCTCCTCCTCCCTCCCTTAAAAAGTCAATTGGGTTAACATTTTGCAGTTGTGGCTCTGCCTCCACATCTGCTTACAGCATAGCGTGTGGCTGGACTTTAGAGAGCAATTGCACGGAGCCTCTGTGGGGTTCTTATATTTATTTTCTTTCAATAACGTCCGTAGCAAATTTACTCTGCTCTCCAGCCAAAGGATGACTCGTGCAACCCTACCAGGGCTGCACTCTCAACCTGGGGCCCTCCCGAGGTGAGGGTCACGGGGCCTGCCACCTCACTGGCTCTCGCGTAGCTTCTGGAACTAGGAAGGAACCATCTTGCGTGTTGAGGAGGTTCCAAGGCAGAGTCCACGTGAGCTATTGTGCAGTGGCGTTGTGGTTCTGGACGAGTCCGAGAGAGTGTTGGGTGGTTGCATGCTGTGTTGGGGGAACAGCCCAAAAGGGACTGGGGGGAGGTGGGTGTGTGGGACCCCCTACCAATGTTGCCTTGCTGGCTAGAGGAACCCACTATGCCGGGTGGAGATGGTGCAAAAGCTGACTTTCAACTTGATTGCCTTTGTCAAGAAGGTCTGAAGAGCTCTCTTGCCCGCCCTTTTTCTCTCCTCTCTCTCTCTTCTCTGGTCTTTTTGCCTTTTCACTGTCTCCCTTTCACCTA